>NC_134853.1:122028273-122329523 GCF_049852395.1 Peromyscus maniculatus bairdii
AGAGTTGGCTCAATGATTAAGATTACTTGTTGTTCTTGCATAGGACCCACATTCAGTTCTCAGCACCTCTAGGGCAGCGCACAACCATGTATAACTCCACTTCCAGGAGATCTGACACACTTCTGGACTCTGCAGGCACCAGGCATTCATGTGATTAAAAAGAAACATGCCTGCAGACAAAACACCCATATGCTCAAAAATAGACTTTTTGGAGACATACATAGCGCTGTGTGTGTGTGTGTGTGTGTGTGTGTGTGTGTAAGTGGATATAGTGGATATATGTGGGGGAGTGTGCATGTGTGCACATGTATAGAGGCCACAGGTTAACTTCAGGGGTTGGTCCTCAGGAGCAAGTCACCATATTTGTTTATTGAGACAGATTTCCTCACTGGGACCTGGGGCTCTCCGATAGGCTGCCTCCACCTCTTAGCTCTGCAATTACTAATGTACTACCACATCCAGATTTCTATATGGGTGCTGGACACAGAACTCTGATCCTCATAATTGCATGACAAGTCCTTTACCAACCAAGTCATCTCCCCAGTATGCCCTCACTTTCTGTTGCAGTTTTTAGGCTTTTGAGACAGGGTCTCTCTAAATAGCCTGGGCTAATCTGGAACTCACAATCCCTGCCCCTGTCTCCCATGTGCTGGAATGAGAGTCCTGTGCTATCACACCAGAAGAGGAGATTCTTCTTCAGCTACTCAGTGAAGGCTAGGTCCATGCTACTCATCCATTTAAGGTTCAATATTGATCATCTGTTTACTCTCCAAGGAGTGCCATTTTAAGGACCATAAAAATGCACACCTTTGGCCGGGCGGTGGTGGCGCACGCCTTTAATCCCAGCACTCGGGAGGCAGAGGCAGGTGGATCTCTGTGAGTTCGAGGCCAGCCTGGGCTACCAAGTGAGTTCCAGGAAAAGGCGCAAAGCTACACAGAGAAACCCTGTCTCGAAAAACCAAAAAAAAAAAAAAAAAGCACACCTTTAATCCCAGAACTGGAAGGCAGAGGCTGGCAGATACCTGTGAGTTGGTGGCCACCCTGGTCTACATAGCAATTTCCAGACTGACAGCCAGGGCTACATAATGAGACTGTGTCTCAAAACAAACCAACCAACTAAAATAAAACAACAACAAGCATAAAAATAAAGTGAGGGAGAGAGTTCTGGAGTTGGAGAGATGGCTCAGTGGTTAAGAGCATGTATTGCTCTTGCAGAGGACCTGAATTCAGTTTTCAGTATCTACATCAAGCAGTTCACAACCACCTATAACTCACCCAACATCTCTAGCCTTTGCAGGCACCTACATTCATATACACTTATCCACATATAGGCATAATTAAAAATAAATTTAAAAAATAAATACAAACATTAAAAATGAAATGCTTGAGCTAGGTAGGCATGGTGGTATACCTTTAATTCTGTACTCTGAGGCAGAGACCAGTGGATCTCTGTGAGTTTGAGGATAGGCCAGCCTGGTCTACAGAGTGAGTTCCAGGGATAGCTAGGCCTGCATAGAGAGGCTCTGTCTCAAAACAAAAACAAACAAACAAACAAAGGAAAGGAAAAAGAAATGTTTGTTTTAGGGATGAAACTGGTTCCTTTCATTCATAATTAGCTGTTTTTTGTCCCCCAGCCTACTGCTTTATGACTCATCGAGTCCCTTTATAAGGAAAACCGAAGACATATTTAAAAACCTGTGTCTTATAAATAGCTCCGTATGAACTAGGAATTCCCTAAGTGAGCACAAAGAAGCCACTTGAGTGTGAACGGGGCAGATGGCTTTGCAGGGAGGGAAGACTGTGAAGAGGCTGTGGTAGTGGGATCGCTGGCAGGGTGACGATGAGGAGGGACCGTGAGAGGAAGGGTGCTGGGCACACACACCCTTGCATCAACTCACGTGTTAACTCTGGGACCTGATGTAGGCAGAGGAATGCAGAAATGAGATTGGTGGGAAGTATCAGCTGATCATACAAGAATTCCTGAAGGCTCTTTTGGATGCTTAGGAAGTCTTAATTTCTTCCACTAAAGGTTTAAAGCAGACAACTGGAAAAAAAAAGTCAAGATGAGTTTATATTATAGTGCTTATTAGGTGTTATTAAAAATGCCTTAAAAACATCTTCAGGGTCTGGGGTGATGGGTGGTGGTGAAGAGCACCTGTTGCTCTTGACGAAGGTCCTAGTTCAGCATCCAGCACCCACATCATGGCTCACAGCCATCCGCATGTCCAGTTCCATGGGATCCAACACCTTCTTCGGAGCTCTGTGGGTACAGAGTGCACATACATACCCTCAGGGAAAATATTCACGTGTAAAATAAAATAGTAAATATTTTTAAAGTTTTATATTTATTTATTCATTTTGTGGGGGCATATGGGGGTGGGCAGACACGTGCTATAGTGCATGTGCCATGCATGGCACACATGTAGAAGTCAGAGGACAACTGTGTCAGGTCTCTCTTTTCATCATGTGGGTCCTGGGGATACAACCCAGGCTGTCTGGCTTGGCAGCAAGCACCTTTACCTACTGAGCCACCTTGTCAGCCCTTATTGTAAGTACTTTTATAGGCACCTTTATAAAACTCTTACATTTGTCTCCTTTTGTTGTTGTTATAACAAGATGCCTGTGACTGGGCAATTGAGATAAGAAGGTTCTTTTGTCCCACAGTTCTGAGATTGGGAAATTTAGGGGCATAGCACTGGTACAGGTTCCTTTCATGGTAGTAGATAGAACAGCAAAGGCACACTGTTGTGGTTTGAAGGAACATGGACCCAAGGGGAGTGGCACTATTGGGAGTTGTGGTCTGTTGGATTGGGTGTGGTCTTTTTGGAGGTAGTGTGTCACTGTGGAGGTGGGCTTTGAAGTCTCACATTTGCTCAAGCCATGCCCAATGAGACAGTTCACTCCCTGTTGCCTTTGGATCAAGATGTAGACTTCTCTAACACCATGTCTGCCTGCATGCCGCCATACTCCCAGCCACCATGATAATGGATAGACCTCTGAAACTGTAAGTTGCCACCTCAATTAAACATTTTCCTTTATAAGAGCTGCTGTGGTCATAATGTCTCTTCACAGCACTAGAAACCCTAAGATAGAAGTTGGTACCAGGAGTGGGGTATTGCTGTGATAGGCCTGACTACTGTTTTACAACTTCAGCACAGTGGCTGCACCTTAATCTACTGCTATTTCATCCAGCAATTGCAACTCCACAGTTGCAATTCTTCTCTAGCAGGGGCCTTGCTACTCAGGCCACAGCCTGTCTGGAATTCTGTTCCTGCAGGCACTGGCTCTGTCACTGCCGCTAAAGTTAGCTTTAACTAAATCTCTATCATTCTATTTATAAATGAGACTCAAGATTCAAAGGCTAGGGTGAAAACTTGCTAGCTCAGAGAGGCTGGGTTGCAACTATCTAACCCTCTCTCTTTGCTGGCATCTCTGAAAGACCCATGATTCCTCTTCGTTAAAGTAGAAGAAGCTGTGCCACTCCAAATCCTTCCATACTACTTCCTGTGTCTATCTCTCCCAGATGCCCTTTGATGCTCGATGATTACTTTCTGTCAACTAGTTGCTAACTTAGCCTCCTGATCCAAGGTTAATTTTATTTAATGAACACAAATGCATACTCAGGGTTCACAGTGTCATTGACTATCCCCCAACACCTGACCATGCTGTTGTTTGAAGGAATATGGATCTTGGGACTGTGGATTAGGAAAGCAGTTGAATACCTTAACTGCTGTTTAATGAGCCATCCTAGCAGGAGCATGGAACACAGTGCTGAGTGTTATTTGAGCTGTGCATGCCTGGATCAGGAGGTTTCAGAGGAGAAGAATGTTAGTGTGTGGCCTAGAGATCAGTCTTGTGCTATTTTGGTGAAGAATATGGCTGCCTTTTGCCCTTGTCTGAAGAGTCTGCCTGAGGCTAACATGGAAGAGATCTGGATTAATTCCTTTGGCAGAAGAAATCTCAAAACAGCCTAGTATAGAATTTGTCATTGGGCAGTGGTGGCGCATGCTTTAATCCCAGTACTCGGGAGGCAGAGGCAGGCGGATCTCTGCAAGTTCGAGGCCAGCCTGGGCTACAGAGTGAGCTCCAGGAAAGTCAAAAAGCTATACAGAGAAACGCTGTCTCGAAAAACCAAAAATAATAATAATAATAATAATTTGTCATGTGCTTACTATTGTTCATGCTTATAAAGATTTATAACGAAAAGGAGCAAGCTGAGGAGAAAAGGCTTGTAGCTATATCACAATACAAAAATGCATTCAGTTCAACTGTGCCCATAGTCTATAAGAGACTCAAACTTATTTAAAAGTCTAAAGTTGAAAATCTCTTATGAGATTCATGTAATCTCTTAACTGTAATCTCCTATAAAATCAAAATATAAAAGCAGATCACATACTTCTAGCATATAATGGCATGGGATATAGATTACCATTTGAAAATGCCGGGAAGGGAGCATAGTGAGGAAATACTGGACCAAACTAAGACCAAAAACCAGCTGGGCAAATTCTAAACTCTGCACCTCCATGTCCGATGTCAAAATGCTCTTCAGATCTCCAACTCCATTCAGCTTTGTTTATTGCAACACACTTCTTTCTCTTGGGCTGTTTCTACTCCCTGGTAGCAGGCATCCCATGACTCCAGCATCTCCAACATCCTGGGGTCTCCAAGGCAATCCAGGCTTCAACTTCACAGCTTCACACAATGGCCTCTCTACCAGGCCTCCATTCAGGGATACCCTTGACACATGCCTGGCCTCAGTAGCTTTCTTTAGGCATGGAGGCAAATTCAATAACCCGTTTTTTCTATCCTGAACTCTAAAGCCAGAACCATGTGGCTGAAGCTGCTAATTTCTGCTGCTTATTGGGACTAGAACATGGTCCCCTTGTTCAATTACATCTTCAGATTTCTGTCTTTCACTGCCTAAGCTTGGCTGTCCTGAAACTTGTTCTATAGACCAGGCTGGCCTCAAACTCAGAGATCTGTCAACGTCTGCCTTTGAGTGTTGGGATTAAAGGTGTACACCACCACACCTGGCTCTAAGCTTTTCTTTAATTCCTTTTCACAAGTTGGAAACTTAGCTGGGTGGGATCTTGCTCAGAGGTCACCACTTCCTTTATTCCATTTCTTAATGTTTATCTCCTTAAATACAGGACTTAGCGCCATCCCACTTTCTGGTGCTCCTTTTCTCCTCAAATATTTTTTCTTGCTCAGCTTGCTCCTTTTCATTATATATCTTCATTAGAGTTAATACTAGTAACCACACAACAGAGTCTATACTAGGCTGATTTGAGATTTCCTCTGCCAAAGGAATTAATCCAAAACTCTTTATGTTAGCCTCAAGCAAACTTATGGGATAAGGGCAAAAAGCAACCACATTCTTCACCAAAATATCACAAGAATGATTTCTAGGCAACATACTAAAATTCTCCTCCCTTGAAACCTCTGGAGTCAGTCCCCACACAGTTCAAATCATCCTCAGCACCACTGTCTTCCATGCTCCTACTAGTATGGCCCATTAAGCAGTGCTTAGAACATCCCACTGCTTTCCTAACCCAAAGTACCAAAGTCCAAATTCCTCCAAACAAAAACATGGTCAGGCCTGTCACAGCAATACCCCACTTCTTGTAACAAATTCTGTCTTGATTAGGGTTTTTATTGCTGTGAAAAGACACCAGGACCACAGCAACTCTTGTAAAGGAAAACATTTAACTGGGGTGACTTACAGTTTCAGAGGTTCAGTCCACTATAAGCATGATGCAACATGGTGGCGTGCGGGCAGACGTGGTGCTGGAGAAGGAGCTCAGAGTCCTACATCTTGACTCAAAGGCAACAGGAAGTGGTCTGTCTCACTGGGTGTAGCTTGAGCATAGGAGACCTCAAAGCCCACCCCCACAGTGACACACTTCCTCCAATAAGGGAACACCTACTCCAACAAGGACACATCTCCCATTAGTGCCACTCCCTTTGGGAGCCATTTTCTTTCAAACTCCACAGGCAGTTAGCACTCTAATGGTGGGCATAGCGACACAGATCTTTAATCCTAACACTCTGGAGGTAGAAGCAGAGGCAGGAGAATCTCTGTGAATTTCATGCCAGCTTGATATACAAAACAAGTTCCAGGATATCCAGGGATATAGCATTAGGACCTGTCTCAAAAAATGAACAACCAAGAGCTTTAAGTACTCTTAACTACTCAGCCATCTCTCTGGCTCCAGCTCATTGCTTTTTAGGCTAATATCTTACCTATTGCTCAAATATGTCTTTAAAGTCAAGAGGCTAATTTCTTTGTTAAATTCTCTCATTTTTTGTGTCTGTCTATCATCTATCTATATCTATCTATCTATCTATCTATCTATCTATCTATCTATCTATCTATCTATCTATCTATCTATCTATATCTATTAGTCTATCATCCATCTATTATCTCTCTATCATCTGTCACTGATGGGAGCCTGGTGTGAAGGACAGGTACATGTACAGGAAACAGAACGACTTTGTCCAATCTGTTTTTTCCTTTCACATGGTTTCCAGGAACCAAATTCAGGTCTCTAGGCTTTTGCAGCAAGGACTTTACCTGCTGAGCTCTCACACCAGCCCTCCACTATGTTTTGTTCATACTATCTTTGCCCTGGTCCCACTGTCCTGTCAATATTTACCTTCTCACCTTTCCCTACTGGGCTGTGAACGGCTCCTGGGCAGCCACTGTGTCTCTCTTGGCGGTACTGGCAGGGTCTTTTCACAGTCCCTGGAATATGTGATAGGCTTTCCAGTGCTTACTGGGTGAGTAGGTGGGTGATATTGATTGGCAGTGCTTTGTTGCTTTGGATATGCCTTTCTGAACCCCAGAGGAAGCCTGGCTCTGGAGCCCTCAAGATGGTACCTACCTTGCTTGAGTCTCTCTGTGGCATCAGGTTTCATAACGGGAGGCAGTGTGCTGCCCGCTGTACCCCTGCATGGTTACTCTTCTACGGCTGTTTTTCTAGATGTTTTCTTCACAACAAAGAAAAACGCTTAGTTTATAATGCTCATTGTGAATTAGGTTTTATTGCAAATCTTTTGAGACATTTAGGGAGGTGGAGGAGATGGCTCCGCGGTTGAGAGCGCTTGTTGCTCTCGTAGAAGGTCTGATTGCATGCTGTACTCCCCAGTGCTAAAACTGCATATATATGAACTTAAAACGGTTGTCATGTGCTGTGGGATGTCTTTCTGTATGCTGTGAATATGTGCGGCTCCCATTGGATGATAAATAAATAAGCTTCATCAGCCTATGGCAGGGCAGGATGGAGCCAGACGGGAAAATCCAAAAGAGACAGGGAGAGAAGAAAGAAGAGTAGAGAGAGACGCCAAGCTGCCATCCAAGGAACAACATTTAATGGGACACAGATAAAGTCACAGAACACGTGGCGATAGATAGATGAATAGAAATGGGTTGAATTAAGTTATAAGAGCCTAGCTAGCAAGAAGCCTGAGCCATAGACCATGCAGTTTGTAATTTAATATTAAGCCTCTGAATGATTATTTTATAGATGGCTGCAGGGTCACGGATGGGAGGGATTCATCAGGACCTCAGGACCTGGTGGGACTGGATAAACTTCTGGCTACAGTCATACATTTATTTTTTAACTATTTATCATTATTATTATATTACACGTAGGATACAAGTGTGTGAGTGCACATGCCACAGTTTGTATGTGGAAATGGAAGGGAAACTGTGGAGGTGGTTCTCTCTCTTCATCTTTACAAGGTTTCTGGGGATTGAATTTAGGTGGCTAGGCTTTCAGGAAACCCCTTTGTCCATTGAACCATCTCTCTAGCCCCAGCAGTTATTCATTTTCTTTGAGTAAATTAACAATCAAGAATTTTTCATGTCTTAAGCATCTTGTATCCACTATCAATTTTGAGTGTGTAATGTATGTAGGAGTGCATTTGTGTGTGTGTATATATGTGTACACATATGTATGAAGACCAGAGGTTGTTGATGTATGGTACCTTCCTTGAGTGCTCCCTACCTTATTTTTAACATGCTTGCTCATTGAGGCCAGAGCTCACTGATTGGCTAGGGTGAGTGTCCAGCAAGTCCCGGGGATCCTCCTGACTCTGTCCTATACTCCCAGTACCAGGGTTACAGACATGCCCCCAGAGCCATATTTTATGTGGCTGCTTGAGACCTAAACTCAGGTCTTCAGGCTTGTTCAGCAGGCACTTTATTGATGTAGTCATCTCCCCAGGGCCCACTGTCTCCTTTCAACCTCAAAGCATCCCAGCCACAAAGATATTTTTATCCCTACTTTATAGACACTGACAATGAGGGATGAGAGAGTGACCGGTACATACTGCAGAGCCAGTGTGTAGTTGAGCTGAGATGCTTGCCCTGGCACATACTGGCCAAGGATTATGCTCATTCTCTGGTGCATACTGCCTCTCAGGCAGATAGATGAAAGCAGTCCCTTTTATAACATCAGGATGAGGAGGAACTGCCAGTCTGTGGGCCCCTCCTATTTTTTTTCCATTTCATGTATATGTGTGTATCCTATGCAAGTGTGTACACATGCATGCTTGTTTTGGGTGTGTATGGGCACTCAAGTGTGCTTGAGCATGTGGTGGCCTGAAGTTCATATCTATAACCATCCTGTTTGCCACTCTTTACTGAGTCAGAGTCTCTCAAAACCCAAAGCGTGATGATATGGTCTTGAGCTTTCAGCGTTGGGCTGTCAATAAATCTATCACTGAGCAAGAGTGCATCAGCCAACTGTGAAAGCATCCTGAGTGGGGAGGGGAGAGTCCTGCCCTGTTCTCTACTGAACCTTCCTCTAGGAGATTTAATCACACATTCAGCAAATGCTTCAAGTGCATACTTTATGCCTGGTCTGAGAATTTGGTGGCCTGGACAGTCACTGCCTCTGCTGTCAAGGAGTTTACATCTGAATAGTTATTGTTGAAGTTCTGGCCAAAGCAATTGAGTTGGGTTTTTGACAAACACAATAGTGTATCAGGAAAGAGGAACAGGAGGTGAGAACATGGGAAGGACCAGCTGAATGCACAAAGATGGTGACAGAGACCTCGAGATTAGATGCACTTGTCATTTAAAGTTGTGAATGTGATCAGTGGCAGAAAACAGCCAGCATCAAAGGAAATTATTCTCATAGTTGCCAATAGACTGCCTCTAAAAGCCAGTGGTCCTCATTGCTCTAGGTGTCCCACAGGAGAATGCTCACATTTCAGGGATGCTGTTCAGAGAGACTGTGGAGCCGGGACAAAAGCATGAGGGCTCATGGTTGATGGCCTGTTCATAAGAACTTACCCCCAGGGTGACTTCAGGCAAATTCCTATGCCCATTTCATCATCTGTAACCAGGGGAAATGCATCCCCTCCCTCTGAGGGATGTTATGAGTTGCATGAGATGACAGAGACAATAATTAACTATTACCAGCAACTCCTATGGAGCTGGGATGGCTGGACAGCTTCCGTGGGTCCCCAGATTCCTTTCCCTAGAAGCTGCAGGGTTTTACGAGGTGGAACACCCACTTCCTCTAGAAGGATTTTCTCACCAGGACATACATGTATACTTGATTTTTCTAATAATTACATATTAATTGTCTATCACTATTATTTATTATGCGGCGCTGTTTACAATGTGAGAAAAGCCAGGAGGCACAACAAAACCCACTATAAGAGTTTATTAGGGGAAAGAGAACGGGGGGATGTGATAGGCCTATGGGAATGCTTGTGCAGGAAGAGGGAGGAGGGATATGTGGGACCTGCTTATATGGATTCCCCCGCTTATGTGCTTATGTAGCTACGTCATGCATGTGCATAGATTACATGATCTCGCAATGCATGGATGGACATAAGGCCTTGGGATAACCAAGCATCTTACCAGTGCATACACGGGGGGGGGGGGGTATTATGGGGGAGTGGCTAGAAATTCCAACAATCACCCCTGCCAAAACACAGTATCTGGATATATTCCCAGGGCTAGACCAAGAAGGCCTTCAATAAATATAGTGACAGATTAAATGACTGAATGGCCATTTTGGTAAGAGATAATGAACACAATTCTTTCTAGAAAGGAAAGGGCTAAGGAAGGCAGGCTATTGGTGATGTGAGAGTTTTGAGCTGGGGTGCATAATCAGACAGTAGAGTAGAGGGATGGAGGTGGGGGGAGAGCTGAGGGGATGAGATTCACTTGGCACTGGACCAGTTCACTTTGTGTGGGCAGAGGAACTTCATGGAAATGAAGCAAATGGGAATAATGACATAGAGCATGGAAGCCGGGGTGGTGGGGCAGGCCTGTAATCCCAGCACTCACTCGGGAGGCAGAGGCATGTCTGTGAGTTCCAGGCCAGTCTGTTCTACATAGTAAGTTCCAGGCCAGCCAAGGCTACATAGTGAGATGTTGTCTTTATTATTATTATTTTTTTTTTTTAGGCAAGGGAAGGGGTCCTGAGCCTCAAGTTCCACCTAAAACCTAAGGTCAGGGATTCACAGAGGCAGTTTCCTCACCCCACTGCATATTTCCAGCCAGCCTACCAACCACTGGGTCTGGGACCAGGACCACATGGAGCTGGACCCCAAACTCCATTTGAGACCTCCATAGTCATCCCCATCCCCCAGGGGATCACTTAACACTAGCCCCTCCCACTGTGTCAATCTGGGACTACTTAGAGTCTGAATCCAGAGTCCTAACCAGAACTTTAGCCATCCTACTTACTGTGCTGATCTGAGACTAGTTGGAGTTTGAACTCTGAAACCCAGAGTGGCCCCAAGACCGAAGGCCAAGCATCATTCAACCAATCCACAACCTGACAGATTGGGGTAACAGCAAACAAAGACCTACTCAACAAAGTCAATACCAGCTATCCATGCGCCAAGATCCCATCTCAAAACCACAAACATGAACAAGGAAGACAATGTGCCTCCTCCAGAAACCAGCACCTATTATAATATTCCCCAACAGATCAGATTTGCTGCCATATAAAACAGGACTTCAAAAGAGCAATTATGAATATGTTCAATGGCCTTCAAAAGGCTATGAAAAAAATGCTTGAATGAAGACCATGAAAACATAAACAATTGAAGGAAATAATGAATACAATTCAAGATATGAAAATAGAATTTAACAGGGATAGAATGGCTAAAGAAAGTCAAACTGAGCCGGGCAGTGGTGGCGCATGCCTTTGATCCCAGCACTCAGGAGGCAGAGGCAGGCAGATCTCTGTGAGTTCGAGGCCAGCCTGGTCTACAAAGCAAGTTCCAGGAAAGGCACAAAACTACACAGAGAAACCCTGTCTCAAAAAAAAAAAAAAAAGAAGGAAAAAGAAAAAGAAAAAAAGAAAAGAGACAAGCCTGCCAACAGACTGAATGAAGTCAAAGAGAAAATATTAGGTCTTGAAGACCAAGTAGAAGAAATGAATTAATCAGTCAAAGAATATGTTAACTCTAAATAAAATATCTGGGCAAAAAAAAATCATTTATGAAATCTGGGACTCTATGAAGAGACCAAACCTGTGAATAATAGGTCCAGAGGAAGGAGAAGAAACCCAGGCCAAGCCATAGAAAATACCTTTAACAAAATCATAGAAAGAAATTCCCCAAATCTAAGGAAAGAAATTCCTATCAAGGTGCAAGAGGAATACAGAACACCAAATTGACAAGACCAGGAAAAAACTCCCTTGGACACATACATGTACAAAACAAAGGATACTAAAAGCTAGGACAAGAAAACGAAGTCACATATATTGACAGGATCATTAGAATAACACCTGACTTTTCAGTGGAGATTCTGAAAGCCAGGAGAGTCTGAACAAGCATTCTACAAGCTCTGAAAAAATGACATACAGCCAGCCCAGACTACTATACCCAGCAAAACTACCAACCTTAATTGAAGGAGAAAGAAAAACTTTTCATGATAAAAACATGTTTAAGGAGTTTTTATCTATTAACTCTACGAAAGGAAAACTTCAATCTGAAGAGGGTGGCTACATCCAAGAGGATACAAGGAATAAATAAACCCAGAACAGTTTACCTGAAGATTGCTTATAGATCACTGTCCTTGGCGCATTTTTTTTTTCTGACTAGGAATTTAATTTTGGATTTTTGAGATAGAGTCTCTCATTGTCCTCAGACTCACTATGTTAACCAGGCTGGCCTCGATCTCACAGAGATCCACCTGCCTCTGCCTCCTGAGTGCATGTAGCATCACACGTTAGCTCAAAATTCTTTTTCTCCTTTATTTACTCATTTGAGGGCAAGGGGAGAGGTGTGTATGCCTCTGTAGTGATGTGGAGGTCAGAGGACAAGTTTAGGATGTCAGCTCTCTTCTTCTACCAATGTGGGGCTTGGGGATCGAGGTCAGTCGGTCAGGTTTGGTGGTGAGCACCTTTACCCAATGAACCACCTGGCCAGCCCCGTTCTGGAGTCTTGAGCATGCTAGATAAGTAATGACCTACATCCCTCCCTGAAAATGTTTTGATTCATTCATCCAAGTTATTTTTGGCAGCCATGTGTCAGCCTCATCAATGACCTGGGACATGGAATGACAAGGCAAATAAGGTCCCTAGGAGATGAGAGTCGGAACTTGGAGCCAGACTGCTTGGCTTGAATCCTGTTTTGACTTATTGTGTAATTATTGACAATCCAGTGATTGTGTATCCCTTTCATGACCTGTAAAACAGAGATGGGACCTCACTTGGATTGGATTGTGTGTTGGATTGCAAAGGAGCTAACTCTGACCTTATCATGTGGGTAGCACTCAGTGAATATTAGATAGTAATGTGACTCTTCTGTTCACTTTGTAGCACAGGCTGGCCCGGAACTCATTCAAGTAGCCCAAGCTGGCTTTGAATTCACAGTGATCCTATTGTTGCTGCCTCCAGATTGCTGTTTTGTTTGTTTATTTCTCAGAACAGGGTTTTGCTATATAGCTAAGACTGGCCTGGAACTCACAATGGCTCTGAGTTGTTGCATACCCTGCCACTCCTGGCTTTAACATGATTCTTCATGGGGCCTACTGTCCTAAGTAGGGAGAGGGAGGTGAGAACATTTGTCTGCTTTCTCTAGGTAAAGAAGCTAAGGTTGCTGGGCGGTGGTGGCGCACGCCTTCAGTCCCAGCACTCGGGAGGCGGAGCCAGGCGGATCTCTGTGAGTTCGAGGCCAGCCTGGTCTCCAAAGCGAGTTCCAGGAACGGCGCAAAACTGCACAGAGAAACCCTGTCTCGAAAAACCAAAAAAAAAAAAAAAAGCTAAGGTTGGGAAGGTTAAGCAAACTTCCTAAGTCAAACAGTCAAATAGAAGGGCTAGGGGGTGAGACTTTGCCCTCTGTCCCATCAGAGAGTAGTCCACTGTCTGCCAAGTTGAACAGACTTCTTCATGGGATTTCTTCTCAAGGACGTTTCCCATGTCCTATTGAGTCTATTGGCCAGGGGTGGAGTTCTTTTTGTTGTTGGATGGTGGTTTGTGTGTTTGATGTTTGTTACAAAGTTTGTTCAGGATGATCTTGAACTCCTGACCATGCTCCTCCACTCCCAAGCTAGGAGTACAGGTCTGGGACACCCTGCCCTGTAGGGTAGGGGTGGAGTTCTTCTTGCTTTTTGTTTCCTGAACAAGGGATTGAAGCTTTGGTATCTCCCATGGTAAGCATCCCTCGCACTTAGCACCCCACCCCCTGCTTCCATTTTTTTTGGAGATAGGATTTTACTCAGACTTATTTTGAACTCATTCTATAGCCCAGGCAAAGTTTCTAATTTGTTAAATTTTTGTGCTTTAAAGAGAGGGTCTCACTGTGTGTCTCACCTCATGTACATCCCTGGCTGGCCTGGAACTTAGTATGTAAACCAGGCTGGCCTGGAACTCAATATGGAGGTCTGTCTACCTTTGCCTTCTGAATACTGGAATTGAAAGTATATCCAACCATGTCTGACTTTTAAAATGTTTTTGTTATTGAAGACCCTGCCTAGCAGGAATGAGCATTTACTGCAGAGCTAGTTGTGACCTTCATTTGACTATCAGATTATTGAAATAACAGACACCAAGCCATTAAAACTCCCTCGGGAATCTTATCCTGTGAAAGAAAGGACCACCTTACAGGAGAATCGAGCTGAGATGATGCATCAGAGATGGACAGGACGGTCCCTTGATCACTGTCACAGGGCCCCAGTCCTTAGCACAACTGACTCCATGATGTACCATTCAGGCTGTAAAACTCAGTACACAGACAGCACCACCTGCCAAAATGAAAACAAAGACCTAATCCATCAAAGCCCACAGTTCTGGGAAAGTCTCTAAATGTACCAACCTTGCCTTTTGGTTCTGTAGTTCTGCTTCTGTAACTGTTCTTGTTAACTGAAGGATGTCAACTAAGAAAGTGCTTTTTGTTTGTTTGTTTTTTGCTTAAAAGCTCACTCTGAGGAAGACTCGGGTGTACACTGGAATCCTGAACACCCAACATAATCACTGACCGGCTAATAAAGACTTTCTATGGGCTTAAACCCATGCCTGAGCAGTCTTCTTTGCTGAATGCTCCCCACAACCGTGACTGCTTAGTGATCCATACCGCTTGCCTTCTAGTTAAACCTAAACCATGTGTTAGGACCCCCCATTGTCCTTCTTCCTAATGTAGCCACATTGAATACTGTTATGTCCAGATCATGGGGACCCCCAAAAGACCACCATGGAGACCAAATCCTGCATGTAAAAGCAAAGAGCCTTTATTTCAAGCTCTGAGTTTGGTCCCTCTGTCTGATGAACCAGTGAGAGCAGAGAGCCCTGAGCTCAGGTGGGGCAGAGTTGTTATCATAGCAGAGGTTGGGGTGAGGGGATTTCAGGGTCCAGGGCCCTGATTGGCTGACAATTGTCTAGGGGTATCTGTAAAACAGAAATAGGTATGGGCTAGACTCAAGGACGTCTGGTCACCTTATCTAATGGTTGGAATGTTTGGGATGTCAGGTACTTCCTCATCCCTGGGTGGATCCCTGGGCGGGATCAGCTTAAGGCTTTTCCTAGATCTGGGTGTTGCCTGCCAGGAAGCCTGTCACAGAAGCTGTGTCTAGGCCCCTAAGCCTGTCATGGCTGCTGTGTGGTCAGGCTGTTTTGGGGACCCTCCACAAACATATCGCCTCCATCAGTTGTTTAGTGATAGTTTACTCTCCACTCCTTTTATTGGCTTATTGAGGACAGGTGGCTGAGCCCCGCGTGTTGGGGCTCCAAGGGCACAGACTCTGACCCTAACGCTGGTACAAAGTCATCAGTCAACCCTTGAGGAAGCCAGGAGCAGTGTGCATGGTTGCTGTTTGCGTCACTGTCAACAGAACACACAGACAGGTCTTTTGCTCGTTTGTTTTAAACTCTGATGTTCTGGGCACTTTTCTGAGGGAGAAGGCTGTCAGATCAGGTGCAGTGGTCTTCATCGCTTTGTAGTTCTAGATTTGAAACAAGAGAGCTCACCCCCACCCTGACCCCACAATGCTAACAATATGAAAAACCTGCTGTGTGTTTCACTCGGCTGTGGAGCCCAGCAGGACTCCAAGAAAGGGTGATGAACAGGCCAAACTTAGAGGGATGGGTAGACACTCCCTTATTGTGGACTGATTGGTTTTGTTTTGAATTTTAATTTAAAAAATTATATGTATGTTTTGCCTTCATGTCTGTGAACCACATGTGTGTCTGGTGCCCAGGGACGCTAACCCAGGGCATCGGATCTCCTGGACCTGGAGCTACCATGTGGGTGTTCCAAAAGAAGTCCAGGTCCTCTGGAGGAGCAGCCAGCACTACTAACTGTTGAGCCATTTCTCGAGGTGCTGGTGATTTGTTTGTTCTGACTAGTTTTTCAAACAGCCTCTCTGCCTTGGCTGACCTGTAAGTTGCTATACAGACCAGGCTGGCCTCGAACTTGTGTCCTTCCTCCTGCCTCAGTCTTACCAGTGCTAGGATCCTGGGTGTGCACCTCCATGCTTGGTGAGTAGGCCACTCTTTTTTTTTTTTTTAATTGGCCATTCACTTCTTTATTAGACCATCAGGTGTTTTAGACAGACACAGTAACACAGCTTCACAGAGTTAAACAGATGCAACATAAACAAAAGTAACACACCTTAAAATAATATTCAAGTAGGCCACTCTTTAGTCAGATAATAATGGGAATACCCAGGGTCTGAAAGCCAGATCGAAGCCAGAAAGAGAGCTGGTCAGAATAGGTCAGACATAACAGAGTGGTTCTGTCCCAGTGGGGCCAGAGGGCAGAGCCTGTTTAATCATCACTGCTTGATCAGGATGAAGTACTTCTCCGGCACCGTGCCTGCCTGTGTGCCACCACGCTCCCTGCCATGATGACAATGGATTAACTCCCTGAAGCTGTCAGCCAGCCCCCAACGAAATGCTTTCTTTCATAAGAAAAAAAAAATCATCACTGCTTACTGGTTGGCTAATATAAACATGAAATACTGTATTTTTCTCTAACATTTGGACAGTTGGTCCATGTAACAGTCAGCTTTGTATCACTTAATAACTGACACCGGCTACTTATGAAGTAAGAAGAGCTTTATGTTGACCTATAGCTCTGGAGATCCAAGTGTAAGATTAGGTAACTGGTGGTAGTGTGAGTTTGGAGAGAGGGAGAGAAAGAAGTAGAGAGAATATATATATTATATGTGTGTGTGTGTGTGTGTGTGTGTGTATAGAGAGGGAGAGAGAAAGAAAGAGAGAGAGGGAGAGAGAGAGAGAGAGGGAGAGAGAGAGAGAGAGAGAGAGAGAGAGAGAGAGAGAGAGAGAGAGAGAGAGAGAGAGAAAGAGAGCACTTTTGAATGTATGGCTCCCAGAGATCTAAGAACCTTCAACAAGGCTCCATCTCTCAAAAGGCCACAAGCACTTCCCAGTACCTCCCACCTTGTGGACCAAGCCTTCACATATGGACCTTTGGGAAACATTAATCAAAACACAGTCCAGGTGATTCTAGCACATTTCTACCTTTGGCACCATTGAACTAAATGAATGGTGAAAACTGTTATGCCCAGATCACAGGGACCCCCAAAGGACCACCATGGAGACCGAATCCCACATGTAAAAGCAAAGAGCCTTTATTTCAAGCTCTGAGCTTGGTCTCTCCGTCTTTCCGACGCAGCGGTGAGAGCAGAGAGTCCTGAGACCAGGCAGGGTGGGATTTTTACCATAGCAGGAGTTGGGGTGAGGGGATCTCCAGGGTCCAGGACCCTGATTGGCTGACAAGTATCTAGGGGTATCTGTAAAACAGAAATAGGTATGTGCTAGACTCAAGGACATCTGGCCACCTTATCTAATGGTTGGAATGTTTGGGATGTCAGGTACTTCCTCATCCCTGGGTGGATCCCTGGGTGGTGTCAGATTAAGGCTTTTCCTGGATCTGGGTGTTGCCTGCCAATAAGCCTTTCACAGAAGCCGTGTCTAGGCCCCTAAGCCTGTCATGGCTGCTGTGTGGTCAAGCTGTGTTGGGGCCCCGCCACATCAACCAGTAGAGATGAAACAATTTATGTTTGTATTTTCTGTCGAGTCAAATATTCTTACTCTCATTCATTGGCATCTGCCTCTGAGTACTGGGACTACTGATGTTACTCCACATCTGACGGATGGCCCCCTGCCTGCCTGTATATGCCCGGGGTTGGCTCAGTGCCCACATGCTGTGGAGCCACCATGTGCATTATTAAATGAACAAATGTGCCAGAATCAGTTGGCAGTTAAGTAACTCACCCAAACCAGGATTGCTTAAATGTTTTCCATTGATCCCTACATACTAGGCGTACAAATCAATCATTTAATGGTAATGAATAACAGAGATAATACTTTTAAAATAATTCCTTGGCATATGTATCATTTTATAATCTTTATTAAAGAGGAAAGAAAATTTGCACACTAATGAGATAGACATGATTATTTATTTTTCCATAAAGAATTCGATCTTGGTTAGGTGTGGTGGTGCTTGACTTGAATCCCAGCACTAAGGAGGCAGAGGCAGGAGGATCTCTGTGAGTTCTAGGTCAGCCCAGTCTGTATAGTGAGTTCGGGGGCAGCTAGAGCTACGTAATAGAAAAATATTGTCCAAAATGAATTAAATATTGCTGAGAGTGGATACGCATAACTAGACTCCCAGCCTTTGGGAGGTAGAAGTGAGAGGATGAGGAACTCAGGGTTATCCTTGGCTACACCTGAAGTTCAAGGTTATAGCTAGGGCTAAGTGAGCCTATATTTCAAAAACAAAAAAGCAAATAGCCAACTAACCAAAGAATGAAATTCTTTCTGAATAGTTGATACTTCAGAACTAAATAAAATGGGTGCAGTAAAGAAACCAAAATAACTGCTCCATGAGTGAAAAGGGAAAGGTTTATTCCAAACTGCTGAGGCTGTTTTCCCGGAAAGCAAGGAAAATCAACAGGGGGACGATTTCCAAAGTTAAATGGGAACCAGAGAAAGGGGCTGAGGGAGGGAGCCTAGAGGCGAGCATTGCCTTGGACAAGTTTACAGGCACCACAGTCATATGTTAATGGCAAGCCACATGTTCCTCTCACCAGAGATAAGGAGAATGATTCCCTTTTTAGCAAGCAGGAACTTTCTTCAAGCCCCTGAGGGAATGGAGTTTTTTGTCTGAATGCCTGACCTTGGGAGAAGGACTTTCTTAGGGAACCAGACTAGGACGCAGAACACCATCAATGCCTTTCCGAGATGATCAACATTTTGACTTATATTAGCCAATGCTGAGGATCCCACTTCCTGTAAATACATTTACATGAGTGCTGGGGACCGAACTCAAGTCTTCATGATTGCATTGGAGGTATCTCACAGCCTGATCGGTCTCCCCAGCTGTAAAAGTAAATCTTAGAGAAAAATTTAACATTTACATTTATAACTACCTATCTACCTACATATATATATATATATGTCACAGAAGGGCTAATTTTTTTTTCTGCTGAAATTTTACATAATCTAAACTTAAAGTTGTTCTGGGTGACTTCTGGGCACCAAGAAACTGTGAGAGCCAAAGTTACATTTTAAGTTTTACTATGCCTTAGAGATCTCTGAAATATAAACGCCTCTGATCTGCAAGCCCCTTGCCCAAGGACAGACAGTTCCTGAAATGCTGGAGGCTACTGTTTACGGGAGATAACAAGTCATAAGTTTTCACTCCCCTAAACAGTTTGTTTGACCCATCTGTACCAGATGTGCTTGATCACATGTGGGCAGGAAATAACATCAGGATGTATGCTTGCCCCTTATTGTACCTCATGGGAAAGGCAATGAATTATGGGTTTTCTTTCTTAAGCCCTTGCCATACTTGATTCCAGGTCATTTCCCAGGAACCTGGGTATGGACCTAGCCAGAGCCCATCCACCTGGCCAGCATTTAATTAAAGCTTACTTCAAATTTGGCTTTAACCTGTGGTAGTGGTCTTATTCTCCATTGGTGGGATTAACCAAACACAAGCCAAGACACAGATCTCATCAAGAGGACCCAGAGCCTGTGGCTTCAGACACTGCTCAATGTATTGGAGGAAAAAAAAATGGATGTAGCTGTTCAGATTAGAGGGGAGAAAGTTGACACTACAGTGAAGAGAGCCCATGGCGACAGGTGTCTTCTGGAGCGAGAAAGACAATTTTAGGTTTCTAAATATGGTTCCTGACAAGACAGGCAAATGAGGGTTTTCTTCAGAAAAGTAGGTTTTTGTTTTTTCCTTTCCTTTCCTTTTCTTTTTTTTCTTTTTTTTTTTTTTTGGTTTTTCGAGACAGGGTTTCTCTGTGTAGCTTTGCGCCTTTCCTGGGACTCACTTGGTAGCCCAGGCTGGCCTCGAACTCACAGAGATCCGCCTGGCTCTGCCTCCCGAGTGCTGGGATTAAAGGCGTGCGCCACCACCGCCCGGCTTGTTTTTTCCTTTTCAAGACAGGGTTTCTCTGTGTAGTTTTGGTGCCTGTCCTGTAGACCAGGCTTAGCCTCGAACTTGGCCACCCAGCCAGAAAGGTAGTTTTAATGTAAAGATCTGAACCTGGGTTCCAGATGTTCAGTCTCTGGTGTCCTTGACTTATTAGCCTGCTCTTTATCTTCTCCGTCAGCAAAGTTCAGCTATGATTTTAGAGAAAGGAGAATGAGGATGTGTCCCCAAGGACTCAGCCTCAAAATCAAATGGCCATACCAGGATCATTTAAACAAAGTTGCACTGGGCGGTGGTGGCCCACGCCTTTAATCCCAGCACTTGGGAGGTAGGGGCAGGCGGATGTCTGTGAGTTCAAGGACAGCCTGGTCTACTGGTCTACAGAGTGAGTTCCAGGACAGGCTCCAAAAGCTGCACAAAGAAACCATGTCTCCACCCCACCCCCCACTCCCCTCCCCAAAATAGACCAAACGAAAACAAAAAACCAACGAAGTTGCTCTTCTGGCAAACCCAATAATAACACAAGAAAGTAAAGGAGGGATTGGAGAGATGGCCTAGCTGGTAGGACCTGGGTTTGAGTCCCAGCATCCACACAGTGGCTCTCATAATCGTCCTAACTCAAGTTCTAGGGGATCTGACACCCTCTTCTGACCTCAGTGGGCACCAGGCACAAGTATGGCGGACAGACACACAGTGAGGCAAAACATTCATACACATAAAATTAAATACACCTTAAAAATGCCTTTAATAAGTCAAAAATTAAGGCAGGCCATATCTCGAACTGATGCCCCTGCCTCAGGCACATACAGATTAAGCAAAAAATCAAACTAGAGTTACCCGTGCTAAATTCCATGTCTCCAGGCTGACGCTCACCTGTTCATCTGACCTTCTGAGAAATCAGGATTAGAACAATACAGGCCAATCTTCCAGATAAACCAATTCCTATCATGGTGATAATCAAGAGCCCTCAGGTTTGACCCTTACACAGATGAAGTGACCCCACATGACCTGATGTTAGTGATCATCTTCCTATTGTCTTCCTGCTGTTGCCTTACAAAGCATAGAACCATCAGTTAGGTGTGGTGGCCCAAGCCTGTAATCCTAGCCCCCAGAAAAAAGCATGGGGATCTAGTAGGCAATGTCAGGCTGAGACTGAAAGGAATCCCAAACCAAAACAGATGCCATGAGTGTCACTTGGGGTCATTGGGAGAGCCTTGGGGACTGCAAGAGTTCACAGTGAGGTCTAGGGCAAAACATAGTAATACAGGATGCAAGGTGGGCACTGTTACTATACCATTAATGGAGAACTCTGTAAATAATATGTAACAATAATGCAAAAGAATGGCCGTGCCCCTTTCCAGCAGGGTACTCCATCATATAAGGACAGCGACTCAGAATATTTAGCATGAAGAAGATATGGTAGGTGGGTATGGTGGTGTACACCTTTGATCCCAGACTGAGGCAGGAGGATATCTGTGAGTTTGAGGTCAGCCTGGTCTACATAGTGAGATCTAAGTTAGCCTGTGCTATATAGTAAGACCCTGTCTCAAAAAAATAAAATTAAAAAAAAAAAAAAAGAGAGCTGGTTCAGACCATTATGGTTAAGGTGCTTGCTATCAAAGCTGACAATGGGATTCTGTCCCTGGGCAGGAAAGGGTTGACTCCTGCAGGCTGTCCCTCCATCTTAACACATGTGCATGACATGCATGGACAGACATCCCCTACAAAAACACAGGCACACAGAATAAGAAAATAAGTTTAAAATGGCAAAGTTTCAGTGGTACAAGATGACCATTTTGAAATATGTAGTCTTTGTGCAAAAACAAATCAGAAGAGTCCCGAGACTCCTCAGCAAATAGTGGAATGAACTGGTCTGGCATGGTATGATTACTACATTTGTTGTGTAGTCATGAGTGTTTGAGTACATGCATGTGAAAACCAGAAGTTGAAGCTGGTTATCTTTAAGAAATACACTCTGCCTTATTATTTTTAACAGTTTAAGCAACATATTTACCATCCATTAACAATATACTTGCTTCTTCTGGGACTAGAGAGATGGTTCAGCAGTTAAAAGCACTTGCTATGCTTATAGAGGTTCTGGATTTGGTTCCTAGGACACACGTTGGATGGCTTGCAATTGCCTTGAATTCTAATTCCTGGGGAATCCAATATTCTCTTCCGGCATCTGAGGGCACCTGCACACATATGTTACACAGACATATATTCACACATATAAAAAAAACTTTAAAGAATTTTACCTGCCACCCTCCCTCCCTTGTTTTGGAGACAAGAGTCTCACTATGTAGCCCTGGCTGTCCTTGAACTCAGAGATCTGCCTGCTTCTGCCTCTCTGGTGTCAGGACTAAAGGTGTGCACCACTACACCCACCCACTCTTACAAAGTTTAAAAAAAAAATTGTTTTTTATTTATCTGTGTGTGTGTGTGTGTGTGTGTGTGTTTGTGTGTGTGTGTGTGTGTCCACAGAGGTCAGAGGAGGGTATTGGATGGATGTCCTGGAACTGGAGCTACAAATGGTTGTGAGTGCCATGTGGGTGCTGGGAATTGAACCTGAGTCCTCTGGAAGACCAACTAGTACTCATAACCACTAAGCCATCTCCTCAGCCTCATCCTATTTTTTTTCCCCCCAAGAGAGGGTTTCTCTGTGTAACGGTTCTGGCTGACCTGGAGCTCGCTTTGTAGACCAGGCTGGCCTCAAACTCAAGAGATTGACCCGCCTCTGCCTCCCAAGTGCTGGGATTAAAGGTGTGTGCCACCACTGTCCCCACACTTCCAATTTTAACAACATAAGTACAAATCCAATATTTATCCTAGCACTTGGAAGCAGAGGCAGGTGGATCTCTGTGTGTTCCACGCCAGCTTGGTCTACATATGGAGTCCAGGCTATCCAGGGCTACATAGAGACCCTGTCTCAAAAGAACAACAAAAAGTAAATTTCCTATGGGAAATTTTTACAATTTTATTTTAACTTTATTTTATGTGGATGGGTCTTTTGCCTCCATATATGTCTGTGTACGACATGCATTCCTGGTACCTGAGGAGGCCAGCCCTCTTGGAACTGGAGTTACAGATGGTTGTGAGCTGTCATGTGGGTGTAGGGAATGGAACCTGGGTCCTCTGAAAGAGCAGCCGGTACTCTTAACTGCTTCGAAGCCATCTCTCCACCCCTATACTGGGCTGTGTGTGTGTGTGTGTGTGTGTGTGTGTGTGTGTGTGTGTGTGTGTGTGAGAGAGAGAGAGAGAGAGAGAGAGAGAGAGAGAGAGAGAGAGAGAGAGAGAGAGAGAGATATCTCACTATGTCTATGTAGCCCTGGCTGTCCTGGAAGGCACTGTAGACCAGGCTGGTCTTGAACTCAGAGACCCAATTGCTCCTTCCTCCCAGCGCTAGGATTAAAGTTCTGAGCTACCATGCTGAGTCCTACTGAGCTTTTTAAAGAGATAAAGTCAGGTTTGTGTATCTTCGAAATCATGTCAAGGTGAACAGCTTCAGGTTATTTTCTCCAAAATGCACTTCTGTTTGTCGACTGTCTTTTCAAGGTTCCCTGAAGACAAGCAGCTAAATCCCCCACCAACGACACCACTATCACTGTGGTGAACTATCAGAGTCCTCCTGTTGAATGGAGGACCAAAGGAAGGTGGCTCCCCTTACATTCTGAGATGGGGTCTCTCCTTGAACCCGGAAACTCACCAATCTGACTGGACTGGCTGGCCAGTAAATCCCAGGGCATATAATGTCACCACCTCCCAGCACTGTACCCAACCTTTTATACACGGGTGCTGGAGACTGAACTCAAGTCCTCATGCTTCTGTGACAAGCACTTTGTGAGTGAGCCATTTCCCTGGCCCTCAGCAAGGTGCGTGCTTTAACAAGCTTTCCAGGTGGATCTGGTGTGTGTTCTTGTCTCACAATCACGGTAAAGAACTATCAGCTGCTTATTGCAGAGTAGGAACCTGAGAGACTTAAGCCCCCTCCCCACCCGGCTTTGTGCTTCCCTTCTTCTTCAGCAAAGACTCACCTAAGGAGCTCAGAATAAAGTCTACAGTACCCCGGGATACTTTAGGAAATGAGTCTATGAAACAAATTCACCTAAGGAGCTCAGAATGAAGTCTACAGTACCCCGGGATACTTTAAGAAATGAGTCTATGAAACAAGTGTTGGCATGGGGGTTGGTGGCCTTGAGTATGTTGTCTTGTCAAGGCTGGGTGTGGAATGGCAATGAGGGGAGCTGGGTTGGCAAGACACCATCTCAGGCTCTGTCTCCTGCCTCCAACACCCAACAGCCAGGAATCCAGAGGAGGCTCTTTCCTACAGTGTCCCCACTGTACGGCTCCTCACCCTCTCAGTTATGGGTAGCATCGGTGAGAGCTAGCTCTACAAAGGAGTCTTGTAAGACAGGCAGGAACCTTAGGAAGGGAGGTGGGACACACCGAAGTGGGCAAGTAATGGAAATGGGATTCTACTCTAGCAGTATTTCTAGTAACTGCAGAGGTGATTATCCCGGTAGTTGGGGTGGGAAACTGAGAGCTTTCATGTAACTTGGAAACTGAATTGAGAGAGGAGGCGGAAGGGCTTGATGACCCGTTCCTGTAATCCTGATATTAAGAAAGCTGTGGCAAGAGCATCGTGAGTTCAGGACCAGCCTAGGCTACAAAGCGAAACCCTGATTCAAAACAAAACAAAGGCAGAGGCATGTAGCAGTATGGGTTTGTATATGGGAGGGGCAAGGAGAAGAAAACCTCCATTTGAGTTGGTGAGTAGAGAGTTGGGAATAACACATCCTGGGCACAAGACGTCCTGGAATCATCTGGCTACAGGTCGGAGTACAAGCGAAAGGCAACCTGTTATTCCCCATTTCCAGGGCGCTGGGCTTTGGAGCCAGTCAAGGGTTCAAAACTGCGGCTGCAACTATGGGGGCAGGATTCGATCACTTGTCGTTGCTGTATATCAAGCACACAAAACAGCGTTGCGCACAGAATAAAGTGTTTCTTTCTTTTCGGTTTTTCGAGACAGGTTTCTTTGTGTAGCCCTAACTGTCCTGGAACTCGCTCAGTAGACCTTGCTGGCCTGGAACTCTGAGATCCCTACCTGCCTCTGCTGGGATTGAAGATGTGCGCCACCACAACCCAGCTTTGGTGTTTCCTTTTTTTAAAGCGGGTATCAATATGTAGTTCAGGCCCGCCCACAACTTTTTATTCTCTTGCCAGGACCTGCTGTGGATACCCTGGTTTAAGGGATAGTCTCAGGGGGTTCGACCCCCCGCCCCATGGATGAAAACAAATAACATTGCTAAGTATATAAACGAATGGTTCCTATACCAAGCCTTTCTCCATCCGTACCTGCAAAGGTTGCATAATAATATCACACAGCCTAGAATTGGACGCCGAGTAGGCGCTCAACAAGTTGTGTTTTTCCGTCCCCTTGACAATAGACTGGGTCCCCAGGCGGTTCCTTTCTCTCAGGGCGTCTCCATCTCCGTTCGCCCCCGCAGCTTCAGCCTGGCCCCGGACGCGCCGGGAGGGGAGGGGATGGGAGGAGGGGGCGCGGCGGCTGTAGCGGGGAGCCGGCTCCCGGCTTACGTAAGAAGCGAGTCCGGCCGCGCGGCTGGCCGGGTAGAGAAGGCGCCGCCCAGGGAGATCCTGGCTAAGTCTGGCCGCGCTCCTTTCCGCCGAGGTGTGTCTCTCTTCGGCTGCTCGGGGCGGAGGTGGACCCCCCCTAGTTTCAGGCGGCGGCCACTCTGGGGATGCGACAGTCACCGAGAAGCGCCCGGCGAACGGCTCTCGCTCAGCCCACGTGCGGGGACCGGCAGGGGATCCCCGGGATCGCGCGCCCGGGCTGGGGTGCAGGGCAGGACCCCCGGTGGGTCTACCTGACCTCTGACCCCAGAGGGCCGAGCTCGCAGGGCGGGGGCTCCCGCAGCGCTGCACCGGCGTGGCCCGGGGCGAGGAGGTGGCGGAGGGCGGGGCTGAGGGGCGGGGCCGTCTTAAAAAGCCTCTCCTTCCCCTATAGAGGTGGCAGGCGAATCCCCGCTTGCGGAGGGTGCCGAGGCAGGGGCTGTCGGGCAAAGTGCGCGCGGGCTGCGGTCCAGGCCACCCCTTCCCCGCCAAAGCCATGGCTTCCAAACTCCTGCGCGCGGTCATCCTCGGGCCGCCCGGCTCGGGTAAGGGCACCGTATGCCAGAGGATCGCCGAGAACTTTGGCCTCCAGCATCTCTCCAGCGGCCACTTCTTGCGGGAGAACCTCAAGGCCAGCACGGGTGAGGGGCCCGGGGGGGAACAGGGGAGTGAGGGTGGAGACGAGCCCGGTGGGGATAGTAGGGCCGGGAGCGGGGCGGTCGCGGGCACGGGTCCCCTCGGCTCCGGCGCCCTGCCCCCGCCCGCGTGTGCCCGTGCGGGCTCGTACGTGCCGCGGCGCATGCAACCAGCCGCCCGCCCGCGCGGCTTAACCGCGCCCGGAGGAGGCCGAGGCTGGCGGGCAGCGTCTCCCACTGCACCGGTCGCTCGCGCGTAAGGGGTGGGGGTGGGGGGACCTTGCGCTCCGGGCCCAGGGAACCTAAGCGAGCCGCTCGGCGGGAACCCGAACTGGCTTCTCCCGCCGCGCCTCCCGTAATGCAGAGTCCCTGGGTCCCCTGTTGCGGTCCTGCCGAGCCGCGCGTCCCCTTCCCCGGCGGGGAGCTGGGGACCGCTCGCCTCCCACCTGTGGGAGTCGCGGCCGCCGGCGCGCTGGGACTCTGCGGCGCGCTCCGGCCTGGAGCCGAGCGCTGCATGGCGGTGAAAGGCCTGTGGTCGCCGCCGGCGTCCGCGGCAAACTGTCCCCGCCAATTCCCCTTCTCCTCCAGCCCGGCTTGGCCTCCTGGAGACCCGGAGACTCGTTCTGATAAATTGCATTTTGAGTTCAGCCTTTCTGCAGATGGCCTCTTGAGACTGTCTCTCGACGGGTGCGGTAAAGTTGGGGATCTAGATTGCCCCATCTCCCTAGTATGGCAAATTCCTCCCTTCTCCCCTCTTCCTTGGCTCCCGGTTCCGAAGGAATAAATGAGCATGAGAAGGCGAAGCCACTGCGAGGAACGGCGGGGTGCATACCCTTCTAGGATGCAGATGAGGGTAATTAGCAACTCGCTCATGAAATGTTACCCGTGAGGTCCCTCCCTATTTCTGTTGTCATCTGTGTCCAAGTGGTTATTGCTTCTTGTGGGCTAGTTGTTCACGAATCTGCATTTCAGAAGCATCTGCAAGTGTGAACAGGTGGGTGGTGGACAATGTTGGAAAGCCTTTAAGCATCTGAAAGGCTGCTTATTCTTCTGAAGCCGGTTAATAAAAGCCAGCTTTTCTTTGGATTCTTTCCTCACACCTGTGTCTGATACAGAAGCGTTTATGTGTACCAGATTGTATTTTGTTACCTCAGGCGCGCGCGGGGGGGGGGGGGGCTTAGCCCCACCACTGGGGATTGAAACCTAGGCCTTCGAAAAGGCTAGGCAGGTATCGCACCAAGGAACGTCACTCAACACCGGTTTTAAATTAAAATTTAAAAATCTTTTTTTGTATGTGAGTATGGTCCTATCATTGTGCATGTGGAGCTCAGGTCCTCAGTGTGTCAAGTGCCTTGAGACAGGGCTTTATTAAGTTACTAGTCATTCCTCTGGCTGGGGTTGTAGGTGCACCACAACCCCCTGTTAGGGTCGAACTTCGTGTCGATTTGAAGGCTAGGCAAGCCCAGTACTCCTCAGCTACATACATCCCGGGCTCCTCTTCTCTAATGCACTCTTCCCGTATTTGGAATACAGTTTGGGAGGGGGGCAACCTGAGGGTTTGTGTGTAGGATCCGGCCTCTTCCAGGTGAGGCTATGGAGAAAGCTGGCAGAGACAAGGCCAGCATAATA
Organism: Peromyscus maniculatus bairdii; assembly: GCF_049852395.1. NCBI lineage: Eukaryota > Metazoa > Chordata > Mammalia > Rodentia > Cricetidae > Peromyscus > Peromyscus maniculatus. Next base: position 122,056,050 of record NC_134853.1, read on the forward strand.
CCCAGCCCGTTTCGTAACATCCTCTGCCCTTTACTTCTGGAGTGGAGGAGTTACACCTGGCCTTTGTGGCTGGACTAGTGGCCCTTTTCCTTTTCAGATGGGCAGTAGGTAGGGGTAGCCACCGTTATTGGGGGCTTTAGGCTGCCTGGCTTCACTCCAAGGCCACACACTTGACTCCGAAGTCACCATTTACTGCCCCGGATAGTTGATGGCCTTCATGCTGAGGTGGTTGGGGGAAATTTAGCAGCTTGCTGGTCAGGTCAGCCTGGTTGAGGAGATGCATGCCTCCATGATGCTCCTCTCAGGTTGGAGAAGGAAGGCAAGCTTCTGATGCTCTGTCTCCCAGGCTCTGCTGGCCTTGCTTTTGCACATGAGGGCAAAGATGTCTGATTGCTCTTCAGTCAGCCTTAAGTCTCATCATTGTATAAGTGTAGTCCTCAAACGCAGATCCAGCTGCCTCTGCCTCCTGAGAGCTGGGTTTAAAGGCCTGTACCTCTCTTCACACCTGGCTCCTTTTCTACCTTTTAAAAGAGCATTAAGAGAGGAGATAGCTGGGCGGTGGTGGCACACACCTTTAATCCCAGCACTGGGGAGGCAGAGCCAGGCGGATCTGAGTTCGAGGCCAGCCTGGTCTACAAAGCGAGTTCCAGGAAAGGCGCAAAGCTACACAGAGAAAGCCTGTGTGTGTGGGGGGGAGATAGCTTTTTTATATATATGAGTTTTTTTCCTTTTTTAATTTTTATTTATTTATTTGAGACAGTCTCACTATATAGCCCTGGCTGGCCTGGAACTCAGATTCACCTCAAAGGTGCTGGGGGAAAGGTGTGTGCCACAATGCCCAGCAAGAGCTTTTACCCTAATATGCAATTACTCCGCTAACAAGCCCCAAAGACTTTTCTCTTTTTTTTTCTTTGCCGCTTCTTCCTGAACCTCACACAGTGGTAACTTCTTCAGTGAGGTCATCCTGGTCACCTCTAGTCTCTAGAGTTGCCTTACTTGGACTGACAGTCTCTGAAATGGAGACATCTAAGAGTGTGTCATGCTCTTTTTTTCCCAAGGTAGAGAATATGGTGGTTCTCGGAAGTCAGCAATCTTGGACTCCATTCTTTGGCCTCACACATCTCTTCCACTTTTACACCCATCAGATTGGTGGCAGGGGATCCAGCAGCTTCAAGGCCACTTCTCTGCTCCCCTCTGGTCCACTGGGGGACTGAAACAACTATCAAAAACAGATATAGAAGGCTGGTGGGTTTTTAGTAGTATAGAACATCAGTCACTGTTTGCCCCAGGGCATTACCGCCATTGTCTATCAGCAGCTTAAGACTTATCCATAAAAACCTCACCAGAGGGCCGGGCGGTGGTGGCGTATGCCTTTAATCCCAGCACACGGGAGGCAGAGCCAGGCGGATCTCTGTGAGTTCAAGGCCAGCCTGGTCTACAGAGTGAGATCCAGGGCAGGCACCAAAATTACACAAAAAAACCCCCCTGTCTTGGGACCCACCCCCCTCAAAAAAACCCACATCGGGTGTGAAGGGAATCTGCATGCATGCATAGTTTATGGCCTCCTTATAAACATACCAGTTAGCTTAGAAGACATGGATTTATCATATCCACCCTCTGCTGTGTGTGTGTGTGTGTGTGTGTGTCAGTTCATGAGTAAGGTTCCTGCTAAGTGACATCCTTAACTTCTTGCACCTACCAGACTTAAAATCAAGGAATATTTTATCTGTATATGAACCATGTTCATGCCTGGTACCCACAATGGTCAAATGAGGGCATCAGATCCCATTAAACTAGCATTAACAGATGATTGAGACATATGGATACTGGAAACTGGATCCAGGTCCTCTTGAGCACCCAGTGCTCTTAACCACTGAGCCACCTGTCCAACCCCTTATCATTTTTTATTTTTATTTTTAATTTTAAGACAGCGTCTCACTGTGTAGACCAGACTGGCCGGGAATGCAGATCTCCCTATTTCTGCCTGCTTAGGGCTGGGATTAAGGCATGCTCCACCACACTCTGCCCCGTTCTGAAGTTTGGTTTCTATAATTTTTTCTTTGAGACAGGGTTTCTCTGTGTAGTCCTGACTGTCCTGGAACTCACTCTGTAGACTAGGCTGGTCTTGAGCTCAGATCCGCCTGCCTCTGCCTCCTGAGTGCTGGGATGAAATGCCTTCTTTCCTCCACTCTATTCTTCCCTAATAAAAGTGACTTAAATGTTTTTGGACACCCCTCCCTTTTTCCCCTCCCATGAACTAATTAAAAAGCTTGACCAGGGAAAGAAGAGAAATAAAAAAGACTGATTTGTTTTGAGAGTGGCTTGTTCTTAGTGGACATGGCACGATGTCACTCTGTCTCTAGAGGTCTATGTGAGAGTCTTAGGGGCCACTGTCTTGTAAGAACAGAGTATTTTCCTGTCACCTGCTGCTTGCTTTGAACCTCCTAGTGAAGGCAGGAACCCTTCTGAAAATACAGTTTAGAGTTAAGTTTGAAGGTGACGGTGAACACCGCAAACCCAGGAAGTCAGTAGCAATTTCAGTTGGAAAGTAGCTCAGGCCATCTGCTCCAGCCTGGATTTGGCCAGGCTCTTGACTACATGGCTTGGCCTCCTGCAGCCACAGTCTGGCGAAAAGCTGCCACGCAGAAAAAGGGCCTGTGTGACCTCACTGCTCTGGAGAAGGAAGTCTTCTCACTGCCCTGCCGAATCCATCTCCTGCCTCTGCACTTACCGTGTTGATTATACCAGCTGTTTGGTGAATACAGTACAGTGAAGGCCGGTAGCTGTCTGCCTCATCCGCTGGCTGCATATCCACTGTGTCCGTACCCCTGGTGCTGGGGGTGATCACATTGCTTAAGAAAAGGATGTGCCTTAAATTTTCTTTTTCCTAAAAAGTTATCTTTTTGAGACGAGGCTGTGTGTGAACTGTGTTGGTCTTTAACTCCCTAAGTAGCCTAGGCTGAACTTGAACTCTTGAACTCCAGTCTCTGCCCAGGGACCAGGTGCTAGGATGATAGGCATGTGCCAGTAGGAGCAGCTTAGGTGTGCCTCTTACTGTATCTTCTCCCTATAGATAGCATGTGCTTTACCCCTGAAATTGGGGTCTGGCAAATTGTAACGCAGCAAAAAGGGTTCATTTTTATGTTAAAGGGACACGTCCAGTCATAAATTGTGTGTGTGTGTGTGTGTGTGTGTGTGTGTGTGTGTGTGTGTGTTGTACCAGCAGTTGCACACTCAGCCTGCTTCAGTTTGATTAGTTTTGAATTATGGTGAGAGCGAGGCTTACAAAGGACTTGAGATTAGCTTGGTGATAGGTGTTTTTTCCCTTGGCTTTTCCTTGGCTGCCTGGAGCCATGCAGGCTGAGGCTTATCAAATACCTTATTTCAGGACCCGCCTCCAGGTCTTCGGCTTGTATTTTCTTAGCACCCACTGTGAAGAAATAGAAAGACTTGCCTTAAATTGCAAGGAGCTGAGTCTTACATTCTCTCACAGGGAACGTTAGACCCCTCCCCCCCCACTGCCCATACATGTATGTGTATATGTGTACATAGAAAGGTGGTCTGCTATATAGATAGAGTATGTCCCATCAAAAATTCTGTTTGTGGTGGGAGTGCAGTTCAGTTGGTAGAGTGCTTGCCCAGCAATGACAGAATCGTAGCACATGAGTGCCTGGTGGTGCACACCTGTAATGTTAGTCCGTGGAAGGTTGAAGTAGGTAGGCCAAGATTAACCTGGACGAGGGCTACATAAGGAAAATATGTCTCAGAAGGAACAACAGAAAAGCCCCTAGAACTCTGATATTTTGTGATAGCTTTTTTTGCTAGGTTTTATCTGAAAGACATAAAGATGCCATTTTAAGGGTCAGACAGATAGTGGTATCGGAGAACAGGCCCCTTTAATATCAGAGCTCAAGGGTAGGAGTATTGGAGAAGTTCCATGTGGAAGCATCTTGGACTTGACTACAGAAAAGATGTTCAAGAAGGAACCTGTTTCTACTCTTAATTAATATTAACTGCCGTTCTTGCCAGGGTTTTACAGATGGACTAGCATTTCAAATGAGGCTATGAGCTGATCCTCTCTGAGAAGATGACCTCGTTCAAAGGGCTCAGGCTTTTCGGTACTCATTAAGTATAAATGTGCAACTTATGTAAGAAATTTTCTGAGGATTGAGGATAGAGGGGTTTGGAGGCCTGAGTCAGAGTTCAGTATTCCATCTAAAGCATCTTTAAATGGTTAACCTTCCCTGGTTCATCCAGGGTCTTGGCTCATTCCAGGATTTCTAGGGTATGCTACATTCTGGTTTCCCGTTTGGTGAGACCCAGGAACAAGCCCAAGTCAATGAAGGGCTGGACAGTCTTTTGGGTAGCCTGCCTAGCATGGAGGAAGCCCTTGGTTTGACCCATCTTCTGTGGACACAGTAAGACATCTCATTGAGTCTAGCCTGGGTTCTGGGCCTCTGAACTCAAGGCTTTCTTTTATACTCTTGCACAGCAGGTGCTTGACCTACTGAGCCCTCTCCCAAACCCCCATGGTCTTCTTCTGGTCTTGCTGTAAACTCCTGAGTGTGCTGGCATTGCAAGCAGGGGCCACCATGCCCAATTTTTTGTTGTTTTTTTTTGAAACAGGGTTTCTTTATGTAGCTTTGGAGCCTACATGGTCAACTCTGTAGACCAGGCTGTCCTGGAACTCACGAGATCCACCTGCCTCTCTACAGGTAGGATTGAATGCTGGGATTAAAGGTGTGCGTCACCACCATCGGATGCCCAGTTTTTTGTTTTTTCTGTTTATTAGTATTTTGCCTGCATGCATGTCTGTGTGAGGATGTCAGAAGCTCTGGAACTAGAGTTACACACAGGTGTGAACTGCCATGTGGGTGCTGGGAAATGAACCCAGGTCCTCTGGAAGAGCAACCAGTGCTCTTAACTGCTGAGCCTTCTCTCCAGCCCCATGCCCAGTTTCATGTGTTGCTTGGGATATAAGTCAGAGCCAGGCAAGCTGTGGAGCAGCTGAGGTATATGGTTTAAATTGTTTCCACAAGTTATTTCCATAAGCAAACATCATAGTAAAATTAACATCGATGGTGTCATCACCTAATTTGCAGATATTCTCTGAATACCATTTGCTTGTCTGTTCATGCATTTTCTAAGATCCAGTTTAATTAAGTGCACATTTTATTGAGTCATTAAATCTTCTTTGTCACCTCTAATCTCAGAGTTCAGTTTTTTTTCTTTTCTTTTTTTCCCTTAATTTTATTAAATCTTTCACAACTTTTTTCTTTTCTTTTTTTTTTTTTTTTTTTTTTTTTTTGAGACAGGGCCTGCTTGTATAGCCCATTCTGGCCTTGAATTGCTGACTCTTCTGTTTCAGCCTTTTACATGTTGGGATTATAGGTGTGTGCCACCATGCTTGGCTTCGAGACCCAGCTCTCCAGTCTTTAATGTCTTTGTGGAAGAACACAAGATTGTCTTTGGCTCTTTCTTTTTTTTTTTAAGATTTATTTATTATGTATACAGTGTTCTGTCTGCACACACCCCTGCAGGTCAGAAGAGAGTACCAGATCTCATTACAGATGGCTGTGAGCCACCATGTGGTTGCTGGGAATTGAACTCCGGACCTTTGGAAGAGCAAGCAGTGCTCTTAACCTCTGAGCCATCTCTCCAGCCCCCTGTCTTTGGCTCTTTCAATTTGTGGTACAGTGTTTGAAAGCTCTGACTTCACACAGATAAGTAGTTGAAGGAGGACCTCATGGACCCTGGAGACATCTCCTGGGTGCTCAGCTCTCCTCAGGCTGCACTTTGAGACCTGTGGCTATAGCTGTTGTTGGGGTTATTTAGAGTCTTCTTGCAGGCAAGCAGTCGGCACTGAATGCTGTGGTGTCTTGCAGTGAGTGTTATGATCTGGGCAGTGCGGCTTGGGAAGTGCAGAGTGAAACACGGTGTGTTCTCTGAAAGGGCTGCTGAGCTGCAAGAGAAGCAGGCAAGCGACTGAGGAGTTGCAAGAGTGCATGCCTGGCTCCGGGGGCCACAGGGAAAGGATGATGGCTCGGGGGACCCTTTAACAGGGTTTGCTTGCTCTGGATGTAAGACTGGCCTATAACTCACAATGTAGTCTAGGATGGCTTCAGTCTCACTGCATCAGTCTTGTGAGTATTGGGACTCCTTTTAAAGATTACTTATCATTATGTGTGTGTGTGTGTGTGTAGGTCAGAGGACAACTTTCAAGATCTGTTCTTTTTCCCTCCAACTTAATTTGGGTTCTGGGAGTCAAACTCATTGTCAGGCTTGGCAGGCACTCCCCCTGCCCCCCCTCCCCCTCCGGGCCATGTCGCTAGCCCTTGTTGGGGAGCACTTTCAGAGGAAGTGTGTCCTATGGGTTACTATTGCTGGGATGAAACACCATGACCTAAAGCAACTCGAGGAGGAAAGGTTTGGTTTGACTTACACTTCCACATCATGTTTCATCACCCTGTCCTGAAGGAAGTCAGGACAGGGGCTCAAGCAGATCAGGAACCTGGAGGCAGGGTCTGGTGAAGGAAGGCTGCTAACTGGCTTACTCTGCAGGGCTTGCTCAGCTTGCGTTCTTATAGCACCCAAGACCACCCACCATCCTAGGGGCAGCACTACCACAATGGACCGGGCCCTCCCACATCAATCACTAATTAAGAAAACGTCCAACAGGCTTGCCTACAGCCAGATCTTATGGAAGCATTTTCTCAATTGAGGTTCCCTCCTCTCTGATGACTCTAGCTTGTGTCAAGTTGACATAGAACTAGCCAGCACAAGGTGTTTCTTAAACTTAGTAGATGATATCAGTTACCAGGTGAGAAGATGGGCTTAATTGTTATAACATAACTGGATACTCTCTCTAGAACTGTTGTCCACTAGAGCTCATGAACACACTGACATAAAGAGCATCATTTTATTCTTCATTAATATCTCTACTGTTAAAAGCAAATGGTGGTTTTAGCATTATGGTGTTTTGCACAGGCCACACCTAAGCAAGGCTGCTGAGCTGCAGCAAGTCTAAGGCAGGTTGTTACATCTGCTCAGTGCCCCTTGCTCCAGCTCCCATTTGCTTATGTCTTAAGATGCACATAAAATAATGTATCAGGGGCTGGAGAGGTGGCTCAGCAGGTAAGAGCACATAGTACTTTTGTAGAGGACCTGAGTCCAATTCCTTAGTATCCACGGACAGTTCCTAACTGCAACTGCTTTTTAATTTCAGCTCTGGGAGGGTCTGATACCTGCATTCTGTTGGGGTGTGATCCTTGAAAACACACACACTCTCTCTCTGTCTGTGTCTCTTTCTCTCTCTAAAAGCGGTATAATGTGGTTTATGAAACTTGGAGCTTTCTAGAGTTCAAGTGATGGCTAATGAACATGAAGCTGGTAAATTGGGGTTCAAACTACTAGAAATAGACAGTTTGTGATGGTCTGTTGGCCACGTTATTAAATGGTGCTGTATTCTGCTGTATCGCTCTCTGATGTGTAGCATTGGAAATGTCTTCCTTGTGAAGTTTCTGGGCTTTCTCCTGGGTCAGGCGTTCAAACATGAGCTTCCTTTAGCAAATTGAGTTTGGTCTTTTTTTTTTAAGTATTAGGTGCTAGAGAGTTTTTAGGGTTACTCTGACCCCTCCTCCCCCTGCACTGATTTTTAGTTCTGTTTGGCCTTTCAGACACAGTACAAAAGGTCTCATTTGTACAGCACCATAAAGTCCATTTTGGGTGGTTTGTGTTACATTTTAACAGCCTCACCTCCAGGCCTGAGAACTTTTGCACCAGGGAAATGACCGGGCAGCAAGCATTCGCTTCATGCGGAAACGCTGCCGCATTAGTCCTGATCATCGGGTTCTGAAGAAGCTAAAGATTAATTATTTTCTAGACTTCGCACTTTAATGGACGTCACTTTTTACATTTTTTATTTGCATCACTAACCAGGGACCCTGCCTGGCACTTTGTAATTCTTGGGGACTTGGCCCTAAGTTTGCAGTGAGTGCAGCATCTGCTAGACTCTGGATGGCCTCTTCTGTTCCTGTTAGGTATAATCTGCATGCCTATCTGCACAGTAGCAGTTCTTGCTGTATAATTTTAAAATAAGTAAATGGCCCCAGAGGTTGAGCAACTTGCCCTAGGCCAGACAGCTAGATAAACTGACATTCAAACCGGGGATTCTTTAGCTGGATTCAAACTCATCATGTCATGTACTGTTCTGGCCCTGGGGGAATCTAAGAGAATGTGTTTGTTTGCCTCAAGTTCTTGAGCACTTTTTTTTTTTTTTTTTTTTTTTTTGGATCACTTGCCACATAGCCTGGGCCAGTTTGAAGTTGTCTGTAGCCCAGGCTGTCCTGGAACTCAGGGAGATTAGTTGATTCTTCTATCTCTCACCTGGTTAAAAAATGCCTTTTGAGATAGTGTATCTTAATCTGTTTGTCTGCCAAGACAGAGTGTTTCACACTGTGGTTTAAAGCAACAGAAATTCATTTCAACATTTTTTGGAGCAAGTAGACAGAGATAGAATCTTTTCTGTGAAGTCCTGACTGACAGGCCTGACCTGTAACTCAGCGTGTAGCCCAGGCTGGCTGTGAACGTGATCTTCCTGCCTCAGCCTCTTTAACATGCTGGAATCACGGGGGGCATGCATGCCACCTTGCCCGGCCATTTTGCACATTCCAGAAGATGGGCAGTCTCCAAGATCAGCGCAGTCCTGGGGATCTGTGGTTCCGTGCTGGCTCCCTGAGCACTGACAATGAGCACTGACAATGAGCACTGACAATGAGTCAAAGGGGAGAGGGTTAAGGGCTGCTGCTTAAAGCTTTTTGTTGCTGCTGGTTTTGAAAAAATGTATTAAGTACATTTATGTGGGGTGGTTGTGTCCTCAAGGTCGCAGGACAATTTATAGGAGTCAGTTCTGCTCTGGGGACTTTTGTTGAGCTCTGATAGGTCATCAGGCTTGGCAGCAAGTGCCTTTTCTGTCTGAGTCATCATGCTGACCACAGCCCTTTTGACGCGCTGTCTGATCGTGTAGCCCCAGGTAAGCTTTCTAGTCATGATTTATCCTTCTGCCTCGGCTTCCCACTGAGTGCTGGAATTACTGGCTTTGCTACCATGCCAACTTGTCAGTTCTTCTCCCACCCTTATGCTGTAGCTATCCCGACGGATGAACTACACTATAAACTTATAACTGAGCTATACCTTAGCCGCCTTGTGCCTTTTGTAATTGGGGAAGTGACCCCATTCTCAAGGGAGATCAGGGGGCTTCAGGAGCTAATACCTTTAAAAGCTTCACCTTTTAGTACTATCACCGCGGTTACCCGAAATCTTTAGGTGTGGGGGACACATTTGACAGGAGCATCGCAGGTGGCAGAAAATCCTAGGAACTTAGCTCCCCACACGTGCGTGTCGGGGGTGCGTGCAAAAGATACTTTAAGTTGGGAGGGCAGGGCGGCACATCCTCCAAATGCTAGCACTCAGGAAGCTGAGGCAGGAGGCTTGCTGCGAATTCCAGCTGTTGTCACAGGAAACAAGTTGGGTAGGCTAGAGAGGTTTGTGGGGATTGGGTTTTGAAGCTCTGCCCTCAAAACATTTCTTTAACAACACATCTATGGAGAGGAAGCACCACCCCCAATCCCAAAAAGGGCCGAAGAGGTCTAAAATAGAAACCATCTGTGGTGGTAAGGAGGTAGAAATGAGCCTTCATTGTAGCAGTGTGAGGTTTGGAATACTGCCGGAGCCCAGCGTTCTTCAGGAGGCATTTGACAAGCACTTTCTGTGCCAAGGGGAGGCATGGGGAGGCATGCGAGCAAAGCTTGTTCTCTGACCTTGAGGCACTTCTGGCTCAGGGTTCAAGTTGTAGGTCTCACGATGTTCCAGTGAGGTGTCCGTGTGTGGGTGGAGCACTGAAGTCAGAGCCCGGGTGGGTGGGGGACATGGCTCAGATGTCCCTTTCCCCTGGAGCGCCTTTCATTTTCTGAATCTGTTTGCAGCCTTGGCTTTGAAGCTCCACACTGTTCCCACTGCAGGTGGCTCTTTTCTGGACTTCTTCTTACCATCTGTACCTTCCAGTTGGGCGTTCATTTTCTCCTCAGTGTAAAATGACTTCAACCATAGCTAGTCTCTCGCCATTTACATAGTAAAATTAATGGGAGTTGAGTTCAGAGGCTTTGGACATAAGCTCAACAAACAGGGTAAAGTGTGACATTTCTTATGTTTTATGTCCTGTGTAAGTCTATCAAGAAGGTTGTATACCACAGCGATGACTGCTCACTGGAAGGCCACTTGATGCAAGGTGGGCAAGCTCTCTACCTCAGAGCTACAGTGAGATCAGACTGAAGTCAGGTCTCTGAGGAGATGTTTGAACTGAGCTCCAGGTAGAGGGAGGTGCGGTCTGGTGTTCTGGGTAGAGTGAGCCGGCAGTGGAAAAGGGAGAAGAACCTAGTCCGTTCTGTTCGTGATACGGGTGGAGAACAGTGGACTTAGGGTTTTCTGAGTGGTCAGATTTATTATTAGAGAAATGCTTTTCTGTTGCTGTTAATATATAAACCGGCTTTACTGAGATAAAATTGGCCCTTTAAAAATGTTCCAGTGGGCTTGTCACTCAAGCTTGATGACTTGAGTTCAATTCCTGGGACCCAGGAAGCCAGGTAAAAAGCTGTGTGTGGTGGCTGGCGTGCATCTCTAGTTCCAGCATTCCCATAGACAGGTGGGGAACTCACCTAGGAGCTTGTGGGACTGTAACACATGCACAGGAGAGAGACCCTGCCTCAAAACAGGATGGAAGCGGAAAACCGACCTCTGACATCCACCCATAAGCCAAGTCACTTTCAAGGCCACATGCTCCAGGTACCCACCACCACTGACCAACAAAAATAACTACAAATCAAGCTAAGCATGGTGGCATAGGCTACAATCCAGCCTCTTCAGAGGCTGAGGCAGAAGGATTGTGAGTTCAAGGCCAGTCTGGGGTACAGGGGGAGTTCTCATCCGATGTAATTTAGTAAGACTCAGAATAAATCGAAGGGTGGCTCAGTTAATAGCCTTGCTTAGCCTGTCTGAGGCCCTCTGTTAGCTCCCCACCAAACAATCCACACAGAGCAGCTGCCACACAGAGCAGCTGAGCACCGCATCCTACCTATGTCTGGTGATCTCAGCATTTGGAAGGCTGAAGCAAGAGGAGATTGTGAGTTCAAGGCCAACGTGACTATATGAGACCTGTTCTTGAAACAACAAAAAAACCAAACCAAACCAACAACAAAAATCCAGAAGAAAATCACTCCCAAAGAAGTAGCATTCCGTGTGTGTATAGAGGTGGTAAAGAAAGCCACGGTCACCACCTAATCATAACGTTTTCCTCATCTTGGAGAGACCCTGTGCCGTTATCAGGTAGCCTGCACTGTCTCTCTCCTGTCTTCTAGTCTCTCGGTCTTGACTGCTTGTGGACTCTGCCTCAGATCTTCTGCCTTTGCCTCCCGAATGCTGGCATCCACTCCAGTGCCAGCATGTGAGTTTGGGCTGACTTTGAGTTTGAACTCGTAGTGACGTAAAGGTCCCAGTTTGTGGAGCTGCTTTGGTTCCTGTGCAGATGACAGTCTGTCTGTCTTCACTGGAAAGAAACCCTCATGTCAGATCTCTCCCCTGGGTGGTCTTTTTATTCGGTTCTTATTTTGGATATTCATCTTCTTAAAGACAATAGCTGGTGCTTGGTTAGAAAAGCAGGTGTAGATGGAACCTGTGATAGAGTTCCCGGTTTTTCCTTCAGTGGTAACTATGGATACATCGCAGGACATGCTTTCTTTTTTTCCAAAAGAAAGGTTGGCTTTTGACGTGCACCAACTCCAGTCCCTCCGTTTTAAGGAAGTGAAGTCTACAGCTTGGGAAGTACAAAATCCCTTTTCCACAGTTTTGTTTTGGTTTTCCAGAGTTCTTAGGACTAAACACCATGCATACCAATGAACCTGGTAGTTTCTAAAATGTCTTAGAATTGAAAGGGATTTTGGGTCATTGTGCCCAGCTGACAGCCCATCCCCCAGGCACTGAGCGGGCTCTTCCAGTGCTGCATAAGTCTAATTGTCGGGAGGTTTTTTTCCTCCCTCATACAGAGATGAAAGCTAAGTCCTTGAAATGATCATCAGGAAGCTGCCATCCATTTGTCTAGCTTCTGCCTTCAGTGTCCCATAAATTACATCCACTGGCTCCTCCGATAATTGAATAGTTTCAAGGCACCTCTGAGAAAAATAGCCCTACTTTCCCGCACTGTTTTTCCTGTGGTTATATATCTGGGCTGACCTCCTTCCTTCCCTCCCTCCCTCTCTCCCTTCCATTTGTCCATCCCTCTATCCATTTGGCCTTCCTTCTCCCAGTGTGTCTGTGTGTGTATGTGTACATATACACACATGTATGTGGGTGCTGGTCTGTGTTCTGTAGTCAGTAGAAAAGCTGTGCTTTGGATTTTGAATGAGTGAGTTCATTAAGAATGTAGCAAAGCAAAGGAATAACTAACTAACAAGTAACAAAGAAGTAGCCGACAGATAACAAGACATCAGGTCAGGAGCTCAAACTCAGTATCCATTGGCGACGCCGGGTGTAGCCTGATTGAGCAAACAGAGCTAACACCATCAAATCAGACTCATAGACCTCCAGCTGAGATCGACCAGGGAAGCTGAGAAAAAGTCAGTGGGAGTTCCCTACTGAGCTTTCTCTCCATGCTGACTTCTCTTTCCCACCATACCCACGTTATCATGGAATAGACAGCAGAAACATCTGGTGGAAATGGTTCACCTTCTGGCTATTCTCACATATGTGATGTTTTTTACCCATGGGCCGTTGTGGTGTTCTTGTCCCTTCCTGTTAGTGTTAGGGGAACCAATCTATCCCCAGAAAAGGAGTCTTGGATTTGAAATGGGCACAGAGTGGGGGGGGGGCAGCTTCTCTACCAGAGATAGCTCCTCAGTGAGCTCAAACAGCACAGGACAGTTTGCCAACGTAGCTGTAGTATACCTGTGTATGTGTACGTGTGCATGTGTGTGTGCTCTCCAGAGGTCGTGTATGTGTGCACATGCATGTGTGTCTGCTCTCCAGAGATTGTGTATGTGTACGTGTGCATGTGTGTGTGCTCTCCAGAGGTTGTGTATGTGTACATGTGCATGTGTGTGTGCTCTCCAGAGGTTGTGTATGTGTATGTGTGCATGTGTGTGCTCTCTAGAGGTTGTGTATGTGTACGTGTGCATGTGTGTGCTCTCCAGAGGTCAACTTTGGGTGTTGTTCCTCAGGAACTATTCAGCTGTTTTTGTTTGTCTTTAAGACGGGGTCTCACTGGGATCTGGGGCTCACCAATTGGCTAGGCTGCCTGGCCAGAGAGCCTCAGGAATCCAGCTGTCTCTGCCTCTAGTGCTGTGATTGCAAGCATGTGTCATCATGCCAAGGTTTTTTTTTTTTAATGCATGTAGTGGGATTGATTCGAAGGCGTCATGCTTGTGGTGACTGATCAAGCTATTATTATTATCTACCTAGCTCTTAGATTTTTTTCCTTTTGATTTTTAATACAGGCTCTCACTATGTAGACCAGGCTGGCATCAACTAAAGTCCTGCCTTTTGTTTTTTTGAGACATGGTTTGGCTGTATAGACTTGGGACTCCTATGCAGCCTAGGGTGGCTGGGCTTGAACAACTCCTGCCTCTGCGTGCTGGGATTACAAATGTGAAATGTGTGTTGTCATACCCTGCTAGAGTTTTTAAAAAATTTAAACCCATTTACTATGACTCCATTTTGATGACCGTCACCACCACCAATGGCTAAATGGGACCATTTAGCTGTTGAGGGCTTGCGTTGTGGTCTACTTTCTCTCAATTTTCATGTTATTTAGTGCATTCTGAAGATTATCCTGGCCTGTGCAGCCTTGTAAAAAAGCTCCTAGTATATGGTGGCTCACACTTGGGGTTTTTGTACTCAGGAAGCAGAGGTAGAAGCCCAATGAATCTAAGTCCAGCCTAGTCTGCCTGAAAGAGATCCATGGGGAGGTCACGCCCTGTCTCGCCCAACTAAAGCTCATGGTATTTGAGCTTTAGTATTCTGTGATGGTCATCACGACCTAAATGTAAGACACCAGCTACAATACTCCGGGGTACTCATTTTGTTCTGCCCTTTGACATCCTTTCTCCCCCTTGACCAGGTCAAGAGTTAGGATGACTGTGTGGAATCGATGGCAAGAACTACTGGGTGCTGGGTATCCCCCACTCACCCAGCTTAAATATTGCAGAGTATTGGTCAGCAACAAATAACTGAAGATTGTTACATTTGTCCAGTTATCTGTAATTGTAGCTTATTTGCATTGTTTTCCGTGCATTACACGTATTATTACTTTTTGTATTTTTATTTTTGTATATATATCTGTGTTTGAACCCATGTATTATGTATGGGGGCCAAGTCAGCCTTGGGTGTCATTCTTCACATCAGGCTTCATCCATCTTTTTGTTTGTTTGGGTTTCTCTGTGTAACAGTCCCAGTTGTCCTGGAACTCGCCATGTAGCCAGGCTGGCCTCAAACTCAGATCCACCTGCCTCTGCCTCCTGAGTGCTGGGATTAAAGTCATGTGCCACCACACTCGGCTCCCCCGCCCCCTTTTTTTTTTTAAAGACTTTATGAGTATAGGTGAGTGCCTGCATGTGTGTGTGTGAGCACCACCTGTGTACCTGGGGCCCTTAGAGGTCAGAAGAGGGTGCTGGCTGCTCTGTAATGGATTATAGGCAGTGAACCGTACACGGAGCCATCTCTAGCTTTCCATGTTATTTTTTGAGACAGTCTCCTACTTTCTTCTTCTTTTTTTTTTTTTCCGAGATGGTTTCTCTGTAGCTTTGGAGCCTGTCCTGAAACTCTCTGTAGACCAGGCTGGCCCTGAACTCCCAGAGATCTACCTGCCTCTGCCACCCAAGTAAGTGCTGGGATTAATGGCGTGCACCACCACCGCCTGGTTCAGTCTCCTACTTTCTTGAAGCTCCTCAATTAAGCTAAGTTCACTGGTTATGGAGCCCAGGGGTCCTCCTGTCTCCCCGGTGCTGGCATTGCAAGTGCAAGCCACCATGGTGATTTTTTTTTTTTAACATGGCTATTGTGTATTGAACTCAGTTTCTCATGCTTCATGACAAGCACTGTATTGTTAACTCTCTAAATTCCAAAGCTGTTCTTGTTTAAGCTAACCATTATTATTATTATTATTATTATTATTATTATTATTATTATTATTATTATTTCGAGACGGAGTTTCTCTGTTTTGGTGCCTGTCCTGGATCTCACTCTAGACCAGGCTGGCCTCGAACTCATAGAGATCTGCCTGGCTCTGCCTCCCAAGTGCTGGGATTAAAGGCGTGTGTCACGTCCTTCTAGCAAGCTAACCATTTTATGATGTAGAGCTCTCAGTGGCACCCACCCCATCTCTGACCTTAGGTAGCAAACCTTTGAGTTCGCACAGCTAGAGCGATGGCAGAGCTACCTTGGAGGCTTTCTTGGGTTGGCGAGGCTAGGACCAGAGTGAGGCAGGTCAGGCACTGTTGGTGGAAATGTGATGGATACTGAGAAACTTAATCGCTTTGCATCATTTAAAAAATTTTTTTATTTGCAAGCTTCCATGTGGGTGTTAGGAATTGAATCTTGATCCTTAAGAGTACTGCTGAGCCATCTTTCCAGTCTCATGTTTTTCTTTTTAATATTTCATTTTTAATTTATGTTTGTGTGTGTGCTTGCACTCATGTGCATATATGTTCATCTGTGTGTGCACATATGTGCATGTATATACACATGTGTGGGTACCGGCAGAGGTTAGAAGAAAGGGTATTGGATCCTATGTCTCTGGAGGGAGAGGCAGTTGTGAACTGCCTGATGTGGATCCTGAGATCTGATCTTTGTAAGAATAGCAAAGAATCTTAACTACTGAGAGCTATCTCTCTGACCCCAGTAAAGTTTTAAAAAATGATTTGCTACTTTTAAAAAATTATGTGTATATGTATGTATGTGTCTGTGTGAGGGTATGTGCACATGAGTGCAGGAACCCAAGAAGGCCAGAAGAGGGCATAAGGTTATTTGGAGCTGATGTTAAGAGGCACTTGTGATGTGCCTGACTTGAGCTGGGAACTAAACTTGAACCCTCTATAAGAACAATACTTGTTCTTAACTGCTGAGCCATCTCTTCAGCATGTATAAAACAGGCTTTGTTGTTGTTTGTTTTATAGCCAGTATGGTGGCTCATTCCTGTAATCCTAACACTCAGGAAGCTGAAACAGGAGGATTGCTATAGAATCAAGTCCAGCCTATACAATAAATTATATAATAACTTATTGTTACATAATTCCAGCCTAGATAATAAACTCCAGGACAGCTTGGACTACAGAGTAAGACCTTGTCTAAAAAAGAAAAGACAAACAAACAAAAAACCCTTCAATGACATAATTCTGCTCATTATGAGCAGAATGCCAAGAGTTTTCTTTACTTTTTAAGAGAGAAGTCTTGCACCACACCCAGGCTGGGGCACATGGAGGTAGGAGGCTCTTCAGATACAGAGGCACCATTGGTACCTAGCATGGACACAGGTCAGTACAGTACACAATTCCTTTGAGCTTCAGGGCTCAAGAAATCCTTCACATCAGCCCATGGGGCAGGTAGATGGTTCTGTTGTGTGCATACATTGTACTCAGCTCCAAACACCAGTTTGAGGTCAGGAGGCCCCAGCACCTGCGGGGCTAAGTCAAGAGGGAAATGGGAGGTTCAGGACAGCCTGGCTTATGGAGCATGCATGAGCCACGAATCGTGTATGGAGGTCAGAGAATAACTTCTGAAGTTTTCTCCCTCCTTCCTCCGTGTGGTGCCTGGGGGGCGCGCGCGCGTGGGGGTGGGGTGGGCAAGGACCTTCACCCACCGAATCACCTCAAAGGCTCTAGAAGTTAAAATAATTTTAAGTAGAGACCAGACCCAAGAAACTTGAGTTGAAATGCAAGGCTAAGCCCTGTTTTGAGTTAGAATTTTTGTAGCTTTTTATTTTAGTTTTTGGTATTTCTTTTCGTATTGAAAAGTATTTCAATAAATGAAGCTTGCTGAGTGTGCATCTGGCATCTGTCCTGGGCCCAGTTATTACGGAGGCTCAGGATTGCTGGGAGTTTGAAATGAACCTGAACTCAAGGTCTGTCTGGGTTGTAGAGTGTATTTGTCACACGGACCTCAGCGGAAAATTCTAATATATATCCCATCATTACCATCTGTCTGGCTGGTAGGGGCTAAGGCAGGCAGGAGGCTGTGAATCTTCCGTCTCACACTAGCGGTGTTCTGAATGTCGTGTTGCAGCCCTGACTATCCTGGCTGGTGTGCAGAGGAGCCTTGCCAAGCCCAGCCTGCTGCCTCAAACTGCTCTCTCTTCTATGCTGGGATTCTGAAAGGCAGTCACAGATGGTGGCTGAGCCCGAGCTGGAGCTGCTGCTGGCGGCAGCAGGATGTTCTAGGGACAGAAGCCAGGAACGCACTGGAGCTGGCAAGCTTGTTTCTGGACCTTCCGAGAATATTTTTGTAGTTTTGGTCCTGCTGCTGTTAGCTCCCTTACTGATTTGGAGGTCGACTCTGCAGCTCAGTTTGGCCCGGGAACTCAGCTGCGTAGGCTAGGCTAGCGTTGAATGCCAGCCTGTCACCATGGCTGGCACTTCTGGTTGTCTCGTCAATCTGTCTAGTGATGAGTGGCCACTGAAGGGAGGCCGGAAGAAGGTATGGAATCAGCTCCTCAACACTCTGCTATCAAGGCCCACGTGTTAGGCCGTGCAGACCAGTGGTCTGTTTAGGACTCCATCCTGGCTGCTCCCTCTGAGGACCCAGTCTCTGCTGTAGTTGTCTCATTGTGACCACTGTCCCTTCCTCTTTGAGACAAGATCTATCTTGCTTTGTAGACCAGGCTGGCCTAGAACCCTTTCATCTTCTGCTTCGGCTTCCCCAAGTTGCTAGGACTGTAGATGTATGCTACTACACCCAACTCTATACTTTTCACAGTACAGATTTATTTTATTGATATCTCCACAACGTAAGTGTGCTCTTAGAGTATGACCTGCTCTTAGAAGGTCATACAAATGACAAGGGAAAAACAGACTAAACCTCACCAAAGTGGGCATAAAAATGGTATTGTCATTTATTTTTTGTGTACGGGTGCTTTGCTTGCATGTATGTTTGTAGCATGTGTGCCAAGGTGCCCTAGGGATAAGAAGACGGCATTGGATCCCCTGGAACTGACTGGCGTTACAGATGTTTCTTAGCTTGCTTCCAGCTGGGTGCTGGGAATTGAACCCAAATTCTTCAGGAAGCAGCCAGCGCTCTTAACCATCGAGCTATGTCTCTAGCCTCTTAAGATGAAAAAATGTAAACTTGTGCACATTGGCACATGTATGTGCACGCTGCGGCACATGTGTGGAGATCAGAGGACGGCTGTGGGACTTGTTTGACATTTTAAGCTGCAGCGCAGTGGAGTCTATTTACACCCATGAGGTGCAGTGGCTCCAGAACAACTGATTTTATTGGCGGCTTTATTCAGTCGCTGCCTGGCTGGTGAGGTGCGTGCACTGCCTGGGCTGTCGTCATCTCCAGAGGCTCTTAGGTGTCCCGGTTTATAATAAGGAAAAGGGGGAAGTCACAGTAGTGACGATGTCACTCTCTTCACGCACCCTTTGGAGAGCCGCCCGGGCAGTTCTGAATTGTGTCCCTGTGTTGTCTCCTCCTTTCTCCGGCAGTGGAATAAGTGTGAACACTCTGAAGTGTCTCTAAAGTTAGTCTCCCGGGTAGAGCATGCGGCTTCAGGTATGTGCTCTTTTTGAGCAATGCGGATTCGGAGACCAGAGACTTGTTTGGAGTAAGCTCATGGCTTGAAATCAAGGGGCTGGTACCCCACAGGCCATCTGTTAGCGCGGGAAGCACTTTGGGATCTCTAGGAGCCTTTTGGAATAGACATGACTATGGGAATGGATGGTCCCTCAGAGAGCAGGCCGGCAGTTGACTTTTTTTTGTTTAATTTTTTTTTGTTTAATTTTATTTCATGCATATGAGTGTTTCATCTGCATGTCTGTCTGTCTGTCTACCACTTGCATGCCGGGTGCCTGAGAAAGCCAGAAGAGGGCGTTGGGTCCTTTGGAACTGGAGTTAAGGTTTTGGTGGTGAGCCGCTGTGTGGGTGCTGGAATCAAACCTGTATCCTCTGCAAAAACACCTAGTGCTCTTAACCACGGGGCAATCTCTCCAGCACCAGGTTTACTGGGTCTTTGTGGGCATTTCCCCAATCCATCTTTAGATTAGTCAGTGAGGTGAGATTGACAGTTTCAAGATGAAGTCCAGTGCTTTTTTTCCCCCTCTCCCTCCCTTTGTTTGCTTCCGGGCCAGTTTAGTCTGAGATTTCAAGAGATTATTAAATCACAGTACAAATTCTGATCACATGTTGAGTCATCCTGACGAGGCATAATAAATAGGCAGTGATATGAAGGGAAGAGATGTGAGTGGTGACCCAGCCTGGTCCTAACAGAGCACGGACTGTTCTCAGGTCCTCCAGCATTGTCTGTAAACACTGAAAAGATGCAAGTCAGGTGCACTCAGCTCCCTGTAACCACACTGAGTGGATCACACCTGCCTATATCCTATTACCAGCTTTGGGGGATCTTGTACCTGGTGTCCACGGGTACCTGACACTCACATGCACACCCCCTCCCCACCCCCACTCACATAATTAAAAAACTTTAAAATACATGGTGGTGCATGCCTGTAATATCAGCTGTTTGGGTGGCTGAGGCAGGAGGATGACAAGTTAAAGGCCTGACATGGCTGCTAAGCTAGTTCGAGGACAAGGCCGACCTAGGCCTTTCGGAAGCCTTGCTCTAGTGGCATGTCTGCAGTGTAGACTCTGATCCCTTATGTGGGAGTCAAGCGTTCTCTACTTTTGAAACTGCAAACTAGGAATAGTGTAACCTGTAGCCTAGTTCTTAGAGAAGGGAAGGAAACTGTAGCCAGGTTTAGGGGTTAGGAGCAGACTCCCCCCCCCCCCCGCCCCCCGCCCCAAAAGTTTCTCTGTGTGGCATGGCCTTGACTGTTCTGGAGCTCACTCTGTAGACCAGGTTGGCCTTGAACTCAGAGATCCACCTGCCTCTGAGTGCTGGGATTAAAGGTGTGCGCCACCACCGGCTAACAGGAAAAGACTCTTAGAGACCTGACCATGCCTGTAACCCAGAACAGCCTAGGCATCACAGTCTCCCCCCAACAGAAATAGCTTCACTTAGAAATTAAGATGGTAGCATTTGGCAGGCTGAGTGTGACACAGGCATGGACTATGGTTCGAGGCCCTCCAGGGCTGCACAGCAAGACCAGGACTCTGTCTCAACAAAGAAAAACAAAACAAGAAGAAAAAAGGGGAGTCAAGCATAATATAAAGTCTATAGGTTTTTATGTAAAACTGCCCCTCCCCCATAGGATCTCACTATGTAGCCTAGGCTGACCTCAAACTTGTAATACACACCTGCCTTAGTGTTGGGATTACAGATGTGCAACCATCATGCCCAACTAACACATTTAGAAAAATCTAAAATTTAGCCTTTACCATAGAGAGACGGCCACAGGTCAGTCTTGAGTATTGTTTTGTTGTTTAATTTATTTATTTTAAAAGATCTTATATTTATTTTATTCATGTATATATGTTTGGCGGTGTGCCACATGTATGTGGGTACCTACAGAAGCCAGAAGAGGGCATCAGATTCCCTGTGGTGGATACCTGTTCTATGACCCTGAAGCATAGCTCTAGAGACCAGCAGGTGACTATAACTGCTCTACCTGCCTATGACCTTGAAGTACATGTCCCTGGGGCGTGTCCTTGCAGCGACCCTTAAGACCCGAGATGCATGAATGCCGCTCTCTTTGCTCCCTCTTGGGACGTGGGCGCTGGGACAGTCTCAGACATAGAAGAACAGCGTGGGACTGTGCCTCACCTTTTCTAGGACCCTGTGACAATTCCTCTGTTCTGTCTTGTTTTCCTTTTTTAATAAATCCCTTTGCCTTTTAAGCAAACTCCGTGGATTTCTCACATTAATTTCCTGGAGCTGGAATTATTTGAAGTGCCTGACGTGAATGCTGGGAACCGAACCCAGGTCTTCTGCAAGGCCAGCAACAGCTCTCAACAGCTCCTATCTGCGGGGCCACCTCTCCAGCCAAGTCCTTAGTGCTCAGTGACTACTGCTGGTTGGCCTGTGAGAGTATCTCAGTGGCGGAGGAAATGCCGTGGGAAGTCCTCAGCATCAGCTTTTGCCTGCCCTCTCAGCCTGCTTTGAGAGGCTGTGCTGGGCACACTGGTGGTTTGTGATTTCAGTTCCCCACTAGGTCATGATGAGAAAATTGAAGGATGGAGAGGGGAAAAGTCATGCCCCGGCAGCTGCGGCCGATTGTACCACAGCGCAGATGGCTGGGAGAACAGGGGATCCTCTTGCTGATCCACAGCCAAGATACGCCCTGCCCCGGGGGCGGCCCCGCCAACTGTTTGTCAGCCATGGCCAGGAAAGACTTTGGGCCAGATTAAAAATGAAATTCCTTGGTGTCCTCCGAATGGGGGTGGTCACTGGACTGGGGTCAGGTTACACACAGGGAGGATGTTCTTTGTTTGTGCAGAGAACCGAGAGGGCCAGGAAGAGGGTATAATCCCACTCCTCAGGACTGTCGTGCCTGGTGTGATGGGTACCAGGCTGATGGGCGGATGTGAGCCTGAAAAGATACTTCAGTACTCAGGGCCTACATCCACACCTTCACGTTCTGGCTGACTTCCAGGGTGCTTGTCCTTATCTTTTTCCTTGCAGTCTTCTGCTGCTTCTGTTTTTCTTGACTGCCTGAAAGGCAGTGTGTGGTACTGCACCAGATGTTCATGGTGTGTTTTATGAAGACACGTGTTCTGGTCCTGGGCCAAGAAAATACTCAGGACATAGACATCTGCATTTGCTTGGCTTATGAAATTCTATCATCTTTATGATTTATTAAGTTTTTTTTTTTTTTTTTTTAAAAATGAGGGCTTGTACTGTGTGTTTGTCACATCGATAGGAAAGGTCAAATGGTTGATGTGCTATGGGACCAGGCTCTGCAGTGGAGCCTCTTGTGCTGCTTGGGTGTTGGATCCCTTTCCCAGTCATGGTCTGCCATGGACTGTCCAGAATCCTGGCTGTTTTCCCTGTGTCTTGATGCTTTGGCTCTTAGAGGAACATACCCTTTGCTGACACATTTTTGGGCCCAGACTACAAAATACTTATTTCAAGTGCATGAAAATATCCCTTCTGATTGAAGAGCCAAGCACCAGCCCTAAACTCTCCAGGCACAGTACAACAGGAAGAACATTAAAGAGACACCAGTTGTTGTGTGAGGCCTGAGTTCTAATCTAACTCCACGCCATGAATCCAGAAGGCTGCAGTGGTTTCTGCCCATGAAAACAGACTCTCTTTTAGTCACTAAAATCATTCTCACATCTTGGGAACCTCGGTGGATAAAAGGAAGCTGGTGTAGTTTGAGGAATTACTTGGGTGGAAGTGGGTAGTACCCTGCAACTTTCATACAATGTCCAAAGATCAAAATTTCCATGTATCAGGCAGATGGGAGACTCTGAAGGTCTAATGAGTGACAGTATCCACTCTGACCATTTGGGCAGAGAGTTGGAATCAGAATCATGTACCCAGATGCCTCTGCTCTCAACTGGACAGTCCTTGGGTCATTTTTGCTCCTTTGAGCTTTCTGTAATCATCCCAATCTTTGAAAAGGTATTGGTGGGATGCGAATCACATTACAAATTCTTTCCCTTTTAATCGTAAGTGATATAGTGATTTCATATATTTTGGCTTAAATATAGGTTAAAAACATTTTATCATTGACCTGATTTTGACCAGGGATAAGTGATGGAACAGATTCAGATAACAGAATATTTTACCATACAAGCAACAGAGTCCAATAGCTTTCTTTAGCTAAATACCAATGACCCTACCCCTATCCCCTCAGTGAGCCTAAGCCTGTACCTCAATGAAAAGGTATGGAGGCATGACTTGGTCCCACAGGTATCTTTAAAAAAAATAAAAAATAAAATATATATATATATATATATATATATATATATATATATATATAAAATTTTACAATACCATTCAGTTCTACATATCAGCCATGGGTTCCCCTATTCTCCCCCTCCCACCCCCTCCCCTTACCCCCAGCCCACCCTCCATTCCCACCTCCTCCAGGACAAGTCCTCCCCCGAGGACTGTGATCAACTTGGTAGACTCAGTCCAGGGAGGTCCAGTCCCTTCCTCCCAGACTGAGCCAAGTGTCCCTGCATAAGTTCTAGGTGTCAAACAGCCAACTCATGCAATGAGCACAGGACTTGGTCCCACTGCCTAGTTGCCTCCCAAACTGATCAAGCCAATCGACCCTCTCACCTATTCAGAGGGCCTGATCCAGCTGGGGGCCCCTCAGCCTTTGGTTCATAGTTCATGTGTTTCCTCATTTGGCTATTTTTTTTTTAAATAATTGAGTAAAACTGAAATTTATTATATGCCACAGTCGTCCTAGGGACCTCCATGCTATATATATATATATATATATATATATATATATATATATATATATATATATATATATAGCCTCTATGGTTCTATGGGTTGTGGTCTGATTGTTCTTTATTTTATATCTAGAATCCACCAATGAGTGAGTACATACCATAACTGTCTTTCTGGGTTTGGGTTACATCACTCAGGATGATTTTTTCTAGTTCCATCCATTTGCCTGCAAATTTCATGCTTTCATTTTTTTTTCTCCCCACAGGTATCTTTAACATAACATATGATGTCCTAAAATAAGAATGAAGAGGATTAAATTCTTGAGTTCTAAGTTTTAAAAATTGTGATTTATAAATCGACCTCTGTCATGTTCTTTTAGAAAAGCCTGAGAATCTCCTGGCATGGGATTTTGTAGGTAAACCTTATCTGTATCTTGCAGACACCAAGAAGAAGGCACAGGTTGGAGAGAGGCAGCTGGATTTTCTTTGTGCTGTCAAATAGAACCCTGGGCAACTATATGTCAGTTTGGGAGTGGTAGATGTATCTTTAGGATGATACATGGGAGTCCTAAGAGTTTAGGATCTTTAAGAGTGGACACAAACATTTTGTGGGTGTTGATGAATGTCAGCTCCAAGAAGAGCTTCTTGTGGTCAGGCTCTAGATGTGGGTAACCTGTGGTAATCTTCCACATCAGTTTGTACAGGCCTGAAATAGTCTTTGTGAGGTTGACAGAATGTACTTAATGCTCTTTTATGTCATGTACGTGGGTGAAAGAATGCTTAATTCAGTAATCTCAGAGCTTGCCAAAGAATTGGGTTAGAAGATAGTGTTTAAAGAAAGCTTTGTCATAGATAAAATGTTTCATTCTTTGTGTGCAGATGAGGCATCTCTGAAGTTGAGAGCTGTTGACGTAAGTCAGCTGTGGGTTTGGGTGGGTGTAAAGTGTTTGTTATGTAAGCAGGGGGACCTGAGTTTGGATCCCCAGGATCTGCATGAAAAGCTAGGTGTGGTGGCATGCACCGTCATCCCTGTGCTGGAGAGGAGGACCCCTCGGGTTTGTTGGCCAGTCATAACATTTGAGTCAACTGTGGCCATGGCAGGTGTAGCGTGGTAGCAGGCAAGTGTGCAGATCACAGACACTGGCAGATGGGTGTACAGAAGAACTATGTGGGGCCGAGGGGTGGGGTGTGTAGTGCAGCTTGGACAGCCCATCCACTTAGCCCAATGGGACATTCTTTTTTTTTTTTCTTTTGGTTTTTCGAGACAGGGTTGCTTTGCGCCTTGCCTGGAACTCACTCTGTAGTCCAGGCTGGCCTTGAACTCACAGATCTGCCTGGCTCTGCCTCCTGAGTGCTGGGATTAAAGGCATACACCACCACCGCCCAGCCCAATGGGACATTTTTCTAGTCTCCCTAGGGGCTAGGCTTAGCCTTAGGAGTTGATGAGGGCACTCTTTTTTGATACCTGGTCATACTATGTAGTCCTGGCTGACCTGGAACTTGATTATGTAGTTTTACCTGCATCTGCCTTCTAAATGTGCTACCATGCCCAGCAGGGTGAGGGTGCTCCTAGGAGGGTGAGGGGAAGCCTTGCAGGTAGAGTTTTCAGTGGAGGCTTTGGGGAGTGACGGTGATTCAGACAAGTGGAAATGAGAAACCAAGGAGCTGACATGGTTGTATCCCTTCTGCTTGAGCAGTGACTGCCAAAACTATCTAGTCTGCAGTCTCAGATAGACTGGGGACTTTTCCTAAGGTTGAAAGATAGACAAACAAATAAAAAAAAAATGTGCCAACCTGCTTGAGTTGGAGTCTTGTCTTTTCTATTTATTGGCTGAATTGTTTTGATCAAGTTATTTTTTAAAGATTTTATTTCAAAAAAGGTTTTAAAATTACACGTGTATGGCCATTTTTTTGTGTGTCACAGTGTACCTGGAGATGAGAGGACAGCTTACAGGAGTTGGTTCTCTCCTACAGTGTGGGTACTGGGACTCAAACAAAGATCACCAGGAGGTTTGGTGGTGGTATATGCCTTTACCTGCTGAGCTGTTTCATTGGCTCACACACATGCACATGTTGAAGGCAAGAAGAGGATTTTGGAGTTAAAGGCATTTGTGGGAATCTTAAATTGTTATAGGGTGCTGGGATCGAAACTCTAGTCCTCACAATTGCCCAGCAAGTACTCTTAGCTACTTAGCCCCCTGGGCAAGTTACTTTTTCAGTTTCTTCCTTAAAAACATGAGGACAGGAATAGTGCTGGCTGAGAAGAATTACTTGTGATTCAGTGAGTTCTTGTAAGTTGGGTAGAACCCCCATTGGAGCAAGTGTCTTAATACCCTTGTATGCAGTTTGCAAAGAAGAATCATTTGCAAAGAGGCTTCATTCCAGGTCTTTCAGAACATAGTGAGGCACAGCCACTTCCATAAAAGCCACTATCATAAAAGTGATCCAAGTCCTTTATAGTAGCCTTAATTGTCAGAGGTGAGACTTGAACACAGGCAGTCTGGCTATAGAGTGTCTGTTCTTTATTTATCATTGTAGTAGACTCAGAATTTTCTTCTTAGCTTTCAGTAGCAAGTGGAAGGCAATTTAAAATCAATCATCTTTGTGGTACCAAGGAATGAAAGCCTTCCCTTAAGCGAGGCTGACCAAAGCTTGCGTCCTGGAAGTCTCAAGACTCATTTGGGTTAAGCGCCAAGATGACTTAGGAATTTCCACCTCTAAAGCACTTAGGCTTGTTTATCTTTCTTGTTTTTGACACAGGGTCTTACTTTGTAGTCCAGGCTGTCCTCAAACTCATGATAATCTCCTGCCTCAGCCTTCTGAGTGATGAATTGGAGGTATGGGTCACCCCGTGCCCAACCTGACTGTGTGCGCGTGTGTAGGTAAAATGTGTGCCTCCTCACATGTGTAGACATGCATGAAGGTGTCACAAGGAGTTTCCCTTGATTTCTGGCCGTCTTTACTTGAGTCAGGCCTCCAAATTGAATGAACCCAGAGCTTCCTGATGAGAGCTGGTCTAGCCAAATTCTGCAGGGATGCCTTGACTCTTTCTGAGCTCGGCAGTCACAGGCTGGCCCCCACATCCGGTCATTTATTCGGATGCTTGGATCGGAACTCTGCTCTTCACACTTGCATG
This sequence comes from Peromyscus maniculatus bairdii, assembly GCF_049852395.1. Taxonomy (NCBI): domain Eukaryota; kingdom Metazoa; phylum Chordata; class Mammalia; order Rodentia; family Cricetidae; genus Peromyscus; species Peromyscus maniculatus. The sequence continues at coordinate 122,082,748 of NC_134853.1, forward strand.
GCGAGCGCTCTATCCGCTAGACCATCTCCCCAGCCTTGACAGCCTTTCTTACAGTCAGGGGCTCATTTGGCCCTGACTAGCCTGATATTCTGTAGTGAAGTACGACCTTGAACTTGTGTGATTGATCCTCCCGCATGCACCTTCGGAGCTGGGACTACAGGTGTGCACCATCATGTCTAGCTTGTGTAGTCCTGGGAGATAGAACTCAGGGCTCTGCCTGCCAGGCAAGCACTACAGATGGAGTCCATTCTCGGTCCTGGACATGCATTATTTCTGTGTGTTGTACAAGGGTGGTTGGGGGTCAGTGTGGTATTGTGTTCCCCAAAATATTGTGCACCCTAACAAAACTTATCTGGGGTCAGAGACAGAACAGCCACTAGATACAAAGGCTATAAAATGGTGGCACTCACACCTTTAACCCTAGCATTCCAGAGGTAGAAATCCCTCTGGATCCCTGAGTTCAAGGCCACATTGGAAACAGCCAGGCATGGTGACTTTAATCCCAAGAAGTGAGCATTTAATCCTAGGGAGTGATGGCAGAAAGCAGAAAGATATATAAGGTGTGAAGACCAGAAACTAGCAGCATTTGGCTGGTTAAGCTTTCAGGCTTTTGAGCAGCACAGTTCAGCTGAGATTGATGCTGGATGAGGACTCAGAGGCTTCCAGTCTGAGGAAACAGGATCAGCTGAGGAACTGGCAAGGTGAGGTAGCCTGGCTTGTTCTGCTTCTCTGACCTTCCAGCATTCACCCCAATAACTGGCCTCAGGTTTGATTTCATTTAATTAAGACCATCTAAGATTCCTGCTACAGGTCAGTGTGGGCGTCATTTCGCAGGAGTAGTCCATCTTGTTTTGTGAGATGGAATCTCTCCTTAGGACCTAGGGCTGCTTCATTAAAACTAAATAGGCTCGACAGCAAACTCTGGGGAGCCTCTGGTCACCTCCTCCTCAGCAGTGAGATTACTGACACAGGCTGCCATGCTTGTTTTTTTTTCCCCCATGGGTGAACTTCTCTTCAGCTTGGCATTATTTATGTGTGGTTGGTTCTGTATGCACTTGAGTGCTGTGGCAGTCAGGACAGTTTATATGAGCGAGTTCTCTCCATCACATGGGTTCCATGGATCACACTCAGGCCATGAGGCCTGGCAATAAACCCCTTTAACTCGAGATTTTCTAAAATGTTTTTTTTTCCTAAAGCTTTCAGACATGTATTTATTATATGATGAGCATTTCCCTCCTTGTGACCCCCTTTTTAGGTGTTTTTAATTTTTTGAGACAGGGTCTCTGTGTAGTCCTGAAACTCTGTGTAGACCAGCTGACTTTCTCCTCCAGCCTCTGACTCTTGAGTGCTGGATTTAAAGGCATGTGTCACCATGCTTGGCTAAGTGTATTTTCTTATTGGAAGAGATTTAGCAAAGTGATATGAAGGACAGTTTATAGGAGGACTCAGTATGTTTCAAGTAATGCTTAAATATTCTTGCACATGGAAAGAGAAAGAATTTTAGTCTTTAGGACCACAAAGCTATAGTTTGGGGACCCCAGTTTCTTCTAATTTTGTTCCTTCCACATTGTGTTTGGTACTTAGAGGGTGTGCAGCCTTGGGAAGGAATTGGTTCCTTGCCAATTCTTTTCCCAGAGGCATTGAATGGGCACAGAAAGTTGGTCTTTAGGGACCCAGCCAGGCATCGTGGGAAGTTTGCTGCCTGGTAGACATCTGACTAGCTTGTCTTCTGAATCCAGTCTGCTCTCACTTGGTCAGAACAAAGAGAGAGAGAGAGAGGAGGGGGCAGCAGTTATGTATTCTTTTCTAGTCCAAGAAATAGAACATTACTGGTAACTCTTAAATGTCCCCATTTCCGCCCCTGTTCCTGCTAGGAACTGATTTTCCATAAAATTTTGTCAGATGTTACCTATCATTACAATAATTTTGTGTGGTTTTTAACTTTTGTGTAACTAGCCAGGTTCTTTAGGAAGAAAAATGGATTTTGCCAACAAAAGACAGGTAAGCATTGTATTGGTTACTTTTCCGTTGCTGTGAGAAAACAACATGACCGAGGTATCTCATAGAAGGAAGGGTTTATTTTAGCTAATGTTTCTATTGAGATGGGAGTCTATGGCGGGGAGGAGGCATGGCAGTAAGCTGCAGGCATGGTGGAAGTGTGAAGCTGAGAACTCACACCCTCAGCCACAGGCATATTCAGAGTAAACTGGAAGTAGGTGAGCATTTTGACTTGTGATGCCTGCTCCCCAGCCCCAGCGCACACTTGTGCTCCGTGACATACTTCTTTCCTCCAGCAAGGCTGTGTGTCACCTACGTCTTCCAAAACCACACCTCCACGCTTGGAGGGGTTATGGTGGAGGATAACTAGAGGGAATCGGTTTTCTCTACTCTGGATCCTGGGCATCTAACTCAAGTTGTCAGGCTTTCAGTGGCAAGTGCTTTTAGTGGTTGAGCCATCTTGCCAGTCCTTGTCCTTTTGAGACAGGGTTTTGCTGTGTAGCCTTAGGTGCCTGGAACTCCGCCATGTATACTAGGCTGACTTTGAACTTATGGCAATCCTTCCTGACTTTGCTTCACAAGTATTAATTAGGGTGATAGGCGTTATATCACTATATATGGCCTTTGTAATTCAATTGCAGTAATTGCTGGCTTTAATTTTCTGCCCATTGACAGTCATTGCCATGGCATTTTGCTGTTGAAAGTTTGAGGCACTGGGACAGAGTGGTAGGCTGGTGCAGGGCCTGGCATCCATCACATCCCAGCTCAGTGAGTTCTTAGTGGAATCATGTTATTCAAGCAATAAGACCATCAACTGCAACCAGCCCCAGACAGTATAGGTTCCCTCTGACGGCCACATACATCCTTCTGAAATTACTCCTGTTATTCGGAACCCATTTCTTCTCTGAGTGTTGAGGGTCTCTGCGGTGACAGTATTTTAAAAAGGTAGTTGTGGGGTGCCTTCCAGAGATCCTGTGTTTCTCAAGCTCCTGAAGAGTGCCCCCTACACACCGCCTTCCCTAGTTCCAAAGAAAGAGGCATTTTCTTTTCATTTTAGGAATATTCACAATGGGTCCTGCATGCTGCTCTTTACTCAGCCACAATAATCTACTAGTTGCTTCCATGAATGTGGGCAGCCTTAAAACCCCAAACACGTGAGCTAACAAAATTTTCTTGGAAGTATGAACTTGGGAAGGATGAGCCACATGAGAGGTTGAATGAAGCACATAGATTTCTAGTTAGAGGCCAGTCTGTGTTAGAGATACCCCATCTCTATCTATCTGGCATCCCCCCTAGTGTGGAGGGGGGAGGGAGGTAGGGGAGAGAGAGGCAGTCGCAGCGAGGGAGAGCGCCTGCAAGCAATCTTTGGACTCCATGGGAAAGTTGGATCAACTCTGTTTTAATTCATGTAACATGCTGGCATTAGCTTTTAATGAGTACTTTTTATTCTAAGTTACCTGACTAGGGCAGGTGCAGGGACAGTTCTTGGGGTGACCTGTCTTGTGACAAGGTGCTCTGCTCTGGTGCACTTTCTTCATGGGCAGGTTCTGATGGTGGTGGGTCTTTGTGGTGGGTGGAGGTTGAGAAGACGCGTCATGTGTTGTGTCAGGGCAGTGGACATGTTGCCTGTCATCCTTCAGAGGGAGGCCAGAATGTCTGAAATAGTTGGGGAAGTGTGCTGCACTTGGACCCTTCTGTCAGTTGCGTATTGGAGTGGGTGCTGGAAGTCTTCCACAGGGTTATTTTAAACTTGGTTCGGATCAAGCCAAGGTACTCTCTCAGGGGACAGACGAAGGGCTCCTTCCCTTGTTTCTCAGGCCTTTGTCTTATGCTTGGCTGGCACAGCCTCCCATTCCTTTGTCATTGCCCTATTGTGTGACATGCACCTTCTTTGAGGGCTCTGCCATGCTGCCTTGAAGTTCTTTGTTTTCTCTGGAGGGCCCTCCCCACACTTCAAGTATGCACCAAGTCCCTCAGTTGAAGTCACTGGTCTTGGGTCTGGGAGTGACCTTTGTCAAGCCGCTTTAAATGCCACACCCTTTCCATTTTGGTACTTGAAGTTTCTCCAGTTTCTCCGTGTATGCTGGGTGCCTCGAATACCTGCCGTGTGCCCCTCATGTGCCTTCTCTGTTCCTTCCCTCTTTTTAGGACTGGGCCAGTGGCAGGGGTGTAAAATCCTCATTGTTAGTGTGAGGCTCTGTGCCAACTGAATTTGATCCCCAACCCTGTCAGCATCATTTTTCATCTCTTCCTTGACACTGTCTCTCCCTGGCCTTGAACTCATGATCCACCTGCCTCAGCCTTGTCTTTGGGATAGTAGCTCTGTTTTGTTAGAGTAAAATTGACTTTTCCCAGCATTTTCGCGCACTCATACGTGCACCATGAAGGTACGGTATTGAATTAAGTCTCAGTCTGTCTGCTTTGTCTTTCTGCCCCTTCCTCTCCTTCCCCAACTAATTCTTCCTCTTCTCTCCTCACTGTGTGGCACGTGTGTGCACGTGAGTACGTGTACGCCGAGTCAGAAAGGAGTTGTTGTGGAGGGAGGCAGTGCTGGAGTGAGGGAGGGAGTTGGACTTGCTAATGGGCATAGAACTTTTTATGGGATATAAAACTTTATGAAATTAGGAACTGCTGCCGATGCTCACTCGTGGTGGAGTGCTCACCTTTCAGACACAAGGCCATGGATGTGTTCAGTTGCAAAGAGCAGTAGCAGCAGCAACAGAAGCCTTAATTCAGCTCTGGTAACAGTTGTACAACATTAAGAATGTACTAAAAGTCACCGGGTGGTGTGGTGTCATGAAATGGAAATTGTATGGAGTGTGAATTATGCCCGTGAAGCCCTCACATCTCATCTCTGGAGGCGAGGACCTTCATGAGTATCTTTTTTTTTTTTTTTTTTGATTTTTCGAGACAGGGTTTCTTTGTGTAGCTTTGTGCCTTTCCTGGATCTCGCTCTGTAGACCAGGCTGGCCTCGAACTCACAAAGATCCACCTGCCTCTGCCTCCCGAGTGCTGGGATTAAAGGCGTGCGCCACCACTGCCCGGCATTCTTCATGAGTATCTTACGACAGAGAGCAGGAAGAATCCCTGAAGCATAGTGCTGTGGTGTGTTAGGTACTCAGCTAATGGATGTTATTGTTCTCGGGGAAATATTTCCATGTTGTTTTCAATACGTTGGAGCCTTTCTTCATCACTGTATATCCAAAGTACTGCCCACCATGTGGTTTGCAACTAGTAATACTTGTTGAATAAATGCGATTCCCTCAAAATTTGTATGTGCACATGTGCGTACATGTGCTGTGGCGAAGTGTGTCTGAGGACACCTTGTGGGGATCAGTTCTCTTCTTTTACCATTTTGGTCCTAGGGATCCTCAGGTCTGTCTGCTGGTTAAGCCTGACAGCAAGTACCTTTACCTACTGAGCCATCTCAGGTGCCCATAGCTACAGATCTTAGGGTCTCTGCAGCCCAGGTAGCCTCCATGTTGTCTTCTTGCCTTAATCTTCCAACAGCGGTGGACATATGCCACCATAGCTGGCTTGGACCCGTGTTTTCTTTTTAAATTAAAATATAACTTAATCATTTACTCCATCCCTCTCTCACCACTAATTTCTCTCATCACCCCCTCAAATTCATGGCTTCTTTATTATTGTCACACACACATGCACACAAATACACAGTCAGGATTGGTGGTGTACTCAGGAGGCAGAGGCAGGTAGATCTCTGAGTTCTAGTTGAGGCCAGCTTGGTCTATGTAGTGAGTTATAGGACAGCCGGGCTGCATAGAGACACCCTGTCCCCTTTTTAAATAAAAATGGAGAAAACAAGAATGAGTGAATATATAAATACAACCCACTGAATCTATTGTAGTGTTGTTTGTATGTATTTGCTTTTGGGACTGACCCCTTGGTATTGAATAAACAGTTGGAGAAGATTTAATTCTCCCTCTCCCATCAGTCATTATCAGCCTGTAACTCTTCATCTATGCGTGAGGCTCCAAAAGCTTTCCTTCCCCATCTGTGTTAGTCGACTGGAGATCTCACTGTTCAGGTCCTGTTCAGGTAGCTATATTGTCGAGATTTCATGGGTATGGCTTCCTTGCCATGTTGGAAGGCATAATCTTACAGCCGACTTACTTCTCTGCTCCGTTGGCTCTTAGCTGTCTTCCCTCTCCTGAGATGTTCCCCGAGTCTCAGGTGGAGGGGTTGTGTTGTAGATGTATCAACTGGGGCTGGGTAGGCCACACGGACCTGTGTTTTTAGCCAGCCTACAGTAGTAGGATTGAGTGACATGGAGAGAGATTTCCACAGCCTGTGGTTGGTGCTTCACTTGAGGATGGGAATGAGTATAGACTCCAGCTGGGGAGGCAACCGGTCTGCCCAAATTCGAAGGGAGAGCGGAGCCAAAATACTTTCTTTTCAGTTGTCCTAGTAATATTCTTGGATACACTACTTTGTCTGTCTGTCTGTTCATACCTCTCAGGCATTTTCCTTTTTAATATCCTCAGATATTCTACTTATTCTGTCTATAAATATGTCTGTATTTCTCAGGCATTTCCCACACTGCTAATATTAGATATCTATCTACCTACCTGCCTATCTATCCTAGTGTGCAGGTATGTGCCCTAGCTTGAGTGAAGGTAAGGGGGCAGTTTGCTGGAGTCTGTCCTTTCTACCCCGTGGGTCCCAGGGTCTCGGGTGGTCGGGTTTGGCAGCAGGCACCTTTTCCCACTGAGACATCTCGCATGCATGCTTTTGTGTTTTTGAAAGAACTTCCTGCCTGCACATATGTGGCTGTTAGTGTTAGTGGTCAGCAGAGGACTTCATTTTTTGTTGAAAATGTTCGGTTCTTAGAAATGTGTAGGTTTAACTTAGTCTTTTGTCTGCCAGTCTTATGTAATGGTTCCTTTTAATATAAGAAACTGTTTTTCTCTGAAGTATGTTTTAAAATGCACATCCTTTCCACTAATAACACAAAATTACCTTTACAATCGTGTCACTGGGTACCATCTGATTATCGAGGCTCAGGCAAAGAAACGTGTGTGTGTGTGTGTGTGTGTGTGTGTGTGTGTGTGTGTGTGTGTGTGTGTGTGTGATAGTTTAGACACAGGGTCTTTCTAACATAACCTTATTTTAAACCCTTGATCCTTCCACCTTGGCCTCATGAGTGTTGGGATAATAGGTGTGGACTATCATGCCTACCTATGTGGTGTGTTTTTTTGTTTGTTTTTGTTTGTTTGTTTGAGACAGGGTCCAACTGTAGCCCTAACCAGCCTGGAATTTGCTTTGTAGATCAGACTAGCCTCATTTTCAGAGCTCTACCTGCTTCTGTCTCCCTATCCAGTGCTGTGATTAAAGTCATGTGCCAGCTGGAATGGTTTCTTTCCCTCTGATCACCCAGGGAATGGTTGAGCCTTCTCCAGTCTTCCTGCACTGCTTGATGAATACCTTTTTGGGGGGGGGGCAGGGTGGGGTGGGTGGATTTGGGGCTTTTTTCAAGACAGTGTCTTACGATTTAGCTCTGGCTGTCCTGGAACTCACTATGTAGACCAGGAGAGATCCACTTGCCTCTGCCTCCCAAGTGCTGGCATTCAGGCATGCAGCACTATGCTTGGTGAACACTTGTTCCTGTTTTATTGTCTTTGTTGGGACCTTGGTGCCCAGGCTGTGGCTTACCTCCAGTGCTTCTTTTTTGCGTTCCATCTGTCTCCTCATTGTAATCTTAGCCATTCTTCTTCTATTTTTGCCTGTGATATCTCTAAGCGTTGCTTTTTATAATCTATAGGCATTAAGTAATCAACAGAGTCCCGTTGTAAGAACCAATATTAAAACACTGTTACACCTCTTTTCAACTTTGCTGCCGTGTCATGGATGATGAGCCAAAAGGCTAAATGGTCCAGAGTGTTTTAACTTCTCCCATGGTTTGGGAGACGGATCTCACAGAGCCCACGTTGGCCTAGAACTTGCTGTGCCAACACCCATCTTGGAAGCCTTCTTGAGTGGTTTTTTCCCCATCTTCTCTTTTAAACAGAAGTCGGTGACACAGCAAAGCAGTACCTAGAAAAAGGTCTTTTGGTTCCAGATCATGTGATCACACGCCTAATGGTGTCAGAACTGGAGACCCGGAGCTCCGAACACTGGCTGCTAGACGGTAAGTGGGTCATGGGCAGGCTGGGCTTTTAGCACCCATGATCGTTCTCATAGTTTTTACAGCTGCCCCTCTCCCAGACCTGACGTTGATTTCACATTATAATTTGGCAACATGGAAATCCAGTGTGGTGACAGCTCTTAAGTTTCTGCCTGCTGACCGTTACTGTGAAAGCTTTGACCTGAGGGAAGTCCGCAGCCATTGCCTTAGTTCCATGGTGTCTTTGATGAAGTTACACTGGGTGTACCATCTTAAATTAAGAGGTGTTTTCATTCACCATGGTTGTCTAGAAATCCTATATTGGTTATAGAGGAAGGTGATTATAAAAATGGTAGCCTTAGCCAAATCTCTGTGTGTGTGTGTGGGGGTACCTCTTATCTCTACCCTTGGAAGGCTGAGGCAGGGGATTTACAGCAAGTTGTAAGCCAGCCTGGGCTATCATAGTGAATAGGTCCTTTGTGGGGCAGTGAGGTGCAGTGTGTTCTTAGGATCCAGCCATTCCATTGTTGGGAAATAGTTAAAAGATGTGTTCTATTCTTTTATGCTGTGGAATGTTTGTTTAAGGATGCAAAGATGTGTTGCATTCTTTTATGTTGCATTTGTAAAGCTGTTGTTACCTTGCCTGCCTAAAACACCTGATTGGCCTCATAAAGAGCTGAACGACCATCATCAATAGGCAGGGCTGCCAGGCAGAGAGAATAAATAGAAGAATGAGAGAGAGGGAGAGGAGGAGTGAGGACACCAGGGGCCAGCCAACACAGCCAGCTGTGGAGTAAGAAGTAAAGAAAGAAAGGTACAAAGAATGGAGAAAGGTCAAAGCCCAGAGGCAAAAGATAGACAGGCTCATTTAAGAAAAGCTGGTTAGAAACAAGCCAAGCTAAGGCCGGGCATTCATAAGTAGTAACTCTCCATGTATTATCTGGGAGCTGGGTGTCGGGCCCCTAACGAGCAAAGAGTAAAATAACCAACTACATTCCATTCTGAATTTCTGCCCAGGGACGTGTCTTCAAGGATGTTTATTTGACCTCCTTTTTGGTAAACAGTTTAAGACACTTTTTTTAAGGTGCTATTAGCTGTCTCAGGAAAGGGGTAAGCTGTGTAAAGAAATGTTAAAAAAAAAAAAAAACTATAAATACTGTAATAGAAAACATAAGTTTTATGGTTCTCTGAGGACACGGGAGAGCATTGTTTTCCTGATGAAGGAAAGGGTTAGGTTAATTATTTTGGAGGTGAGTGGGGGGCTGCTCAGTGGTTAAAGAGCATTTCCTGCCCTTACAGGGAACCTGGGTTTGCTTACCAGCACACACGGTAGCTCCAATTCTGGGGGATCCAGGAACTTCTGGCCTCCTGGGGCACCAGGCATGTAGACGGCACACATGCGAACATGCAGGCCAACATTCACACACATAAAATGTAGTTGAGAAGATGGATGTTCCCCAGGTAGAAAATGTGGTTTAGAAAATATGGATTTGAGTGGGAGGGTGGGTACAGAGCAAGTGGGACATGACTCAGCCTAGCATTTTCTGAGCTTTGAGGAAAAAGAAAGGCAAAGAAAATCCTTTGGATTTTGTGTCTTGTTACTCGAATTGTACGTCACTGTGATCAGATAACCAAGAAAAGCATCTTAGTATTAGGAGGAGTACTTAAAATATCTTTATTGCTACATATTACTTGCATGAGTTTCATCATGAAGTTTTGTACATAAATATGTGGTTTTTTTTTTTTTATATTTGCTCTTCGTCTGTCGTCTCACTCCAGCTGAGTTCCCCTTTCCCCAACTAGTCCCCATTCTATTCTTCTGTTTCATTTTTTACTTTTTTATGTGTGCCCCGGTGAGTTTAATTAAGGAGCGTGGGTGAGGGCTTATTTACAGGAGTCCGGGCGACTTCCCAGCCGCTGCGCCACTGAAGCAAATGTCTTTTTCTCCTGGAGCAGCTCCACTAAATTGCCTGTGAGTCTGCGGGGAGTGGCAGAGCCTTGTGAACGAACCTTTCCAGGACAGAATGCCAGTGGGCCCAGTTTTAGGCAGGTCTTGTGTAAGCAGTAACAACTGCCGAGCGTTCAAAAGCGCAGAGGCCATGTCATGCCTAGAAGATGGCCTTCCACACCTCTTCTCACCCTGTTTTAATCAGTGTTCCCATTGCTGTGATTAAACACCACGACCAAGAGCCATTTGCTTACACTTCTCACATCGCAGTTCATCATAGAAGGAAGTTAGGGTAGGAACCTGGAGGCAGGAGCTAATGTAGAGGCTATGGATTTACTTACATATTCATTCAGCCTGTTTTCTTGTAGCACCCAGGACCAGGAGTGGCCCCACCCACAACGGGCTGGGCCCTCCCACATCAACCACTAATTAAGAAAATGACCTACAGGCCTGCCGACAGCCCGTATGGAGACAGTTTCTCAATTGAGGTTCCTTCCTATCAGATCCTGGCTTGTGTCAAGTTGACACAAAAGTAGCCAGCACACACTGCAGTTGTGTGGTGTTTTCTAAGCCTCGGTGGATGTGGTCATGGGTGTGGAGAGGTTGGTAACACAGATGCCCTGTTTAGGGATGAATTCTAAATAGTCACGTATGTTTGAACAGTTAACGGCTTCTACTTGAACTGCCGCCCATGGCAAACAGAAGCCTCTTTGAGAAAACCTGATGGCGGCACTAACCCGTGGTCATCAACATAAATACTTAGAAGAAGTCAGTTTGGGAGACAAGACCCATCATCATGTCCACTTAGCGGAACAGCAGCAGTTGCGCTCTCACTAGGCTTTTGAACAAGTTTACAGTACCAGAGGTGAATTCCTTCCTGTGGGTTGAAGCTCAGATCCAATCAGAAAGCAGTTGGTTATTATCCCCCAAAGCAGGGCTACCACTGTTGCATCTGTTGGTTGGCATAGTTCGCCTGGCAAGTCCCGTGCAGGGTTCACAGCTGAGTGACACTTCACACCCAGCAGTGGCACTATATAGGTGTACACTATTGTACTCATTTCCCAAATACTTGGTGGGTGTGTGTGTGTGTGTGTGTGTGTGTGTGTGTGTGTGTGTGTGTATGTGTGTATGTGTGTATGTGTGTATGTGTGTATGTGTGTATGTGTATGTATTTGGGATGAGCTCTAGATTTGCTGATACCTGCCAGTAATTCCTTTTTAAAGTTCTTTAATCATAAGGGCTCATGCCTTGTGGAATAAAATTTGTGTACTTTTAGGGGTCATTATCTCTATTAAATTTCCCTCGAGAGGTGGCTAATGGGTATCGGGGCTAGACTGCTCCTCTTGAATCTTAACTCGTCTCCTTCCAGACAGTGTGTGTGTAACCTTGGGCATGTCACCATGCTCTTCTGTGCGTTTGATTCATTGTGGACGATGAATTAGGAAAGAGTTTAAGGATGAAATAAGATGACTGGATGTAAAAATCCTCAGAAGTGTAACATTTGAGTAAATGCCATGAGGGTTTATGTGTTTGGCATGGCTAGTGTACAGGGCCTGGGTTTTTTGTTTTTTGTAGGTTATTACATGAGGTATGAAGTTCAAAAATAGCTTTAAGCACGCCTTTAATCCCAGCACTGGGAGGCAGAGGCAGATGGATCTCAAGGAGGTCAGAAACCTGTGAAAAATAAAAAAAAGAACAGAAAAAAGGCTTTAAAGATTTAGCCTTCTTACGTCTCTTTTCCTGCTTGCTTTTGTCTTAGCTGTTCTCTCAGAGACTAGCTAGTCCTCTTCCATCACCACCCGCCTGTTTTAGTGAAGTGCGTCAGTCTCCCAACTGCTTCAGTTTTCATCTCCTGAAAACCCATCTGGTCATTTTTGGTTTTGATTTTTCTTCAAAGCTCTGGAATCTGTCCATTTGGCACCGAGCGGGTATCAGGGCTGCCTGGTCCCCATGTTCTGTGCTCTACTTCAGACCCCTTATGTTGGCAGGGCACATGCTTGTGCTTCGCAGAGGATGTGCTGGTTGAGTGTGCTAAAGGTGATTGGATGTGTACAGGCCTGTCTTAGAAGGAATTCTGGATGACAGATGAGTCATCGTCTTGGTCCATATGGCTTTGGAGAAGCGGTCTGCTAACCGTGGGTGGAAATCAGCGCAGTGGATACAAGCCAAGGGAACACTAAGTCGGGTGGGGGATGGTGTGTGTTCCTCCTGGCCAGCGCCATCCTTGTCAAAATGTTCAGTGTTATCTACCTTCATGGTGCTTGAAAAGAAACACCCATTTTTGTTTTTGAAGTAGAGTCTCACTGTGTAGCTCAGATGACTCCAAACTCCTGATAATCCTCTCTGTAGCCTCCCAAATGCAGGGATTAAAGATGGGAGCTACCATGGTTGGTTTTCAAAAGATTTTTATTTGGTGCATTGGTCAGCTTGCATTGTTATGACAATGGTTAAGATGAGTCATGGGTGAACAAAAAGTTTTATTTAGTTTGAAGTTGTGTGTGTGTGTGGGGGGGTGTATTAGCTACTCTTCTGTTGCTGTGATGAGATACCATGACCAAAAGCAGTTTGTGGAAGAAAGAGTTAAATTTTTGCTAGGGCTGCAGAGTGAGTCCATAATGGCAGGGAAGACCCGGCTTCAGGCAGCTGGAGCAGGAAGAAGCAGAGGGGTCATAACCTTCAGCAGCAGACACAAACAAAGCAAGATAACAAATGGAAGTGTGGCAAGGCGAGTGTGTGTGTGTGTGTGTGTGTGTGTGTGTGTGTGTGTGTGTGTGTGTGTGTGTGTGTGTGTGTGAGTGATGGCGCACACGCGCCATCTCCCCAAACAGCAACACCAACTGGGACTAAGTATTTCAATACCTGAGGTGCGGGGAACATTTCAAAAAGCATAGTGAGGCCCCCCTCAACTGCATCCTGTCACAATCGATTGCACCTCACTCAGTAAGGGTACACACACAAGGAGAGGTTTCATGATGCAATTCAGGAAGCCAGAGATGGTAGGGTGCCACGCTCCTTGATGTTGTACAAGTTTCATGGTAATCCACCGGAGTCCTCAAGAACCGTGGTGATCACTTCCAAGGAAAGTACACACACCTCTCCCCTCCCCGTGTCTTCCCGGTCATCTGTACCTCTAAACAAGTCCCATCATCTCACACATTGTCTCACTGGTTACTAAGTCTCAGGACTTGGACCTTTGGGGAAGGTGCACAACTAATCTAAATCCTAGCATTAGTTTTCATGGGAAGCAAGCACTCTTGCAATTAAATAATTTTAAGCCTTTTAATTCAAGATAAATATAACTCTCATTATTTTTTTTCTTCGAGACAGGGTTTCTCTGTGTAGCCTTTCCTGGATCTCGCTCTGTAGACCAGGCTGGCCTCAAACTCCCGAGTGCTGGGATTAAAGGCGTGCGCCACCGCCCCCCCAGCTCTGGGGTTTCTTAAACATTTTTCACTGACATCTTGCTTACGATTTTATATCGCCTTTGGCATATAAGTTTATAAAATAGGTATGCAAAGCTCATCAAGTTAAGGTGCTTGATACCAACCAAGGCTAACTATTTGAGTTTGACCCCTTGGACCTAAGGGTGGAGGAACAGAACTAATCCCCTAAGTTGTCCTGACCATTACAGGCATACTCTTTCCTGCTTACCCCACCCCCACCCCCAAATAAATAAATGTAATATGAAATTCTAAAATAGGTATGCAGACCAAACATTTCCTAGTAATAATCATACATTTGTTTTGTTTATTTTGGGGGCAGGGTCTGTGTAGCCTTGACTGACCTGGAACTCTTTTAGACCCGGCTGGCTGGTCTCTAACTCAGAGAGAACCTCCTGCCTCTGCCTCTTGAGTTTGTAGGTTCACAGCATTGTAGGATTAACGGTGAACAGCATCGTTACCTTTCTTAGGGTGAAAGCACTGCAGTGTGCTGGGTGTGGTGGCACTCGGGGCTCCACTCTCGAGCGCATCAAAGTAACCATCTTTCCCCTTCCCGTTTTTGACACAAGGTCTCTGGCAGCTTAGGCTGACCTTAAACTCATTATGTAGATGCCAATAGCCCTGCACCAGATACCTGGGGCATTTCAGGTGTTGGCCTTGAGCGTAGTGGCCTGTGCAGTGGAAAGAGTGCAAGGCAGCGGTGAAGTCACCCCCATAGCTTGCTTCCTTACACAGGTGCTTTTCAGTTCAGAAACTTTCTGTTGCCAGATGTTTTTCAACCCCGCAATCAGTTACATATGTGTCGAGACTCATTTTAAGAAGCTGGAATTATATTAAACAGGCTGCATTTCATTGTGAACAACACTACGAACTCACCGGTTCTTTCTGAAGGGAATTCTATTTTTAATGTATTCATTCTTCTGCCCAGAAGTCAGGCTGTTTTGAAAGCACAGTCTTGCCTTGCCTGCTTGTCTTCCTGTCGAGTGATCTCAGACCTGAGACATCCCAGCATGCCTGCCTGCCCACCCACTCGGGCCTTGGAAGGAAGTGCATGTGAAGAGAGTGGACCAGCGGTCCTGGGGCTGAGGCTTCTCCCCTTTCTTTGCAGAGTTGGTTTTAGCACATTAAACTGGCTTTGACCTCATCTCCTCTGTATTTCCCTATTCGAGGCCGACCTCTGAAGAGTGTCATTCCCCACAGGGCCGCAGATGTCTACTGGGAAGGAACAATACACTCCGTTCCATCACATCTCTTAGTGAGTGCCTGGATCAGTTTTCCAGGTTGCCCTTGTGATAGTGTGTGATTCTGGATGTGTATGTAAATAGACCTGTTTAGAAGGTTACTGAGGAGTTGCAGTTGGGTGAAATGGAGAACAGCCCCACTTTGAGAGCGTATGAGCGCTTCCAGGTTCTGCAGATTTCTAAAGTATGTGGGATACAGGTGTAGCTGATTCTGCACTGAACTGGTGACAGTGAGGGAGGGAGAGAGGAAAACATGTGTTTGAGGAGGGACTATGGCTGGTGATATGGCTCCATTGGTGAAAGTCCTTGCCTCTCAAAGCCTGATGACCTCAGTGCGATTCCTGGAACCCACAGTGGATAGAGAGCTGATTCTGAAAAGCTGCCCTCTGACCGCTGCAGATGTGCTATAACATATGTGTGAGCACTGGAGTGTATGCATACAAGAACACCTGGGCGCACACACAGTGCATAGAAGCATACTTAAGCACTCTGACACAGCAGGGGCGGAAGATGGACATGCTGCCAACCTGCTAGATGAGGTGACATCCATGTTCAGGAGATAAATGGAACTGGCATTACGGAAAGTCATGGGCTTGTGTTTAGAACAGTCTCGGTGTCACATTTCTGGAGGCCCCAGTACAGTGCATATATATATTTTTCTGTATCCATGGTGAAGAATGTGAGCAGTGGTGCTTAACTGACTATGGCTAAGCCAGCATGGAGGCAGGCACACACTCAGGGTGCAGAGGCAGGCGGCTCTCTCTGAGTTAGGTTATACCTAGCAAGTTTCAGGCCATCCAGGGCTACATAGTGAGACCATATATAAAAAATATCGGGGTGGGGGATTTAGCTCAGTGGTAGAGTGCTTGCCTAGCAAGCACAAGGCCTGGGTTTGGTTTTCAGCCCCGGAAAATTAAGAAAAAAAGAAAGGAGTTTGGCTCACTTGTTTTTGTTTTTGTTTTGTGCCACATTCTTTTTTTTAACCCTGTTGTGGTGTCAATCTTTTCTCTCGTTCTTCACATGTAGACCGTCCTGTGTCTCCTTCCTGTGGGCTTGATTTTCTTTCCTGAAGGATCAGTGCTGTTAGTTTTCTGTTGCTGTGATAAAATGTCACAATTGATGGTCACTTAAGGAAGAAAGGGTTTATTGCAACTTAGGTCCCAAATCGATCGAGCCCATCATGGTGAGAGGAAGGCCTGGCATGGTGGGGCAGTAGGAGCTGACTGTACACATATCACCTGCACGTAAGGAGAGGGAAGGAGGAGAAGGCTATACATCTCAAATTCTACCCCTTCCTAGAAACATACTTCACTGCACCTCCTAAAAAGTTCAATAAACTCCCCCAACAACTGCCAGTTGGGGACCAACTGTTCAAATTCATGAACCTTTAAGGGACCTTTCTCATGCCAATCACCGTGATCAGACTTTCTTTGTTGGGTTTGGTTAATGATTTTTGTAACCAGGTAGCCATGATCCTATCACCCAGATGGGTACATCTTTTATTTTGTGTATTAAAGTTGATCAGATAATTTGGGGGGAGTCAGTGGGTTTGAGACTGTCCTGATGATACTCACTCTGTATTGAACATAGAGCTACCTGTCTCTGCATTCTGTGTGCTGTAACTAAAGGTGAATGCTACCACTGCCACCTGGCTTGATCAGATAATTTTTTTGCCAAGTCCCTCTTTCTTTTTCTTTTCTTTTCTTTTTTTTTTGAGACAGGGTTTCCCTGTGTAGCTTTGCACCTTTCCCTGGATCTCGCTCTGTACACCAGGCTGGCCTCGAACTCACAAAGATCTGCCTGGCTCTGCCTCCTGAGTGCTGAGATTAAAGGCGTGCGCCACCACCGCCCAGCTGCCAAGTCCTTCTTTTTAAAAATTTAATTTATTGCCGGGCTGGTGGTGTTGCACGTCTTTAATCCCAGCACTTGGGAGGCAGAGCCAGGTGAATCTTCGAGTTCAAGGCCAACCTGGTCTACAGAGCAAGATCTAGGACAGGCACCAAAACTACACAGAGAAACCCTGTCTTGAAAAACAAAACAAAACAAAATGAATTTATCTTTCAAATTTCTGTGTGCGTATGTTTAAGTGTATGCCATGTCTGAGCATGTGCCTGAGGAGGCCTTCTAATGGGTACTAGGAACTGAACTCTGGTCTTCTGGAAGAATATCAAGTGCTCTAATTTTGGAACTATCTCTTTGGTCCCCAAGATTCTGCTTTCTAACAAGGTCATTAAATATCTTCATATTCATTCTCAAAAGAAATAACTTTATTACCATTTAAATAGTGTGCTGAGGGAAAGCACAGAGCTTCACTAGGGGTGAGAGACTCGTTTTAGTGAGACGAGATACTGGTTTTCTAAATAGCAATAATTGTCGAGTTACATTCAATAAGGTCATGAAGAGACATTGTAGTGATACCTGACTTGGATTTTTCTCTTTATCCCCTGTCTGTCCCCTTTTTTGAGATGAACTCTTCTGTATCCTAGGATGGTTCCCAGTTTCCTATAATAGTAGCGGCTGGCCTTGACTCCTGATCCTGCATCTACCCCTTGAGTGCTGGGATAACAGAGGCACATTCCATCATGGTCAATTCATGAGATGCTGGGGAAGTTCACTACCTCTCAACCACATGCTCTTTTCCCCCAAGACCTGTCACGTTGCTCAGGCTGCCCTCCACTGCCCTGCCTTAGCCAGCCTTCCAAGTAGCTGATGCAGGTCTGTGCGCATTATGAATTTTTTTTCTTTTTTTCTTTTTTTCTTTTTCTTTTGGTTTTTAGAGACAAGGTTTCTCTGTTTAGCCATGGCTGTCTTGGAACTCACTCTGTGGACCAGGCTGACCTAGAATTCACAGAGGTCCACCTGCTTCTGGATCTGCTGGGATTAAAGGTGTATGCACTCATTTGTTTGTTTGAGACAGGGTTTCTCTGTAACAGCCCTGATTATCCTGGAACTTCCTTTGTAAACCAAGAGATCTGCCTGCCTCTGCCTCCGAATGTTGTTGTTAAAGGTGTGCACCAGCATGCACAACCACACTTGGCCCACAAGCATGGAACTCTTAAGGGGTTCTGGACATATATATGGTTAAATTGTAGGCAGGTGTTACTGTCATTAATTAATACCAATATTATTTGTACTGTGTTCCCCCACCCCCTCAGTTTTTGAGACAGTCTCATGTAGCCCAGGCTTTGGATTCCCTAATGTAGCCAAGAATGACTTTAAATGCCTCATCTTCTTGCTCGCACCTCCCGAGTGCTAGGAATATAGGACTGTCACCATGTCCGGTTCTTTGCCAGAATAACGTGGCATCACATTCATTTGCATATTTGGTTTCTCAGCTCGCTGCCCCGCAGTGTAGGCAGACACTGTGTTTGGGTTACTCTATGAGGCAAAGGCTTCTTTCTGAACGTCATGTCCGTTTCAGAAAAAGACCTCACCTGCAGCCAGTGGCTGAGTCTCGTGGGATGCTTGGCCGGCTATTTTCCTGAGTGCAGAAATGAATGTGCCTGTGGTAAAATCATTTGTCCCTTTGTCTTGAGACACAGTGGGACCAGTTTTTCCCCGACTTGTCTGTGCACAGAGAACAGAGGGTTCTTAAACAGAGGAGCCTTTATACAGAGGTTTGCAGATGGTAGCTCTTGCCTCCACACAAGAGACATCTTGCCTCCTTAGGAAAGAGGTACCAATATTAGAACAACTGGTTTAAGAACAAGGATTTGGGGCTGGGTAGATAGATGGCTCAGTGGTAAGAGCAGAGCACTTGGGATCCAGTATCCAGCACCCATATGATGGGCTCACAACCATCTCTAACTACAGGGTATCCAAGATCTCTTATGGCCTCTGCAGGCACCAGCATGCATGTGATGCACACACATACACCCTGGCAAACCACTCATGCAAGTAAATATAAGTAAAGACCGAGGACTTGGTTATATTGCAAAAACCCTTCCTGGAGGATTTCATGAGATCTCAAGGCAGACATTCTCCAAAAACTCGTGCCTAACGAGAATTGGCCTTTACTTGTCCCTTTGAAGACTTTTTGAAACAGTGTCTCATAACCAGGCTGGCCTCATGACATACAGCTCTGGTCCTCCTGCTTGGTGTGCTGGTTAGTTTGTTAATGTGACATATAAATGTAGACGTATCTGAGAAGAGGGGATCTCAGTTGAGTAATTGTGTGGGGGTATTTCTTGGTGGTTGATCACTGTGGACAGTGCTATTCTTGAGTAGGTGGTCCTACGAAGTATAAGACAGCTGAATGTGGGCCTGGGAGCAAGCCAGTAAGCAGCATTTCATGGTTCCTGCCTCCATTCCTGCCCTGACTTCCCTCAATAATGGGTCGTCGTCGTCCCGTGTCCCGTTCCCCCCCCCCCCCCCCCCGCCACACACACACACACACACACACACACACACACACACACACACACACACACACACACACACACACACACACACACACACACGGTTTTTCTGTGTAGCCCTGGCTGCCTTGGAACTCAGAGACTCAACCTGCCTCTGCCTCCTGTGTGCTGGGATTAAAGGTGTGTGTCATCACCGCCCAGCTAATAATGGACTCTTATGGGGATATGTAAACCAAATGATAAACCCTTTCCATCCTAAGTTGCTTTCAAAAGTGAACCAAGACCCTCCCACGTGCCGGGATACAGGTTTGTACTGTCCCGTCTAGCTCACAGTTTTGAATTTATTTGAAAGCCACCTCTGCCCCAGCATTTGTCTCTCACTTCTTTGCTATGTTACACTGGTTTATAAGAGATGTGCAGGGCCCCTTATCGCACCTCTCTCATATCCCAGTGCTTCAGGGTCTAGAGCAGTGGTCCTCAACCTTTCTAGTGCTCCGGCCCTTTAATACAGTTCCTCAATTGTGGTGACCCCAACCATAAAATTATCATTGCTACTTCATAACTGTAATTTTGCTACTGTTAGGAATCATAATGTAAATATCGGACATGCAGGATAAGAACAGCTGTTCTAGAGTGTCTCCATGTATCCCAGGACACTCGCAGTGCGCCAGGGCTGAGGGGCTCTCGAGTGCTTGGCACAGTAGGGACCGGAGATCCCACAGCTCTTTTGCTGACTCGCCAAGCTGCTGCGTACTCTCTCACTGTCTGTTAATAAGGATGGAATGAGAAGGACTCCAGAGGTTAGGAACACGCGCAGGTAAACATGGGAAAGTCACATAAGGGGCAGAGGAGAGGGTCTCTGCAAAACAGGATTCACTGGTTCCTAAGGATTCTGGACTGATGTGAACAGTTTGTACTCCCTCACTAGGTAGGACTGGGGAAATTCCCACAGCCATAGCTGGTCCCTGTGGCTCGTGACTAGGAGCAGCCTACAGTTGGGGTGGTCAGAGGTAACCATAGACTTGATGGGTGGGGAGAGACTTGTCACAAGGTAGGTGCCAGAAGGCCGAGATAGATGTCCAGTTCTTTCCACCAGACAGAGGTCTTGTTTTTCCTGAGAATGTGGCAGTAGACCCTGGCTCTGCACCTCCCTGTGGGTGCACTCCAAGTTAGAAAAGCTGATGCACCCTGCTCCTTTGCCCTCCACTGCCCTCCTCCAGCCGGTGGCGTGGTTGGGAAGGCCAGGTGCCCAAGCCCAAGGGCCAGAAGATATTCAGCCACTCTTTACCGGGGCGAACAAATCCCCGAGGATCCGAGAGACCTGGTGGTGCTGTGGTTAGTGGTGCAGTGTGGTACTTTCAGCTTTCCACCTAGAGTGGCTGCTTAGACTGGGCATGGTTTCTAGGTTGGGTTAAGGGGCGAGTGGTGATAGGTGTGGGAGAGCAAGGTAGACAATTCCTGTGAGCCGTGAAGCCATGCTGGAGGGCAAGAAGCAAGCGAGCACCTGGTTCTTCATTCTACTTCGCTGAGAGACTTAACCGGACACGAGGCAGCTAGCAAGGAATTCTCTCTCCCTTTCCCTGATAGTTATTATCTCTGAATTTGGGCCTTATTCTCTAGCCAAACTGGCCTGGAAATCACAGCAGGCCTCCTGCCTCAGCGCCTCCCAAATGTGGACTACAGGGTCAACCTCCCTGCCCAGTTGTAATTCTCTACTCAGGGAAAAACTGTAAATGCTGCCACCTGTTGACCAAATGTCCACATGCATCCCATCCACTTTCAGCCACCCTGCCCAGGTGATGTGTCTGCGTCCTGGGCACTTCAGAAATAAGCCCTACACAGGTCTCATAGGCTCTGTCAGCAACCCAGTTTAGTGGGGTAAGTCCCACACTGGGTTGGCAGTCTCTCTGGGATTACCGTTGTGAGTAGTAGGCTGTTCAGTCAGATTAATATTTTCTGTCTGTCTTTCCATCCACTTTCCCCTTCCTCCTTCCCCCAGTCTCCCCCATCGCCCCTCTCTTGGCTTGCATGTGTATGCACCTGCAAATGCAAGTTGTGGGTTTTGAATCCAGAGTCTTACAGCCTCGCTCTTACTGAGCTGCTCTCCACGTCCCCAGAAATGGTTACTCTTAAATATGTCTCTCCCCCCCCACCGTCTCTGTCTCTCTCTCTTGATAGGGTTTCTCTGTGTAACAGTCCTGATTGTTCTGGAACTCAGAGATCCGCCTGCCTCTTGCCTTCCAAGTGCTGGGATTAAAGGCGTGCGCCACTACCACCTGGCTGGTAAATGGACTTTCCTCTTCAAAGATTTTCATGGATCATATTTTAATAGGAATTTATGTAGGGGGTACTTTTCACAAACAATGTCCTAACAATTCAGTCATTGTTCCAGGAACTTGAGTCTCATTCGGTTGCAAGGGTGAATCTCTAGAAGGGAGTATGTAGTATGAATCTTAAAAGGTCATATTAATAAAAACAAACCTGGAGCCAGGTATTGGGGTCAATGCTGGAAGATCAGAGAAGCAGAACAAGCCACAGCCAATTCCTCAGCTGATCCTGTTTCCTCATCCAGAATGAATCTCAGCTGAACTGCTGCTCAAAGCCTAAAAGCTTAACCAGCCTAGTTCCTGGTTTTCACACCTATTTACCTTTCTGCCACCACTCCTGGGATTAAAGGCAAGAGTCACCATGCCTGGCTGTTTTCAGTGTGGCTTTGAACTCAGAGATCCAGGCAGATCTCTGCCTCTGGAATGCTAGGATTAAAGGCATGTACTACCACTGCCTAACCTCCATGTTTAATATTGTGGCTGTTCTGTTCTCTGACCCCAGATAAGTATATTAGGTTGCACAATATTTTGGGGAACACTATCACCACAGGAGCATGGATCAATAGATATTAAATACTAACTATATAGATCAGAGAAGCAGAATGCATACATGTCTTTAATCTCCTTCCCTTGTCTATATGAATAGCTCATCGTAGATGTTCTTGATGGACAGGTCTTCACACTGTCGTCGCGTTCATTTCACACATAACAATGTGCCACCAGTGGTTAAAGAGCCAGGTTCACCATACTTTGCCTCGCTGTGTTCTTGGCAGCCTAGGATGTTAGAATTACATCTGCATGACTCAGTGTGCTCAGACCAGCTTGAGACAGTGATGCAGACCGGATCGAAGGATACACCACCTACCACCCTCGGAATCTACATTCTTCTAGGCCTGAACCCTAAAGCTGAGGCTAAGAATCGTATTATGAAAATCTTGATGTTTCCAGGGCCTTTGTTCTAGGATACCACACCTGTTCTGATGAGGCTGTCCAAGTCCTGCTACTTCTAGCGGCTGTTGTTTATGTAATGCTTGGACAGGAACTAAAAGGCAGGCTGTCTAGACCTCCCTGTCCGATAAGTCTCCTCATACCTTATTGTGGGGGAGGGGAGACAGCAACACCAGCAGTGCCCATGAGCCCAGATTTATATTTTGTTACTTTTCCACATTTAGAAAAGTAGACAGATCTGTAATTTTTGTAGCAACCAAATCGTTTTTCCAAGGACTAGTTACTTTTGAATCAGGTTTAACTAAAGATAGTCTCCCTTCAAAGCTCACCTCTCTCGTCCCTGGTGTTGGGGTTAGAGGTGTGTTCCATCACATTCAGTCAGGCTTAGGTATTTTAGGTAAACAAGAATTTTTTTCTTATTGAGGCAGGGTCTCACTTATTTCCCAAGCTGACCTGGAACTCACAACTCTTGGTATATCCTCCCAAATACTGGAATCATGAGTGTTTGCTGTCATTTTTCCCGTCACATTTCAAGTGTGCCATATGGAATTGTTAGGTTACGGGATACAGACCATGCAGCTGCATATCTGGGTAAAGGCACCTATTGGTTCAGGATTTCAAGGCTATACCTGCAGTTACTTGTGGTAACCTGAGAACAAATAACAGACTGTAAGCTAAAAGGCCCCAGATAGAAGGCCTGCACTCTCCTGCAGAAGAGGAAATGAAAAAAGTACAGCCTGCCCAACAGCACATGGCGGTGGTTAAGGCAGAGCCCAGGCTGGGCTAGTGCAGTCTGCTTTCAGTCATGTGAGTCCTAGATCAAGCATGTAACCTGAGCCATAAAAGAGCATTCAGAGGTAGTTACAGACTCTTCGTTTTCTCCTTTTGGATTATGTAGACTTTCTTATTCCCCATGCTCAGTGGACAATGTCTTGCAGTTGATTTTTTGTTTGTTTGTTTGTTTGTTTGTTTGTTTGTTTGTTTGTTTGTTTCGGCCTCTAGGGTTCCCGAGGACATTAGTACAGGCAGAAGCCTTGGACAGAATCTGCGATGTGGACCTTGTGGTCAGTTTGAATATTCCTTTTGAGACACTTAAGGATCGTCTGAGCCGACGATGGGTCCACCCTTCTAGTGGGAGAGTCTATAACCTGGACTTCAACCCGCCTCAGGTGCAGGTAAGCCATACTGAGTGCTGGGCAGGGGATGTGAGTATACTGTTCAGGGAAAAAAAAAATATCTACACAGTCAAGAAGCATAGAAAGAGTTGAAATTCAGTAGTAGTCAAAGGGGAGATCTGAGACTGAGGCTTAACAAGACGGAGCCCTGCTGGAGACCGGAGGAAAGCTGCGTTCTCCTTTTTGTTTCATGAATTTCATTTAACTATTGGTGGCTCCTTATTTTCGTTTTTTGAGACAGAGCTTCTGTCCTGGAACTCATTCTATAGACCAGGCTGGTCTGGAACTTAGAGATCTGCCTGCCTCTGCCTCCTGAGTGCTGGGATTAAAGGTGTGCGCCACCACACCCTGCTATTCATGGTCATTGACTGATTGATTGAGATAGGGCCTCTTTTATGTAGTTCTGGCTGTCCTGGATCTCACTATGTAGACTAGGCTGGTCTCGAACTCAGAGTACTGAGGCTATCCTTAGAACCATGTGGCAAGGTACATTTGTGAGGATAGCCTGAGCAAGTGAAAAAGCTGTGCATATTTCATTGCTTATACTGGCCAAAAAGGACTGTTTAAATACACTGGACAACATCTGCATGATCTTAGGTTACAGAATTGGTAAAAAGAATGAATATGGTGGTTTCTCTGCCCTCCAGTGTTGGGGATCAGAACCCCTGAGGCTTGTGTACACTTATCAAGTATCCTACCACAGAGGTACACCTCTTTCCAGATTAACCACCCCCTTAGCCCAATAGGTAGCCCAGGCTGCCTCCATCTCAGAGTTCTCTAGCCTTCCTTGGTCTTCCAACTGCCTGAGGGATTATGGGTGTGCACACCATGCCTGGTTCAGACTACTTGGATTTGTCTTTCTGTTCATTTTTTCCCTCTGACTCCCTGATAATGGCTGATGGAACTCATATAGAACTCAGTGTGTCCTTTCTGGACTGGAATAGGTAGCGTGGTATCTGAATATAGATGGAAGCAGTCAAAAGTTACTTTAGGGTGGTATCACTACTGCTGGTTGCCATTGTGCCAACATTGCTCTTAATGATGCCAGTTCACTTGTGATAAGCATCAGCCCCCCCCTCCCCGTTTTCTTGTTGTTATTTCCCCGTCCTAGCTAATTGCTTTGCTCCTCCCGTCATTTATTTCATAGACCCAGTTTCATTGTGTTGCCCAGACTGGTCCTAGCCTTCTGAGTGGCTGGGTGGACAGTGTACCGCTGAAGTGTAACCCAAGATAGGGTGATGGGGAAAAAAAAATGGGAGAGAAGAAAGGAGTTTGAAAACAGACAGGAAAACAGAAGCCTATCTCAAAGGCCCCTGTTCTGGCCCTATTAAGACGTGCTCATCAATTCTTACAGTATCTGGAAAGCTTTACTTGCTAGTGTGTTCCTTTCAAAAGCCCAACTCTCCCTGAAAGAACCCCTCATGAGAATGTATGCCGTTTCCAGAGACGGCTGTGGAGCGAATAGCCAGCTCCACCAGCCACTGGTGTCTTCCCCAGGATCGAGTACTGCCCGGGAGTCCTTCTGTTACTTCTAGAAGCATCAGCTGTGTTTGCTGGTACTCTACAATGAGTTCTAAGCATGGCGGCCATCAGTAAAACATAGATCAGTCATGGCCTCTCCTCTTCTGCCGTGCTGACATTCCCCTGTGATAACGACGTGCATTATCGTGCATCATCAATGTAAGACCCGAAGCCCCCAGGTGCAGCAGGATATCACTGTGTTTTAAAGTCATGGGCAGCTTCTTTGGTCCACGTGAGTGGCCTGAGCCTTGTGGTTCCTCCCCAGCCTGTCTCTGACAGGCTCACTTCTGCAGCTTCCCCCAGAGAGAACAGCCGGGGGCTTGGGAGCAGAATTCTAATGCTCCTGCAGTGCCGTGTGTAGGTAGCTATAATTCACAGATTCAGAGTACCAAAAAGGAAGTTTGTTTGGACCCCTGGCTGGTATGGAACTA
Source organism: Peromyscus maniculatus bairdii (assembly GCF_049852395.1). NCBI lineage: Eukaryota > Metazoa > Chordata > Mammalia > Rodentia > Cricetidae > Peromyscus > Peromyscus maniculatus. The sequence goes on from NC_134853.1 coordinate 122,108,259, forward strand.
ACTATGTAGATCAGGTTGGCCTTAAACTCATAGATCCACCTGCCTTTGCTGGCAGTAAAGGCATGTGCAACCACAGCCACTGAAATTTTTATATATTTAAATTCATAATTTCTTAGAGTGCTTGTCTCTGATGGTCCTGGGTATTCGAGTCACGCCTATTTTGATATACCTTAGGACATGTCATGAGTTTCAGAGAGTACTCCATAGTAGTTTGAAAGCTGGCAGAGACGGTATGGAACCAATCTCCCCCCACCACCACCACCACCACGTTTTTGCCCTTTTATTACAGGTATATTTGTTTGCATCCATACACAAATGGATGTGTACTTGTTTGGGTACCATGGCACAAGTGTGGAGGACTAAGGTCATTTTGCAGGAGTCTCCTTCTTCTTTGTGGTTCCAGGGTCATCAGGCTTGGCCGCCAGGGCCTTCACCTGGGAGCCACCTTGCTAGCTCCCCAGTTTTTTTCCCCATAAGAAGCCAGAATTTAGAAAACAAAGCTGGGACCAGCATGGCATTGTGTAGATATGTTGTTTAGGGAGGATTCCCAGGATTTAGAGTTGAAATGCCATTTAGCGGTAGCACTGAGGGGTGTTTATAAGGATGTGAATAGTTAGGGAAGATTTAGCACCCTTCTCGGGATGTGAGGTCAGCATGACAAACCCCAGGCATGTTGCACATTTGGTTGGAGTTCACTTTGATCATGTGGGTTTTTAAGAAGAAAGTTCTGACCTCGGAAATGCCCGGTGATTGGCCATGTTAACTGGCTCCTCTGTTGTTTTAGGGGGTTGATGACGTTACGGGTGAGCCACTTGTCCAACAGGAAGACGACAAACCTGAAGCAGTTGCTGCCAGGCTACGGCGATACAAGGATGCGGCGAAACCAGTCATCGAACTGTACAAGTGAGTGGGTGTCTAGTGTATTCACGGTCGGGTCCAACCAGGACATTGGAGGGCCTGATGGGAGGAACGCTGGGCTGAGCTAGATAATGAATGCTTCTTCCAGCTAACTATGTCTGAAGGCCCACACCTCCCAGACGGTGGGTGGAGTGATAGAGTGATGTTATAGATGAATTGCTAAGTGGTCTTATTAAATAAAAACCTGGAGCCAGATATAGGAGTGAAAACCTGAGAGATCAGGGAAATAGGACAAGCCACAAGCTAACCTCACCTCACCGAGACACCTCAGTCTCCAAAGAGAGACCTACTTCATGTATACCCATGCCTATATCATTCTGTTCTCTCATTGGCTCTCTCAGCCCAGCTTCATCACTTCCTTTTCTTGCCCAGTTCTGTCACTTCCTGTCTGTACAGACCTCTATGGTTAGGGCTGGGATCAAAGGTGTGTGTCACCACACTTGGCTCTGTTCCCTAGTGTGGCCTGGAACTCACAGAGATGAGCCTTGAACTACACCCTGCCTCCCAAGTGATAGGATTAAAGACAGGTGCTAACATTGCCTGACTTCCATGTTTACTTATAGTGGCTGGCTTTTTCCTCTTATTCTCAGATAAATTTTATTGGGGGACACAATACATCACCACAAGTGGTATATGGGAGGTACAGTCTGTTTAATCAGGAACTATTAGAACATGAAGAAGTGTTCTATCTCTGAGCTCCACCCCTGCCCCCAGCCCTCATTATCTTATTTAATTGCCTCAGATATTTTGACATTCTATCATGTAAGTAAGTGATTCAGGTAGACTAGGGCTGGCTGTAAAACTATGAACAGACCAGGGAATGGTTAGAACCTTGGATCTTTGTCTGTCCTGTGATGTTAAGCAACCTCAGTGATGTTTATTGGGTTGTCTTTCAGGAGCCGTGGAGTGCTCCACCAGTTTTCTGGGACGGAGACTAACAAAATATGGCCTTATGTTTACACGCTTTTCTCAAACAAGATCGCACCTATTCGATCCAAAGAAGCATACTGAGCCTGCCATCGGAAGAACCAAGAAGACATGGTCGTTCACTCAATCATGCGTGTAGTCCTGGTGCCCTGGCCAAATTAGGAGCTGGCTGAGATAGCGTGCAGCATCTTTTCTAGTTTAAGTGATGAAGTCATGAGGCAAATCTAGTGGGCAGAAAGAATTCATGGAGAAGGAACCCTCCCGCCTTTGAAAAGAAGGTGTAGCTCTGCAGGTGCATCCCGCCCTTCACGGGAAAGTGAGTACAGACTGGATTTCCACCAGTGTTGAGCCCACACTAGATGGCTGACAGCCACGTGCTGCTCTCATAGCCTCTGCATGCGATGGTGCAGGAATCTCGGGTTCCTGCCACCTTCCACAGGCTGTTGAACCACAGCACTGTCAGCCTGAGAACTTGAAGGACTGTGGTCCCAGCTTGTCCTCTGCCATCATACCCTCGTGATGACAATTGAATAGATGCTGACTGCGCTCAGTGACTGATTCTCCACAGTGACTGTTTCTCCCTCCAATCTTAGACACCCTCGTTTCTGCTGACTGTGTCTTCTCTCGTCTGCTTGCTCCCTCCTCCATAGGCGATTCAGTAACAGGATAGTTTCTGCCTTTATCCCTCTAACTTCCTCTTTCTACAAACAGAACCAGGGGACTGGATTCAGTCCCTTCATCCTGGGATCTGAGCCAGGCAGAAAGCTTACTTGGTTAAACAGCTTCTCTGACTGTCTTGAACCTACTCTGTACCTTTTATTGTTTAAAAAAAAAAAAAATTTCCCAAAGTCTTTGGGGAATTCTCAAAAACAAGGGAAATGCTCACTTAAGGAAATGTGGGATAATCATATCTTCTGCATAGATGTAGTAATCGTATAGAAATCACTGGACTAATGAGATGGTTTAGGCTTCTTTAGTCAAGGCAAGATGAATATTGAACATGCTGCTAAATATTAATGCTGACAGTGTGTTTCTTCTGTGAGTGATCCAAGCAGATGGTAAGAAGTCAGCAAAGGGAACAAGCCTGTGGGCTTGGAGCGTCTTGCACTAGATGTACGTTGCGCCTGCACTGAGAAAGACAGCTTTACCATTATGGGAACGCAGAGTCTTTTTGTTTTCTTCCGATTCCAAAGATGCAGTCTATAGGTGGCCGTAAAGTCCAGAAATGAAGATGCTAATATTTTGTCAATCATCATGTCAATAAAGCATTTGTTAAAAGACTTCCCCGGTTTCCAGACTTGTTGGCCACCTTGTATATAATTCTTACTCTTCTTTTGGGAAGAATGAGGAAATTTCTTCCCGCTGCCTTAAAAAGGTGTCCTGCACCCGCCTGTCCCCAGGGAGCATCCTTTATTACTGGTGATGTAGTGTGACATCTAGTCTGTGTGGGGGCCGGGTGTGGTGCGGACTTAGCACTTTAGTGGTATTGAAACATTACATTCTGAAGGCGTCCTGTGAATCCGCAGTCCAGTCACTGCCGTCCGCATATTCTGTGTGCTCGTGAGCGTCTTCCTCGCTGTACCGTCTGGACTCCTGTGGTCCTTCTCAGTTGTCCTGCCATGTGCACGTTCTTTGTCTGCCTTAGTGGCAATGCAGACCAGCATCCCTCATGCTCTCCACACAGAGAAGTCGGGTTGTTAACTAGGTAAGCTTCTGAAGTGCAGGTGCTGCCTGGCCCAGGTCTGTGACCATCCAGACATTGTCACATTGATGCTGGGCACTTTGGAAGCTTGCACTTGGTTGTTGTCACTTGGTAGGGGTCAGGAGAAACATTTTTTTCTTTGCGTTTCAAGCTCAATAGACTATGGTAGCCACCACGGGGACACTAGGGGTCAGGAGTGTCTGTCTTCTGGTGAGACCAGCAAGAAGGGGCAGAAACCCATCTTTTCCAAGGTCTGCCGATTCTCATATCCATTGACCTAAAAAAAACCTGGTTTTCTGTACCAGGCTCGCCTGTTCTTTTGCAGAAAGAGCGTTCATACTGAAACTGTCTTGCAAAGGTGGAGGGAAAGGGGCATCTTCTCCTTCCTATGCCACGCATGCCTTGGCTTCAGTGGGGGTGGCTCCTGAGACTCCAGTCTGACTTGAATCACAGACTCCGCCTGGCTCTTCAGTTTGCTCCCCACAATCAATCCTCTTGCTTAGAGCTTGGTAAACCCTGCATGCTCATTCCTTCAGTATTTTAAACAAAAAGGTGCTATGAAGGAGGCCTTCTGAGTGGACTGTGCACTCGCAGGACCTCTATAAGCATCTTGGCCAATCTTCCCAGCATCCCATGAGGTGGACGCAGACAAGGAGTCCAGGTTATGAAATCTTGCCCAGGGTCTTGATACAAGTAAACAGTGCAGCTATGACTCAGTTCCAGGTTTTCCTGCTTCAGAAACCACAGCCTGGTGAGGTCTGCTTGTGGGCTCAGGAAGGGTGGCAGACATCATTAGAGTGGCTGTGGGAGACTTGCTTTACCCTCTTTGCTTAAGCAAAGGAAGTTGCTAGAAGGGTCCTCTAAATACAAGGCACCGAGGCAGGCTGGATTCAGACCCAGGCGGATTGGCCTCTGTTCCAGGTGTCAGGAAGCCATGAAGCCATATGAAGAAAGCTTGCACCTATTAAACCATGAAAGTCAGCCATAAATGCCGCTCCTTATTTCCGGTGTGGCGCACTGCACAGTTCTTGCCAGAATGAATGCCATCACCTCTGCCTCAGGGCACACCTTGGTTTGAGCATTCAGTATGTAGCTGGGTGTGAAGGGGAGAGGCTGAGCCACTGCCCAGATGGCAAAGGTTCACATGTGACATTCATAGAGTCTAGTGACAGACAACTATAGGAAGTCAACAAAAAGTTCTTGTTTTTAAAATCCTTGAAAGGATCATCACCTCTCTGGGACTGGGGAACAGGGAAGAAAATGGACAACTTGGTCTTTGTGGAAGCTACAAGCAATGTTAGAGCTCCGGGCTCTTTTCTAGTTTTATGAGAGTTTGTACTACTGAATTTTATTTTTGTTTCTGAGATGAATAGATTTCTGGGGGGAAATATGTTGAACTCTGATGGCATTTCACTGTGACCCCCCGAAGTTCAAGGCAGTCTTCTAACCCAGTACCACCTGTCTGTCTTTGGTTCACTGGCCTGTAAAAAATGGCGGCTTAAGTTTCCCAGGAGCCGACAGGCCAGCTTCTCTTCAATGTGATAATTGGTGTTCTTGATTTTGGCATATATGCTTAATTCAGAGTATCTGGGTGTGTTCTGTATATGCTATCCTAACTATTCATTGTATTAATTGATTTTTCTGTTATCTTGCTTGAAGATTGATTTGTATTCGATTTGATAGAAATAAACATTTTTCTGCTTAATATGCCATCAATTCATTTGTGGTTTTTTTTTTTTTTGTGGCTGTTTATATTGTTTGATGGCTCCATTCACACTAATTTGCAAATGAGGCGAACCGTGAATGTAACCTAAACAACGTAGCGGTCCAGGCAGCTCTCCCAGTTCCGTTGGTTTCCCCGCTGTTGCCTGTCTTGGGGACCCTCGTGTTCTGCTCGCCCTGCCCTTTGCCCGTTAGTTTCCATTTTTACAGAAGCTGGAGCCGGAGCCCTTTGTAAGGTCTGCTGGGGGTTGGGGCCATGAAGAAAGTACCTACTGCTCTTTCAGAAGAACTCTGAGAAAATGGAGGCACAAGCCCTGGCCTTTCCCAGCCCTGGTATGGCCTCCTCCTCTGTGGGGCCTTCGTGCAGCTGAAACCAGCTGGAAGCAAGTTCTAAACTCATTCATGGCCCCAGGAGGGACAGGGAAGGCCATCTGGATAGGATGGCTATGTGGTACGTTGTCATATGCTCCGTTTGTGGAGGAGGAGGTCACATCCCTGCTCCTTGGGCTTCCTCGTACATGGACATTTGCCATGCTGAAGTCACTGAAATGAGGGTAGCCAGATTGTGCCACTTCAGAGCTGATGATGGAAGAGTCAGAAATCCTTCTAGTGAGGTGAGCAATGACATGGATTCCTCAAGGGAAAACTTAGAGCAGAGATACACCCACCCGGTCCATAGTGGACAAGTAGCAGCTAAAAATAACTGGTTTTTTGAAAGCTAAAGAGACTTTATTTGTTGCATTGCACTGATATGTAGCTAGAGTTTTCCTGCCTGGTCCACAGTCAGGACAAATCTCTGTCACCCGCCAGTCCCACAGCCACTCAGACCCAACCAAGTAAACACAGAGACTTATATTGCTTACAAACTGTATGGCCATGGGAGGCTTCTTGCTAACTAATCTTATATCTTAAATTAATCCATTTCTAGAAATCTATACCTTGCCACGTGGCTCATGGCTTACCGGCATCTTCACATGCTGCTTATTCTGGCGGCGGCTGGCAGTGTCTCCCTCTGCCTTCCTGTTCTCTCAATTCTCCTTTCTACTAGTCCCGCCTATACTTCCTGCCTAGCTACTGGCCAATCAGTGTTTTATTTATTGACCAATCAGAACAACACTTGACATACAGACCATCCCACGGCACTGATATCAGAGGACAACTTGTGGGAGTCACTTCTCTCCTACACTGTGGGTCCTAGGGGTCAAACTTGGGCTCTGAGGTTTGATGGCAAACACTTTTGCCTGTTGAAATCTTGCTGGCTCAGGGTTGAGTTTATTACTGTAGGACGACATAACCTAAGTAGACTCAGGGAGCTGAGCCTAGGAGTTCGACTTGTTACTGGTTCTCCTATCAAACTTGATTAGGCTGTAAGGATACAAATGTACATAGATTTTTGCCCCTGACTTCCCCAGTTGTCTGGACAACATGAGTGATTATAACTATGAGAATTAACCCATTCATTGAGCGAACAGTAGTAACTTAGCTAAAGAAACCAAGGGACAATTAGTATTTGAGCTGAGTTTTGCTAGAAAGAACATCTAGGCAGATGCAGTAGGGAGGCAGGGAGGAGGTTTGAGTGCATGGCCGGCAGAGGCCACCTCCTCAGCCTGGGAGACAGATGGGACTGAATGGGAGAGGCCTTGGAGTTTAATGGTGGGAGAGGCTAAGAGTGCCAGAAATTATGTCAAGTCTGCATGGCAGAAAGTCACCCTCCTGCTGATCAACTAGGAAGTGTGTTCAGTTGAAGGGAATGGTTAGTTAGACTAACAGTGGGGGGAAAACACTTGTGGAGGGAAGAGAGGAACAAGATGAGAACATTTGTGTGTGTGTGTGTGTGTGTGTGTGTGTGTGCGCGCACTCCCATTATCCAGGTACTTGGAGGGACCACAATCTCAAGATGGTAAGAAATCAAGTGGCAAGAAACTACACAGTTAGTTCTGTTTCTCCTATATCAGGCTTTTCTCCTGGCCAGGGTTCTGGGGTCAGTCCCTTCAACAAGCTGGGAAAGCTTCACATGGAGAGATCCGTCTCATCTGATCAGGAGCTGCTGTCTCCATCCCACCATCTAAGGCCATGGATCTGGAGAGAACACAATTCCCTGACAAGGAGCCATCAGGAAAAAGAGATGGATGCCAAATCCAGCTCTACGGAGCTCGAGTGGCCACCTCGATCCTCAGAGATTGTCCATATATACCAACAGTCTAGATCATGATTGTAACACCAGTAATTATGCCATTTCAGATGACTCTGGGCATGGTGACAGCAGGACTAACTAACTGATTACCCTGGACACATGAGTCATACGTCCTTTTCACAATATTCCATGAGTGCATAGGAGGAGGAAGGATAAAACTGCTTAGACCTCAGAGAACAATTTTCTCTGTAAACTTCCCCCTTATTTTCCCATTTACTTGTTTTGATCTTTTTACACACACACACACATACACACCATTATGTGCATTGTATGTGGAGCTGGTCTTTTCCTTCCACCGTGTGAGTTTCCAAGGATCAAACTCACTTGGTAGTAATCACCTTTACCCTCTGAGCCATCTCACTGGCCCTCTGTCTTATCTGAAGGGGAAAAAAATCTTTCTTGAGTTGAGTATGAAGTCAATAAATGAAGCCTATTGTGTAATTTCTATATGAAAGTCTTACCTAAAAATTTATTAATACTGGTATTTTCAAGTTTTGGTAAGAAAATGAGGACTCTGAAAACAATAGCTGTTTAATCTGAGTCTTTTAAAAAAAGAAGCCAACAAAAACAGGATAAATAGTATTTAACTACTACATAGCTAAGACACAATACTGCAAATTCCTATTTCATTTGGGTGGGGAATAAATATTTGAAATCAGTACCAGCACTGGAGCCCTCATGAAAACAGGATTTATATGAGAACCTTATGGAAACAGAATTACAATTTAGATGGGGAAAAACCCATGAAAACAAAGGTCCCATGAAATGTAAGACACCAAACTTCCCCTAACATTGCCCCCAAAGGTACTGTTCATTAAAATATGTATTTCAGGGGGGTGGGGTGAAGCTTGCTTTGCAGATGCTTCCATAGCATGTTCAAGGGCCCAGTACCACATAGTTGGATTGGTGGTGTCTGAAGTTAATAAATAGTAACATAAAAAAGAAATGTATTTCAGTGCACCAACAGGAGAGGGTGCTGTTGAGTAAGGCTCTAGCATTGCTGTAGAAACACCTGGTACAGGAAAAATTCAACATCTTGAGAACAAGCAGAAAAAGCATCCACTACAGGATTGTCTTATGGTTCTCTTATTCTATCATGTGGGTGCTTGAAATCAAACTTGGGCTTGGCAGCAAGTGTCTTTACCCCTGAGCCATCTTTCGAACGCTCTACAAAATTATTTTTAAGAGGAAATAAACCAGGAGTATAAATTCTATAGCTTATAAAGAACATTCAAGACCCAACTTCCGAGCAGAGGAAACTGTAGTGCACCACTCCAACTGTGAATACAACAATCAGGAAAGCTACAACAGACAGGGAGAACACCACAAATCAGAAATGCAGTCCTGAGCAGGACACAGCAAAGAAGCTGTAATATGAGTTGATATAGGAACACCAGGTGAGTCAAGGGGCCTAAGAAGTAACTTCCAAGGTATACAAGAGAGTCCAAATTCAGCAGGGCATACAGAGAAGACATGGGCACGGAGAATGAAAAGTCAGGATTAAAACAAAATAATAAAAAGGTGAGTGTTCAGAAAGAAGACAGGTATAGGGGATGGAGAAGACCCAACAAACACCCTTATAATCGAATTCTCCAGAAGAAAACAAAAACATGAATCAAAACCAACATTCAAATTCATAATGCAGTATAGCTTATAAAAACAGGTTTTAAAGCTGGGTGGTGGTGGTACACACCTTAAATCCCAGCGCTCAGGAGGCAGAGGCCGGCAGATCTCTTTTAGTTCAAGGACAGCCTGGTCTACAAATTGAGTTGCAGGACAACCAGTAAGTACTGTTACACAGAGAAATCCTGTTCTGAAAAACAAAACAACAGATTTTAAACAACAGGTTTAAAAACCCTGAACCTATGTGTCGATTTCACTCAGAGTGCTTAGTTTTAAAACATTCTTTGTTGGACTTGTGCAGCCTCGTCGTGGATCAGCATAAAACTACCTGTCCAACAAGTTTCCTCAGGACTCTCACTTGCCAAGGACCAGTGTAGGACAGTGTAGGAATTTGGAAAATTCATGCAGCTTGCAGGTTCTTTTTCTCTCTCATTAGATTGGCGATTCTTCGGGTAGTTTTTAGTTTTACTTTGTCAGTCACACATTCAATAGCTGTAATTTTCCCTGGAAATTCTGCTCTTAAATATTTTCCCCCTAAGATTCAGCAGGGGGTTAATGCTTCTTAAATCTCTTATCTGGAATTACTAACTACAACTCCCAACCCTGGGAACTTTTCTGACTCTATGGAGATAGTCAGGCACATATGAGAAAACAACATACGGGACATTAACCATTTTTTACAGTTCGGGAGAGGAGAGCAGGGCATGCCTGCGCAGACTAGGAAGAAAGCCTGAGGGGCACACATGGTGCCAACTGTTGAGAGGAAGTCCCCTGGATAGACACCAAGCATAGACTCCTTGGTAGGATCTGATATGCTCCTGGAGGAAAAATACAATGCAAGCTATGGGATGGATAGGTCCATCTCTCCCATACACAGGAGCTTATACTGGTGGAAGAAGTATGGGACAGTGAGATGGGGAAAGAGTGCTTTGTCAAAGTCTGCCTTTGACAGAAAGATTGAGACATGGGGCCCTCTTGTGGAAAAGGGAACTGTATAAAGTATATCTTGCAGACATGAAAGAATGACTTGGGGTTGAATATTGTTGTCCTTGAAGCACTGCACCCACGTCTCTTACTTTTGAACTTTGTCACTGCAAGTGCTGCGGGCCGACATGAGTGCTGCGGGAGCAGCATGTGCCTGCCTCGATGTTCAGTTACGCTGCAAAAATGCTGCACTGTGTCTAGAATAAGGCTATGCAGGGGGTGGGAAGGTGTATTTGGGGAAGCATAAAGTGGAACAATGGGGGCTTTTTTTTTTTTTCCTTTGGTTTTTCGAGACAGGGTTTCTTTGTGTAGCTTTGCGCCTTTTCTGGAACTCACTTGGTAGACCAGGTTGGCCTCGAACTCACAGAGATCCGCCTGCCTCTGCCTCCCGAGTGCTGGGATTAAAGGCGTGCGCCACCACCACCCGGCAATGGGGGCTTTCATAATGATCATGATGTATTCCTTAAAGTGTGATGTATTTCTTAAAGTCAGAAAGAGAAGCCAATAATAAAGCTATTCATGTAACCCTAGTAAGAAAAACTCTGTTTAAGTATAAATAAAGACGGCCTGAGATATTCAGGGCCACTTGAGTACAATCCACTTGGTGGTCAGAAGTTTTCCTTGCACCGATGCCCCTTCCCTGTCTCAGGACCTGAACCGGAGCCGAGGCTAGACCCCAGCAACTCTTCAAGAAACAGAAAAATTTGGACTTCTGTGCAGAAAGTCCAAGTGATTCATACACAGGCGAAACAGCGATGGAATAATACTGAGGAACAGAAACATCCAGCTCGCTGATCTCCAGTAGTCAGGGATACGGATAAGCAGTCTTCAAATACACAACTCAGACTCATTTAGAACCCTGTTACTACTTGATGGCAAGCATCACCGAAACTGGGAGATGAATGGAGGGAGTACAGTGAGAACGATGGTGTGTAGAGTTTATTCTCGAGGAGACTAAAATGAAAGTAGTCATAGGGGAGTGGAAATGGTGCCGCGCACAAGAGAAACACGGGAGAAAGAAGCAAAACAGCCGAGCACACCCATGACTCGATTGCCGTGTAGAGGAAGTAGGTGGAAATCGAGGGGTTTTGTTTAAAACTAACAAATCAACTAGTTCAAGCCTAAGTAAAAACAAGAGGATCCGCCCCTTCGTGCCAGGATGGTTTGTGGGCAAGGGAGGCAGTTAGTGGGCCTGGGCCAGAAAGGACAAAACTGTGTCAGTGTGGAAGCAAAGGGAAGGGAGAACAGACGTCATGGTGGAGATTTCTTCCCCTCTCATTTTAAAAATGAGCATTTTGCTGTTAATTACAGAATTTCTCTCAGTGGCCAATAGAGGGATGGAAAAAAATGGCTCCTGATTCTTCACAACAAGGCAACCAACTCTTCAGTGTGATGAGTATTGCGTTGGCTTTGAGTAGGTGATCTCAGATCAAGGAGCTGTGTGAGAGTCAAAAGCAGAAATTGGCACAGTGAGCAAGCCATTTGCCAAGGTGTGACTCATTTGTGGGGGCTACTCCCCACATCTAAAGTTACGAAAAGACCAGATGTAAACAGTCACAATCTTTATCATCACTGGTGATTCAGATAGCCCAGGTGATTCTCAGTGTTCTGATTCTGAAAGTACTTCTGAAGAGAAATTTTAAAAAGGGGGGCAGGGGACAGGAAAAGTTCCTGAAACTATAAAAAAGAAAAACTATAAAAAAGAAAATCTATAAAAAAGAAAAGTCCAAGAACAAGGTGTAGTACAGTTGAGCCTGAAAATCTTGAAGCCTGCCTGCTGTCCATCTGGAAGAGACTCCTAGTACCAGAGAAAAAAGGCTTCCTAACACTAATGGCAAGGACAGAAAAAAACAGGGGTTCGGGGAGGGGGAGGATAGAGGGTGTGGTCCACCTGAACCCCAGCCACTTCCTACAGAGAAGACTCTTAGATTCAGGGTCTCATAGGAATAGCAAAGGAAGAGGACTTGGTTGAACTCCTAAATGCAGATCAAGGAACCTTTTCAGACATAGTGAATATTCTCAGCATTAGAGGCAAGAGACTCAGAGAGCTCAGAGAATGAGGATGTCAAGGGACAAAGGACGGAGCGAAGGTTAAGAGTTGAATCAAATCAAATCAAATCAAATGAGCTCAGTTATAATAATTAGAAGAAGGAGGAGGAGAAAGAACATAGATACGTGTCTGATCCTATGAGACCTATGTCTCCACCATGACACCTGAGAGTCCAGACAGAAAAGAGAAAAGGAAGAGAAGGTTAAAACCTTATCTGACTGCAAAAGAAAGACACCGGAAATTCAGAAGGTAAATACAATACAACCAAAGTGAAGAAAGGAGGCACGTCAAAAGAGAAAGAGCTGATGTCATAGAGTTAAGGGAGTCACAAGGATGTTAAAGAAAAGTCTGATTCTACAGGAAAAGACCAGGGAAGGGCTGAAGTCAAGAGAAGATGAACAGAATCCAAAAGTAGCCAGCATGAGCCCAGGCAAAGCAAAGGGTAGCAGCAGAGAACATGGTCCAACCAAAAGCAAAAACAGAACAGCAGAGTGAGGGACTGGCAGAAATGGGCACACCAACAAGAGAGTGGGATCTAGAAGTTACGAACGATTTCAGCAGAAGCAAGGAGTACTGTAGATAGAGAGGAGTACAAGAGCCGAGGAAGACCATAAAGCTGAGAGATGACACGGGAAAACGGAGAAGATAGGAGGAGAGATTAATGGAACTCAGAGAAAAAGGGCAGAGTAGAAATAGAGTGGAAAAAAGAAGGAAAACAAGAATTCACGAAGAAATGGAAATTCTGAGGGCGAAAAGAGAATATCCTCTAGCTTAAATAGTAACGGAGGAAAAAAGACTGATAGAGACCAACGTTGAGTATTGTATTAGTTACTTTCCTGTTGCTGTGCTAAATTCCCTGACAGAAGCAAGTTAAGGAGAACAGGTTTCTTTTGGCTTACAATTGGAGGTACCATCCACCGTGGATGAGTAGTCATGGCAGCGGGAGCTTGCCACAGCTAGGCACATTGCATCTCCAGTGAGGAAGCAGAGAGAGATGGATGCCATGTTCAGGTCATTTGTTCCTTTGTATAGAGGCCAGGATTTCAGCCTAGGGAATGAGACCACCCACAGTGGGCCAGTCTTCCCACTCTGTTAACCTAATCAAGATAATCCCCAACAGACTTGCCTGGAGGCCTGTCTCCCAAGTGGTTCTAGATTTCATCAGATCTAGAACAGTTGAGATCAAACACCAAAAGTATAAAAAATAAAACTAAAGCAGTCAGGAAAACAAATTGAAGTTCTCCATATAGAAAAATAAGGAGGCTGAGAAGGCCAGGTGCTGAGTAGAAAAATATCAAATTCAGAGGGTCAAGAAAGTGACACACACACACACACACACACACACACACACACACACTAAATAAACAAACAAATTAATAAATAGATAAATAAATAAGGCTGTGACCATGAACCAAGCAAGGTCCAGCAGACTTGAGGACAAATGTAGATGAGTTGGAGTTATATAAACTTGTTTTGTTCCTGTTTCAAATTTTAAGTTTTAGAGACTTGGTATTGAATCTACTTCTTGTTGTTTTTGTTATTTTTGAGGGTGGTTTTATGTTTGCCTTAAAATTTATTATTACATTTATTTATTTACCATGTGTATGTGTGTGCATGCACACATTCCAGAAGTGTGTGGAGGTCAGAGGACAATTTGAGGAAATAGGTTCTCTCTTTCCACTGTGTAGGTCCCAGGATTGAACTCAGTTCATCAGGGTTGGTGGCAATGCCTTTACCCACCCGGCCATCTTTCTGGCTTTTTAAAAATGTGGACTTAACTGAGTTATTCTTTCAAAAATATATAACCACCAAGACATTTTATACTGCTAGTTTTATTAAAGTTAAAATGAGAAAAAAATCAATAGAGGAATTGTAAGGAGTATTAGTAAAAAATATAAAATTTTCATGTTTTTTTTCTTCCCTTTTTAATTTAAAGCAGGGTTTCTCTGTGTAGCCCTGGCTGTCCTGGAACTTTCACTTTAGACCAGGCTGGCCTCAAACTCACAGAGATCCTCCTGGTTCTGCCTCCTAAGTGCTAGGATTAAAAGCATGTGTCACCACCGCCTGTCAAAACTATAAAATTTTCTAAATGTCAAATTGAAAAGGCACAAAGAGAAGAATACATAATGTAGCAAATTCTATAAATAAATGTAAAATAGAACAACACAGTGGAATTAACACTGAGCACATGTAGTGGTTTGATGATAATGGCCTCTACAAACCCATGTGTTTGAATGTTTGGTTCCCGGTTAGTGGAATTGTTTGGGAAGGATTAGGAGGTGTGGCCTTGATGGAGGAGGTGTGTCACTGAGGGTGGGCTTTGAGCTTTCAAAAGCCCATGCCAGGCACAGTCTTGCTCTCTCTCTGCCTCCATCTTGCAGATGAGATGTAAGGTCTCAGCTTCTGCTCCAGTGCCAAGCTTTCCTGCCTGCTACCATGCTTCCCACCATGATGATCGTGGATTAACCCTCTAAAGCTATAAGCAAGCCACCAATTAAATACTTCCTTTTATAGGATGCCTTGGTCATGGTGTCTCTTCACAGCAACAGAACAGTAACTAAGATAGTACTGGCTTGCAAAATAAAATCTGACATTATTGGGTATGGTAGTGGTTTGAATGAAAATAATCCTCATAGGCTCATAGGGAGTGGCATTATTTGAAAGGATTAGGAGATGTGGCCTTATTGGAGGAAGTGTGTCACTGGGGCTGGGCTCTGAGATTTCAAAAAGCCCATTCCAAGCCAGAGTTTCTCTCTTCCTGCTTCCTGTGGTTCTGAATGTTCTCTGCCACTTCTCCAGCACCATATCTGCTTGTATTCCACCATGCTTCCTGCGATGATAGTAATGGACTAAGTCTCTGAAACTGTAAGTAGTCCCCAATTAAGAACTTTCTTTTATAGGAGCTGCAGTGGCCATGGTGTCTCTGTGCAGCAACAGAACACCAACTAAGACAGGTACACAGCAGACATGGCTAAAATCATTCTGAAACATGGACAGAGTGTACAAGGAAAATGCAATCAGTAAGAAACCAGGCTTGCCATTTTCCTATGGAAGTGGAACTGAGGCCACAAAGTGCTGGATGTCATAAAGAAGGACACTTGACTCCACTCCCACTACCCAGAGTGAGGATGCCATGAAAATACATATGTAGCAACACAAAAGTCTATCCAGCATCAAATCTACAGGACCAACATTTTTTGAAACTACAAATTCCTCTGATTATGTATAAACAGCACCATAAATATGCTCTATCTTGAAAAAAAATTTCACAAGTCTATAAACCTCGAAAATAAAGTCTTGTTTTCTGACTTAATTAGGCAAAGAAAAGAAACGACCAAGCTAGGATGGAATTTGATCATGTGTTCACTATTCTAGATTAAAGCACCTTTGTATTCTGTTTCTTGATACAGGTAGATATTTTAAAAAATTTCATGGTTTTGTTTTGATTTCTTTGAGGCAGGGTTTCTCTGTATAGCCCTGGCTGTCCTGGAACTCCCTTTGTAGACTAGGCTGGCTTTGAACTCACAGAGATCCACCTGCCTCTGCCTCCCGAGTGCTGGGATTAAAGGCGTGCGCCACCACCGTCTGGCAAATTCATGCATTTTATTTGTTTAGATATAGAAACTGTAACATAAATTTCTAAGAGATGAAGAAACCTGCACGTGGTTGTACACAACTACAATCCCAGATGCTCTGGAGGCAGATGCAGGGGGATTGAAAGTTCAAAGCCTATCTGGGCTATATAGTGAGTACAAAGCCAGCCTGGTAATAGAGCCTTACCCTGTCTCAAAATAAAAATTTACAAAGGGTGATGAGGAGGACATAGATAGGGGGAGAGGGCACTTGCCTAGCATGTTGGTGAGATTGGTAGTCAGTACCCAGTATCATAAAAAAAAAATTTATTTTTTTGCTTTGTTTTCTGACAGTATCACTGTGTAACCACAGCTGACCTGGGGCCCTAGAACTCCTCAGAGCTCCTCCTGCCTCTGTCTCTAGAATGCTGGAATTAAAGACGCCACCACCACCCCGGCAGTTTATACCTTTTCAACCTAAAATATTTTTTCTCAAAATTAATGTTTAGGTTTTTTTTTGGGGGGGGTGGTTTAAATTTACAGAAAATTTAAAAAAATCATTGCCAGAGCTATTTACCTAGAACCAGTAACTAAAATTTCCCCTGTATTTGTTTGCTTCAATTTTTTGGCTAAAACTATTTTACTGTGTGTGTGTGTGTGTGTGTGTGTGTGTGTGTGTGTGTGTGTGTGTGTATGTGTGTGTGGTGTGGTGTGGCTGTTCATATGCCACAGTACATATGTGGAGGTTGGAAGACAGCTTTCAGAAGTCAATTCTCCTATTGTGGATTTCAGGGATTGAATTCAGATATATCAGGTTTATACAGCAAATGATTTTACATTGATCTTGTTAGTCATTAGCCCAAACTTTTGAAATGTGCAGACACCATGAAACTTCATCTAGGTTCATAGCTGTGATCAGACTCCTGAGACTCAGCCCTTCTTCCCAGCATCCTCTGTGTCTTGCTATCCTGCCTATACCTCCTACATACCTGCCCGTCAGCTCTTTTATTAAACCAATCAGAAGGCACCTTGGCAAAGACACATCTTCACAGTGCACAAAACAATTATTCCATAACAACCAAGTGCAGTCTTTTCACCTTCTAGTGTCTTCTTCAGTTCCTTCAGAGGTTCTTAACCTCATTAAGTACCTTGTTTTTCTATATTCAACATAGTTTATGTTATTGCACAACATCACCCCCGCAGGTACAGTCTCAAGGAACTCCACAACATCACCCCTGCATGCTGGGGATGCTGTGAATGTGTTGCTCTGATTGATTGATAAAACAAACAAACAAACAAACAAACAAAAAACGCTGATTGGCCAGTAGCCAGAAAGGAACTATAGGATAGGTGGGACAAGCAGAGATGAGAATTCTGGGAAGTAGAAGGCTGAGAGAGAGACCCTAGCCTGCCATCCAGGGAGCAGCATGTAAGGCAACAGGTAAAGCCACAGAACACGTGATTACATATAGATGAACAGAAATGGGTTAATTTAAGATGTAAGAGATAGTCAATAGTTAGCCTGAGCTAATGGCCGAGCAATTTTAATCAATATGAGCTTCTGAGTGATTATTTTATAAATGGGCTGCAGAACTGTGGAGGCCTGAGCAGGACCAGGAAAACTTTAGCTACACCTGCAGGTACAGTCTCAAGGAACTCCACAATATCAGCCCTGCAGGTACAGTCTCATAGAATTCCCACAACATCAGTCTCAAAAAACTTGGAGCTTCCTTTACCCTAGTTCCAAAGAGCTGGAAGCTAGTATCAATCCCTCTGAGATTTTTGTTTGGTTGAGATAGCATCTTATTAAGTAACTCAGACTGTCCTGGAACTCACAAGTCTCCTGCCTCCAGCTCCTGAGGGCTGGAATTACCTCTTAATTCTCAAGGACCATCATTTCAATGTTAAGGACATCTGTCAGCATGGGCCAAGGTGCTTACCGTCTTGCCTGATTCTTGGTGGCCAGTTTGCACAGCTGTCCCTGTCCTGTCAAGTCCCTGCTCTTTCTACCCCTTCTCCACACTGCCCGGGGCACAGGACTCATTGCCCACTTCTCCCTACAGAGCAGTCCCCTTTGGGAAACTGTCTGAAAGGAACTTTTCATGATTCACCTCAGGCACAGGCCACTGGGACCTCCCTCTTCAACCCTCCACCTCCCTAACCCCTCTTTCCATGTAGCTCTACAGTTGTGTCTCTGTCCTCCTCCTCCATCCTCTCCTTTCAGCTCTCTCCCTCTTTAACAACCCATGGTTGATAAGAAGAAATGGACGCCCTTGCTTAGGAAATCAGCAAACATGACATGCTAACTATAATTCAGAAGAGTTTGTCCCCATGGCACCATCGGATCATCTTACTTGGGTTTTGTGGTCTGTCGGGAGATGTTGACATGCAGCTACAGCCAGTCTTCCCATGAAAAGAGTCGCCTACCGTTACGTTGGCAGCAGTCCCTGCCAATGTCAGCTATCTATTTCTCTCTCAGTATCAGCTGTCCGTGTGAATAGAAAGACTGAACAGCTGGAATAAACATCTGGAGTGTCTCCAGTGCTGGGTCCGGCAAAGGCATTTCTTGCTCATGCTGCTCTTTTATGTGATTTGTATCATGCTGGTGGTCGAACCCTTTCCTAGGGGAAGCCTAGACAAAAGCCTCCCCTTCCTTATAGAGCACCAATGGCAAACCAAAGCAAGATTCCATCAAAGTCCAATTGGGAGAGCCAGTGATTGGGCTTACAGAGCATGAGTGAGTGGATGACCCCCGAAGCAGCTGCCCCACCCAGAAATCCATCCCAGCGTGGGTGACGACTTCCCCATAGCTCCATAGATGAAGTCCCCCTTTGGTTTGGTTTGCTCACACTAGGCTTGAGGCCAAGAGGACCTGTGCAACTAGGGTAGAATTGCATACAGTGGGCTGGGAGGTCCAGAGAGGGAGCTTCTGGAATCTCTGGTTAGGATTCCATGACCTTCCCCTCCCCCACCATCTATGAATGAGCTGTAGTAGTCAACAGGCCCCATGTTGTGGGTCTCTTGCATGTTTTCCGAGCTGCTCTGATAAAAATGATAGCTGCCATGCTGGAAAAGAGCATTCCACAACATGTGCAGGGAGCTTGGCTCCCACTGTCTCAGGCCTCAGTTTGATGCTGGATTTTCTGCCTCCATCCAGTTGAGTTGGACAGAAGAAAAGCAGGGTAAGTTGCATGAGAGCTTTCCGGGCCAGGCCTCTATTGGTGTGCATATTTTCCTGTAGTCAGAAGGTTTCTCCGGTCCTGCCCAGGTCCCACGGTCCTACCTGGCCCTCCGGTCCCATCTGGCCCCCATGGTCCCATGGCTGCTTATTAAATAATCATCCACAGGCTTAATATTAATTACCAACTGCATGGCCTAAGGCAGGCTTCTTGCTAGCTAGCTCTTATAACTTAACCCATTTTTATTAATCTATAAGTTGCCACATGGCCATGGCTTACCAGTACTTTTACAACTTGCTTCTCCTGGTGGCGGTTGGTGTCTCCTTCCTCTCCTTTCTCTTCCCACTATCTCTCTTGGATTTTCCCACCTGGCTCCATCCTGCCCTGCCATAGGCCAATGCAGCTTTATTTATCAACCAATCAGAGTAACACATGTTCACAGCATACAGAAAGACATCCTGCAGACTTGGTCTTGAAGCTGTGATCACTTGCAAGGTAGGACTCTCCTTATGAAAAGTAGACCAGAAAAATTCAATGCTTTTCTTGTTGTTATTGTTGTTTTGAGACAGGGTTTCTCTGTGTAGCCTTGTGTGGTAGTTTGAATGTAATTGACCCCCATAATCTCATAGGGAGTGGCACTATTAGGAGGTGTGGCTTTGTTGGAGTGGGTATGACCTTGTTGGAGGAAGTGTGTCACTGTGGGGGCAGGCTTTGAGGTTTCCTATGATCAGAATACTGCCTAATGTCTCAGTCAACTTTCTGCTGCCTGTAAGATGTAGGACTTTCAGCTTGTACTCCAGCACCACATCTGCCTGCATTCCACCATGCTTCCCATCATGATGATAATGGACTGAACCTCTGAAACTGTAACTGAGCCAGGCCCAGTTAAATGTTTTCTTTATAAGAGTTGCTGTGGTCATGGTGTTTCTTCATAGCAATAGGAATCCTAAATAAGAGACCTTGGCTGTCCTTGAACGTGCTCTGTAGGCCAGGAACTCAGAGGTTCACCTGTCTCTGCTTCCTGAGTGCTGAGATTAAAGGTGTACAAGTGCTCTTGTACACTGTAAAGATTTGTCACTCCAATTGGTTTAATAAGACACTGATTGGCCAGTAGCCAGGCAGGAAGTGTAGGTGGGGTGACCAGACTAGGAGAATTCTAGAAAGAGGAAGGGTGGAGTCAAGAGTCACTAGCCAGATGCCAAAGAAGCAAGATGAGAATGTCATTTTGAGAAAAGGTACCAAGCTATATGGGTAAACATAGATAAGAATTATGGGTCAAGTGTAAGAGCTAGTTAGTAATAAGCCTGAGTTACTGACTGAGCATTTATAAGTAATATTAAGCAATTATTTGGGAAGTGGCTGCTGGGTATTTGGGAACAGGCAGATGAGAGAGAAACTTCTGCCTACAGCCATGTGCTACCACCACATGGCCTAAAATTCAGTGGTTCGTATAAGGACATCAACATGGCAGGTAAGTTGTAATCCATCCAGGTCTTTGATGTCAAGCCCGATGCTCTTTCCCTAGGCTTAGCTGGAGCACAGTAAGTGCTCATAAGTGGTCTTTAGGTTGTTTCTGATAATTTTAAGTTGAGACCACATTTAGCCCTGGAGAGATGGTCCTCTTCCTGTGCATGTTTCCTGTTTAGTGGGCATTTTCCATTAAAGTAGGGAGTGCAGTCTGCATACTGCAGCTGATCACTGGTAAGAATCTGGGCAAGGTGACTGGGGGGAATCATGGGGTAGGTAGCCTTTAGAGACAACCTTGAACAATTCTGCACACCTCGTAGGTGCGTGTGTTCTTCTCACCCAGAAGTGGAGCATGTGGCTCCTCTCTAGAACAGCTGAAGAAAACAGTTTGCTGGGTACTTTTGAGCTAAGGCTTGAAGGGAGGTGGGCATCTCTGCCTTCCTCCGTTTTGAAACCCAGCCACTGCTAGTGAGGAAGGCAATGCAGCCAAGCACAGAAAACCCAAGGATTTTGGCAGTGCTTCTAGCGACGGCCAGCACCATCTTTTCAGCATTGGGAGCCAGACACCCTGGAGTGGGGACTGTGAGTCTTGAGTCCTGTGCAGCTCTAGTTATGGAGAACTGCTTCTGTGAGTAGTGCCCCGCCCACAAAATCCTCGGCCACTGAACCACTGTTGCTGTTTCCATCTCCTGGGCGATGGCGGTTTACTGTGCAGCCATAGAGTTTCTTAGAAGCCCTGAAACATTTCACCTGAGCAGGGTCCTGTCTTTGCACACCTGCTGCCATTATTTCAGTTGTCCCAGGTGGGGAGCTTTACACAGGTGTCCCTCTCTGTCTTAGTTACTTCTCCATTGCTGTGAAGAGACACCATGACCAAGGCAACTTATAAAAGAAACATTTAGTTGGGGAGTCAGGACTCCGGAAGGTTAGAGTCCATGGCCATCATGGCAAGAGCTATGACGGTAGGCAGGAATAGTGTTAGAGCAGCTGCCAAGAGCTTACAGGTTGAGACAACAACCATGAGCCAGAGATGTAGAGAAAAAGCTAACTGGGAATGGTGTGAGTCTTGGGAAACCTCAAAGACCACCCCAGTGACACACCTCTTCCAATAAGGCCACACCTCCTAATCCTTCCCAAACAGTTCTGCCAACTGGGAAGGAGGGGATGGATGGGTGGGGTGACCAAGCATCGAATGCAGTGAAATGACTACAAGGGCTTCTCACCACTTTCACTTCACGGATGAGGAAACAGAGGTTGAGCAGTTAGGCAAGGATGGCTAGGGTTGTCCTGTTCCCAAAAGGCAAAGTCAGAGTTCTCACAGCTCTGCCCATTCTTTCTGTTATCGTCCCTCTGGACATCTTACACCTGCCTGCTACACACACACACACACACACACACACACACACACACACACACACACACGAACACACACACACATGAACACACACACACACATGAACACACACACACATACATACATACATACATACATGCATGCACACACACATGCATGGATATACACATTCCTTAAATCTCATTGAAACTTTAGTATTTCTTACTTCTGATACTAGCTCTGTAAACAGAAAGACATGAATGGAATTCAGGTTTTTTTTTCTCTTTCTCCTTGCACAGTGAGCTAAATATCCAATTAAGTGGGTTTATTTGGTTTTCATTTTTTGTATTTGAATTCTTAAACTACATTTATTTGTTCGTTTGTGTGTATGTCTTGTGTAGTGTATATGTGTGATGTGTGTGGTATTTGTGGTATATTGTTGTGTGTGTATGTGTGGTGTGAGTGTGGTATGTGTGGTGTATGTGTGGTATTTTTGTGTGTTGGTGGTGTATGTGTATGTGTATGTGGTGTGTGTGTGGTATGTAGTGTGGTGTGTATATATGTATGTGTAGTATATATAATGTGTGTGTGTGGTGTGTGTGTGTATGGTGTGGTGTGTGGTGTGTATAAGTGTGTGTGGTATGTGTAGTATGTGTGTGGTGGGTGTGAAAATATGTGTGTGGTATGTGGAGTGTGTGTGTGGTATGTGGTATGGTGTGTATGGTGTGTATATATGTGTGAGCATGTATGTGTGTGGTGTGTGTGTATGTGCGTGTTTGGTGTGTATGTGTATATGTGGTGTGGTGTGTGTGTGTGGTGTGTGTATGCATATGCAGTGTGCATGTGTATATGTGGTGTGTGTGTGTGTGTGTGTGTGTGCATGTGCGGTGTATATGTGTATATGTGGTGTGGTGTGTGTGTGTGGTGTGTGTATACATGTGTGTGGTGTGTATATGTATGTGGTGTATGTGGTGTGTATGTGTATATGTATGTGGTGTGGTGTGGTGTGTGGTGTGTGTATACATGTGTGTGGTGTGTATATGTATGTGGTGTATGTGGTGTGTATGTGTATATGTATGTGGTGTGGTGTGGTGTGTGGTGTGTATGTGTATATGTATGTGGTGGTGTGTGTGGTGTGTGTATGCATGTGTGTGGTGTGTGTGTGTGGTGTGTATGTGTATATGTGTGTGGTGGTGTGTGTATGCATGTGTGTGGTATGTATGTGTATATGTATGTGGTAGTGTGTGTATGGTGTGTATGTGTATATGTATTTGGTGTGTCTGTGTGGTGTGTATGTGTATATGTATGTGGTGGTGTGTGTGGTGTGTGTATGCATGTGTGTGGTGTGTGTGTGTGGTGTGTATGTGTATATGTGTGTGGTGGTGTGTGTATGCATGTGTGTGGTATGTATGTGTATATGTATGTGGTAGTGTGTGTATGGTGTGTATGTGTATATGTATTTGGTGTGTCTGTGTGGTGTGTATGTGTATATGTATGTGGTGTGGTGTGTATGTGTATATGTATGTGGTGTGTGTATGTGTGTGTGGTGTGTGTATGCGTGTGAGGTGTGTATGTGTATATGTATGTGGTGTGGTGTGTGTGGTGTGTATGTGTATATGTATGTGGTGTGGTGTGTGTGGTGTGTATGTGTATATGTATGTGGTGTGGTGTGTGTGGTGTGTATGTGTATATGTATGTGGTGTGTGTATGTGTATATGTGGTGTGGTGTGTGTGTGTGGTGTGTGTATGCGTGTGAGGTGTGTATGTGTATATGTATGTGGTGTGGTGTGTGTGGTGTGTATGTGTATATGTATGTGGTGGTGTGTGTGTGGTGTGTGTATGCATGTGTGTGGTGTGTATGTGTATATGTATGTGGTGTGTGTGTGGTGTGTGTGTGTGTGTGTGTGTGTGTGTGTGTGTGTGTGTGTAGCAGGTCAGAGGACAGTCTGAAGGAGCCAGTTCTTTTTCCACCGTGTGAGTCCTGACAGAATGCAGGTCATGGTGTTTGGCAGCAGGTACCTTTCCCTGACAAACCATCTCACTGGCCCACATTTTTCTTTCTTTCTTTGTCTTACTGTATTTTCAGTCCACATTTTTGACCTTTGAAAAGAAATTCTTGTCCCTAAGCTCCTGAATGTGCCTCGGGGCGCTTGGATTTTCACTCAGACTGAGTTCTCTTCTCATGGGCTTCCAGGGTTTGCTGAAGAGAACCTCCCCACCCCTCCCCCATCTATCTGTGGCTCGCTTTAACTGTGGGAACCAGAAGCTTCTGACTTTGTTCCAGCTCTGAGCTGGAAGAGTATCATGAAATCACATGATATTTGAAAGAAAAGGGGGGAAAAAAGGTCCCTCTGGTCTTTTCCAGACCAATAAAATCTTTCTGCATGCATGCTGTCTGTCTCTGTCTGAGGCAGGGCTTGAACTTGTAATCCTTGTCCCTCTGCCTGCCGAGTGTGGAGCTATAGGTCCGTCCATACCACCACACCCGACTTAACCAGTCAAATCTAAGTGGCCAGCAGCTCGGTCCCTCCGGGTGCAGATCAGACCCTGTGGAGATAGACAGTGGTCGCCAAGGGGAGTCTTGCCAGGCCCACTGGGCTGGGATGGCATTTCAGAACTAGTTGGTAAGACTCGGCACATCTAGGGATATATATATAGTGGGGTAGCCAGGAAGGGGCCGTCTGGGCCACCTGGTTACTCTCCTTTCTTTAGAGAGGATGGCTGTAGTGGGACAGTTAAAGCAGAGGAAGGGACATAACCATATGTCACCGATGGCCTGGCTGACAAAAATGAGTTACTACATCTTCTCACTCCAAGACTCTTGATGCCCTGGGTTAAGAAGTCACAGGACCAGGGAAACCTTGTCTAGAGAATTAGATTACATGTGACCACTATTCCTGAGGAGGGCTGTTAAACAGGTGGTTTGTTTAAAGGGCCAGTGTCTTCAGTTTGGAGGCCATGGAACCTCAAAGTTGGTATGAAAGGAATCTAAATAGATTTCTCTCTGTCTCTGTCTCCAGAGACAGAGAGAGAGAGACACAGAGAGACAGAGAGAGAGAGAGAGATCCACCTGCTTCCCATTCTCTCCTACTTATCTTTCATTTTGGCTCTATATCCTCATTTTCTGCATTGCAAATTAATCAGAGAGGGCTGCCCTATAATTGTTTATAAAGGGTTAATTATCTAGACCACCGAGGGCCTCTTTGACCTCAGAGAGGTTAGATCTTTGCCCTTGTAAGTTCTCAGAGGCCTCAGGCCTCTACCTTAGATGGTTACTGGCTCTCTCAAGGGAGCAAGGGTGATGAGTAAGCCAAGCATAGCCATGGAAACATGAGCCCAATGGCTCAGCCACATTTTTTTTTTTTTTTTCCGAGACAGGGTTTCTCTGCGTAGCTTTGCACCTTTCCTGGAGCTCACTTGGTAGCCCAGGCTGGCCTCGAACTCACAGAGATCCGCCTGGCTCTGCCTCCCGAGTGCTGGGATTAAAGGCGTGCGCCGCCGCCGCCGCCGCCGCCGCCGCCGCCGCCGCCGCCGCCGCCGCCGCCGCCGCCGCCGCCGCCGCCGCCACCACCACCACCACCCGGCTCAACCACATTTTATATACTGGATTGAACTACCTGAAATTCAGATACGCCTCTAATCGAAGCACTGAGGAGGCAGAGGCACGAGGATCTCTGCGAGTTCGAGGCCAGCCTGGTCTACATAGCAAGTTCCAGGATAACCACGACTAACTACATAGAGAAATCTTGTCTTAAGAAAAATGTCTTTTTAATTGATCTGTGTGTGTGACATAGTGTGTACACGGAAGTCAGAAGACACCCTTTGGGAGTCGGTTTCTCCTTCTACCTTGTCGAGGCAGGGCTTTTCTTGTTGCTGCCTCTCTTTGCACTGTAGGCTGGCTGGGCCGTGGACTTCTGGCTGATCCTTCTGTTTCTACCTTTCCTCTCGCAGTAGGAGTGTTGGGTTACAGATCTGAGCCACGGCAACACCCAGCTTTTTGTTGGTTCTGGAGATCAAATTTGGGTTGTCAAACTCGCGTGGCAAGTGTTTTCACCTGCTCAGCCTAGACATACATTTTAAAACACTTGCATTGATTTGTTCCTTCCTTCTTAGTACGGCTACTGCTGGTTTTATTTTTAATTTTATTTATTTATTTATTTAATTTTTTTAAAAATTTTTTTTTAATGGCTGGAGAGACAGCCGTGGGTGCTGGGAACCGAACTCTTATATTTTTGGTTGTGAGCCTAGCCTTTAACGGCTGAGCCATCTCTCCAGCCCTTATTTATTTATTTTTGAGACAGGGTTTCTCTGTGTAGTTTTGCACCTTTCCTGGAACTCACTTGGTAGCCCAGGCTGGCCTCGAACTCACAGAGATCCGCCTGGCTCTGCCTCCCAAGTGCTGGGATTAAAGGTGCCTGGCCTGCTACTGCTGTTTTGAGACAAGGTCTTCCTGTGTAGCCCAGGCTGGTCTTGTGCTGGTCATCCTCCTGCCTCAGCCTCTCCAGTACTAGGATTTATTGGCATGCACCACCGAGCCAAACACACTGAACTGCTTCTGAACTTTGGTCAGAAATCAGTTGGGGTTTTTTGGGAGGGTGTACCTCCTGGTGTCCTGATTCAGTTGCATTGAGCTACGTGTCTTGTCCCTTAGCAAACACCACACTATATTGTTTTGTTACACACTGAGAACATACCCAGGACCTCGAACATTTACAGTGCGCACATTCCCACTCTGAACACTGCACCATTTTGACATCTGGCCTGTAAGTAGGCTTCCTATTGGGTAGAGTGGTTTCTCCCACCTTGGTTTTTACATTTAAGGTGTCTTGGTCCTTTATTCCTGTGGGAGGCCAGCTGGGAGACTCCTCCCACATTTTACCCCAGAGTACTCTTGAGGAGTGAGGGATAAGAGATTTAGATAGAAGGATTGAGGGGACAGAAACAGAAACACAGGATAGCCTCGGGAGGGCCTGGATGCTTATCACCCATCTCTCTCTCTCTCTCTCTCTCTCTCTCTCTCTCTCTCTCTCTCTCTCTCTCTCTCTCTCTCTCTCTCTCTCTCTCTGACAGGGTTTCTCTGTGTAGCTTTGCACCTTTCCTGGAACTCACTTGGTAGCCCAGGCTGGCCTCGAACTCACAGAGATCCTCCTGCCTCTGCCTCCCGAGTGCTGGGATTAAAGGCATGCGCCACCACCACCTGGCCCTCCTGTCTCTTCTAAAGGGCTTTTTATAGGAATGCATAAGACCTCCCCCCAGTACAGCCAAGTGTAGACCCTTCCAATCACCTAGAAACCAGGCACATGTCCTCTAATGCAGCTCCTCCTGGTAAAGCAAACTCAGATCTCACTAGGAAACCTCTGTGGGCCTCCACATATTCTGAAATGCTTCAGTGTATATTTTCTAAAAACAAGGACTTGTAAAGGTAACTATGGGACAGTTACTGCTAACAGATTTATAATTGATAAACGGTTATCTATTTTACCACCCATATTTAATTAGTATCCTTTAGAGCCTTAAAAACAACAAAAACACGAAATGCCTCCCTCCTACAGTGCAGCCCAGGAGCAAAATTATGTTTAGTAGCTGTGACTCTTCCACCTCCTCGGATCGTGTACGTAGCCTTTTATGACATCAGCACCTCTGGAGATACAGGACCCCATCTTAGGACTATTGTCTTCATTTTGGGTTCATTTGGTGTTTCCTGACGTTAGGTTATGGTTGTGCTTTTTTTTTTTTTGTCTAGGGTACAAGACAGACAAACCTGGATTCCTGAGCACATCAAGGTCGGAGGCATGCAGTTTTCATCTGCCGCCACTGGCGATTTAATTTTGATCACCTGGTGAAACCCTTGTCTGATATTCATGACTGCAAAAAATGGCAGTTTTATAATTTGGCGGGCACATAAAGAGATGCATGTTTAATTTCTAACACGTTCATTCAGTGAGGCAGAGTCAGCGCCCAGGACTTGGAAACCGTCCCTTTAGCGCGCTACGAACTCTGGGCAGAAGACTTAACCCCTGGGAGCTTCGATCTTAAGCTGGCTCTCTGTGATGTGAGATAGGATCGAGGCTCTCCCGGGGCTCCGGGCCGGCTACTGCAGGACGCGCACAGATTTTCTCTGCAGCAAGGAGCGCGTGTTCGTGGCCGCGCACACCTGTGCGTGGCCAGGGTCCCGCGGGGCCGGTCGCCACGCGCCGGCTGCATCGCCCCACCGCAAGCTCCTCCCCCGTGGCTGCGTCCACCCGGCAGTGGCCGGGCACCAGCAGACGCCAGGCGTCGGCGGCGGCTACCCTGGGCCCAAGCGGCGGCGGAAAAGGGGCGGGCGCACCTATGGGCGCGACCGAGGCCGGAGGCACTAAGAGCCCGAGGCTGCTGTCCGTGCTGCGGCGGTGGCGCGCGGGCCGGCGGCTGCGGAGGACGCGATCGGCTCTCCCGGCGGAGAAGGGTGAGTGTGTGCTCGGCGGGCACCGGGGCGGCGGAGGGCACCGGGGCGGCGGCGGGCACTGAGACGCCCTGCAGAGGCCAGGCCCGAGGTCCCCAGGCTCCCTCAGGGCACGGGCGGATCCCGGTGTGCTCATCCCCCACCCCGGCCCCCGCGTCCTGTCTGCGGGCTTGGCTCTGCACTGGGGGGAATCGTGGGTGACACGCCGCGGCAGAATCTCACGCAGGTTGGCTCCCCTCCTGGACCCCACACCTGGCCCAGCCCCTGCAGTGCGGTACCTTTGGGGGAGTTGATATGCTTCCCCAGGCTCCTCTCCGGGTTCTCCCCCATCTGCACCCAGCCCACCCGGGTTCCAACCTGTAGGCGCTCGCAGACTCCAGGTTACCCCAAAGCGCTGCCCCAAGGAACTGCTTTCCAGGCATAGGCCACCCTGTTCCCCATCAGGGCCTCTCCTCTGGGCTGCTCATCATCATTCCGTTCATTTTTTATCCAGCCCCTCTCCCCGCCAGGACCCGCAGGGAACAAGATAAGCAAAAACGCCCTGCACATGAGACCATTTCCAGAGAGGGAAGCAACATGACACTCCTAAAGCCACCCATCCCTGGGAACCGGGCTGGGAGTGGAAGACGCAGGTGTGCGGAGGAGGAGGAGGAGGCCCGAGGCAGAGCCACAAGGGAGCCCCAGACCTGTTGAGCTACTCCAGGAAGCAGACAGGAAAGCCGTCTGCCCGCAGGGAAAACAGCCGCATGGCTCCCAGGGGCTCATCAAGGGCAAAGCGAGAGTCGGAAGGCAAGGATTGAGGCCTGGGAGGAAGAGTCGACATTTTCTCTCCCTGAGAAGAGAGGTTTCTGAGTAGGAAACAACATGGTCCCTGGGCTCCTGGTTTCTCGGCCCGCAGTGGCCATGCCCTCATCCCGCAGCCTGGCTGCCTGCCACTCAAAGGCAGCAAGCTCTCGGGAAACCTTTCCTGCCACCTGTAACCTCTTCTCTAGGATTTCATGCCCTGCAGGGCGTTTGTGGCAGTCCGTCTGGTGGTACAGATCACACCTACCCCAGCTCTCTCTACCTTCCCCACCAGCTGAAGTGTGCGTTCGTTCGGGACTTGTGTGTGTGTGTCTGCCTCCTCCTTTTTGTCTGTCTCGTCATCTAAAGATCTTTCCTCTGTGAGGCTGACATGCCTTGATTTCTAAAATGGCCGACAGATCCAGACCTGAGCCGGATTCCAACCAAGCCCTATGGTGACATAGTCACCCTTACTTACCCCGTGGCTTTAAGGATCAAATAAATGATCGAATAGCAAGAGTTAACGGCTATAAGGTGCTGATGATGCAGAGCAGGGAGTATAAAAGTTGATGAAGATCAATAGTCTTGTAAATATTTATTTATTGCCATCGGCACAAGCTCTTCGTGGGTGGTAAACAGACCCTTGAGCCCGTCACCCCCACCTTGCTGGCTTCTAAACTTTGCTTTCCCACTTTAATTAATATGCGCATTAAACTTCCTCGTGGTTACCAAGATCTGCTGCTGACACCCAGTGGGGCTAAGGATGGTCAGGTTTTTTTCTCTAGGTTGTTGGGTCCGGGGATGGCAACAGGTAACTCCTTCAGAGACAACCACATGCATCATCTGGTTCTGGGTGGGAAGGAATGCACAGTTTTTATCATTTTACAGTTCTAGCCTCATCTTTAATTCCAGCACTTGGGAGGCAGGGTGGGGGTGGGGGAGGATATCTCTGTGAGTTCGAAGGCAGCCTGGTCTACAGTTTACATTCCAGGACACCCGGGGTTATATAGTGAGACGCTGTTTTGAGAAAAACAAAATAAATAAGTAAGTAAGTATACAGTTCTATACTGAATGTACAGCATCCTCTGCCTTCTGCTTCCTGGTTCCTATGTTATGGTCCATTCACAGCTTTTCAGGCTATACATTCCTCTTTTTGTTCCCTAGACATCCTGGGGATAAGACTATTAGGAAATGACTATTATGAAATGACTAAATGATACTTTGTGTGTGTGCAAGAGGTTTATTGGGGAGGAGGGAGGAGGGAGGAGGGAGAGAGAAAGAGCAGAAGGCTGTCTCAGAGTGGGCGGGGGCATGAGAGAGGCAGACAGACGGAGCAAGAGAGGAGCAAGAAGGGATTACATGATACTTAATAGGTTAGTTCAAACTAGATCTTGCTCAGACTTCCTGATGACGTTGCTATCACTTGAATACCTGGAACCATGTTCTCTGATGGCAGTAAGGTTATGATTTTAGCTGCTGCTAATTAGTGGTACAAAATTAGCACGATCTTGGCCAGGGCCCTTAACCCTCCTAAAACTCAGCCATTTGCTGGCCGGTGATGGCACATGCCTTTAATCCCAGCACTTAGGAGGCAGAGGCAGGCAGATCTCTGTGAGTTTGAGGCCAGCCTGGTCTACAGAGTGAGTTCCAGGAGAGGCTCCAAAGCTACACAGAGAAACCCTGTCTTGAAAAACCAAAACCAAAAACAACAACCACCAAAGAAGCCTCAGTCACTTATCATCTGCAGAATGGGGATGCTAATTCTAATGGCATCGTGTAGCTGTGCTGCTCACTGTTTGCCTAGTACATAGAGGCTCAGAAAAGGCTAGTTATTGTTTTTATGAATATTAGTACAGATCTTATACCTCAAATCTGGGTAGTTATGAGACTGAAAAGTTTAGTGAGTTGTGGAAAAAACCACAACTTGAGTCTCTTTGGGCAGCTGAATCTTCTGGGATGGCGAGGCCTTCTGTAGCAGCATTCTCCTGTCTCCCAGCCCTCCCCACAAGTCACAGGTGAGAAAGGAAGAATATAGCTTCTAGGGACTCCTGGCATCTTTTAGTGCATGCTCCTCTTCAGCGAACTGGAGTTTGGTTCCCAGAACCCATGACATGAGTATCTGAACTCCAGTTTCAGGGGATCCAGTAACAGCTTTTAGCCTCTGTGGACACCCATTTCCATCCCCACACATCCATTTAATACAAATACAATCTTAAAACATATGCACTTTGAGTGTTTATAACTGTAATTACAGTGTAAATACTTAGAGGGACGGTTACTGGACACAAGGTGATATGCTTTTTGTTGGTGGTGGTCTTAAAGGATCTTACCACATTGAACTCTGTGAAGATTTGTGCTAATTCGTGTCTACCAGAGATTCTTGATTCCTTTCTGTGTTGTGCTAGGCCTTTTTTGTTTAAAATTAGGTAAGTTTATTCTTTGACAATTTATATAGTGCATTTTGATACTGTTAGCTGTGTCAATGCCTGCCCACTTGGCTGTATATAAAACGATGCCCTGGGCCCTGTTACTGCTTTGTGTTTTTGGAGACAGGGTCTCAGGAGTCTCAGACTGGCTTTGAACTTCTGGTCCTCCTACCTCCACCTTCCAAATGCTGCTGATAGACATGCTCCCAGTCGGCATGCATGATCGTGACAACCATGACCACCATGGTCATTTGTCTTTTTTTTGAAAACTGGATTCCTTTGATAAATAGTGACTTTTCACAAATGTTGGCTACTCATATGAGCCTCTGAAAAGCTTGATGCTGACCTTTCCCACTCTTTTGTTTGGTAGTTTGTCTTTTCCCCCCTTCTCTTTATAGGAATTCTTTAAATATTCTGGGTTCTAATCAGTTACTTGATTTAGATTTAATGATGTAGCTTTTTTTTTTTTTTGTCTTCTTCCGGTTCTTGGATCAAATTCAAGGCTTCTCCATGAATGGGAATGTGATCAAGCTGTGTGGAGTAGAAATTAACCCATCCAGTGCATCCATCCTTTCCAGAGAATGACTTTTTTTTTTTTTTTTTTTTTTTTGGTTTTTTGAGACAGGGTTTCTCTGTGTAGCTTTGCGCCTTTCCTGGAGCTCACTTGGTAGCCCAGGCTGGCCTCGAACTCACAGAGATCCGCCTGCCTCTGCCTTCCGAGCGCTGGGATTAAAGGCGTGCGCCACCAACGCCCGGCCAGAGAATGACTTTTTAACCGTACCTCAAAGCTGTTAGCTGTAGAAAGGGACTGTCCAGAGGGTCAATGTGTTTCTGTTGCCGGGAGACGGCTCCAACCCTTGGGATTATGCTAATCAGCCCTGAGTTCCTCTCACAGGAGAGCACCTCATCCTGCTAGGTCCTGAAATACCCTAGCTAGTTCCTGGGAAGACACAGCTGGAACCAGCTAGGTCTGTCCCAGCGGAGACTGTTCTCCGGACCGGAAGAGAACAGAACACGTGCCAGTTCATTGCTAGCTTCTCTCCTCGGTCCTAACAGTGTGTCTTTCTCTCTTTTAAACACAGTAAATGGAGAGAATGGTTACTGGAATCAAATGAGATCACAAACATGAAAGGAGTCAGGGGCTGAGCAGATGGCTCAGTGAGGGAAGCGCTTGCTGAATAAACAGGAGGACCTCCCTTTAGATCCTGAGCACCCATGCAAAGGCTGTTGGTGACAGATTGTATCTGTCCCCCTCGCTGCTGAGCACACCTGCATGTACTTGTACACACACACACACACACACACACACACACACACACACACACACACACACTACAAGATAGCTAAGCCCTGGCAAGTAAGCAACACTCTGAGTGGCAGAACTTCATTGCCTGCCAGTCTCAGGCCCCATTCCTTCCCCCAATGCCTGGTATGCCTCTAGGTACTTAACTGTTGAGGGGGATTCTCCAAATCATCCTCTAGAAGTACAAATACTCCACACTGCTTTAGTGTCCCCAAATCAGAAACTCTGGGGACAGAGCCCAGAAATCTGTCCTTTACTAAGCCCCGAAGTAACCCCAACACAAGCTAACGTTTGTGAAGCTGACCTGTGAGATAGTTGCGGGCTTTTGTCAAGTGTGGGTCTCAGCCTCGGTCCTTCCCTTTGCCACTTTCGGCATGAGTGAGTTACCAGGTACTTCTTAGGGTCCCAGGCTCGCAGCAGTACAGGAAGAGGATTGGATGCTGCCCTTTTCTCCCAGAGCTGCCTTGAGATGTGAGTGACATGGAGCATCCTGGCCCGGCTGCTACTTGTCTGTGCGGCTTCTGCCAAGCCACCTTGCCTCTCACTCTCTATCATTTTTCTCGTCTAAGAATTGGGACTGTAACATGTATGTAGTGTTGTGTGCCAGCTAAAGAGTACACACACACACACACACACACACACACACACACACACACACACTATTTAAAAGTATATATGTATGTGTACATATATATACACACATGCGCACGTGTGTGTGCGTGTGTGTGTGTGTGTGTGTGTGTGTGTGTGTGTGTGTGTATGTGTGTGTGTGCAGACGTCAGAGGAGGACTTTCAGGCGTTGGTTTGCCCCTCCCACTTCGTTGAGGTCTCTCTTGTTTCTGCCACTGTGCTGTGTACTCCAGACCAGCTTGCGGCCCCAGAGGTCCTAGGAGATAGTCCTGACCGGCTTTTTGTGGCTTTAAGGGATCAGACTCAGGCCATCAGGCTTACGCTGCTAGTACTTTTTCCTACTGAGCTGTCTTCCTGGCTTGAATGACCTTGTTTTTAGGTCTCCGTTTGATGAATAATAATAATAATAAAAAAAAAGCAGAGCAAGGCCGGATAATGCTTCCACCATGACACAGCTGGTACCCTGGGATTTGAATCCAGGCCGCTTGATGTGAGCATACTTGCCTTATAACCACGGCTTGGCAAATGAGTTCTCCAGTAAACTTATTTAAATTAACTGCCTGGCCAGTGGTAGGCATTCCACGGGTTAATGTCCTTCCTCTTGTTTGGTGGCTTGGCTTCCTGGGAACTTTGCCTTCCTTATAGCCAGGCTTTCTGCCCTCCTTCCATGGCTAGTCTCCAGGCATACCCAGCTACACATCCCCACTGCTTGGTAGGGATTTCTCTCTCTTGGTTTTACCTTCTTAACTGCCACTTGGGTGCTTAGAGCAAAGCAAACAGATTCAGCTGGGTGGAGAGAGACCAAGTGTGG
This sequence comes from Peromyscus maniculatus bairdii, assembly GCF_049852395.1. Taxonomy (NCBI): domain Eukaryota; kingdom Metazoa; phylum Chordata; class Mammalia; order Rodentia; family Cricetidae; genus Peromyscus; species Peromyscus maniculatus. The sequence goes on from NC_134853.1 coordinate 122,142,325, forward strand.
CACTTCCTCGGACGCCATCTCTCTTTTCTCCAGCATGCTTGTGACTCACAAGTGACTCAGAAATGGCTTCTAACAAGACAGGGACTGTGCAGAAATGCCGAGGGACTTGGTGGCTAGTGGAATTGCTGGAAGCATTCCCTAAACTCAGTTACTGAGACAGAGCGTCACGCCATGACTGGCTATTTAGAATTGCCCTTGTTACGGTTCTATTTGAAGCTCAGGGTCAGAGACAACAGTTATTGGAAAGAGTCTATCCAAGGCTTGAGTCTGTTCTTGTTCCTGAATGAGGCATGGCCTTGAGGCTACCTGTGGGGTGGGATAAAACTTCTGAGAGCCTGTCTGACCCTTACTGGAATGGCCCGAGGATCGGAGATCTAAGGTTTTGATAAGTAATGTGTCACGAGGGCAATGTTAAGCCCCTTTCCATTTAATAAGACCTTCAAATCTATTTCAACCTGATTTAAAAAAAAAGAGAGAGAGAAAGAGATACTCAATTACCCATATACAGTGGCCCAGGCCTATAGTTCCAGCACTCAGGAGTCCGAGATGGGAGGGATTCCAAATCTGGGGCCCTTCCTTATAAAAGATAAAATCTAGGTGAGGCTGTGGGTCCCAGCACTTGGGTGACTGAAACAGGAGGATTGTAAGTTTGAGGGTTGTAAATTCTCGCTGGGAATACAGCGAGACTTTGTCTCAAAAATGTAATAAGATGTGGTGGTGACATGGCACTCGCTGTGCAAGCCTGACCTGAGTTCCATCCTTGGAGCCCACGGAAAGGAGGGAGATGAGACTAGACTACGCAGAGTAGTTCTCTGACTGCCACATGATCACATGTCAGGGCATGTGCGCTCTCTCTCTCTCTCATGCATGTTTTCTCTCCCGCACCTGGTAAACTAAGGAGCAGCTAAGGACAGGTTAGAGATAGAAACATGCACCAAATATAACAAAATGCATATGGCTATGGGGCTCATTGCACAATCCTTTCAACTGCTTTGCATGCTCGAAACCTTTCAGACCCAGTGTCTGGTAAAATGCAGATATCCATAGAGAAGGTCACACTTAAAAAAATGTTGCCTCCTTTGAAATATGAATGGCAGCCCTCCTCCCCTCCCCCACTTACTCCTTCAAGTCTTGGTACTCCTTCCCTGAAGCAGATGCAGCTTGAGTGAGCTGGCCAGTGGCTTGATCTTCCTGGGGTATAATTCTCACAATAACCTGCAACCTAATTACTATTTTCCGTAGTTTATGAGGAAAGCTAAGGCTCAGAGGGCTGACTCAGGTAATCCTGTTAATCTTACAGCATTGACTGTGACCTTCATGGCATTGTGCCACACTCTTTTCATGTTTGAAGCCACTGTGCCTCACCCAGCCTCAGGTGATGGTCCCATGACTATCTTCAACCCACACAGTTGGAATAGAAACTTTAGAGAGACTCAAGAATGCACCCCGACTTTCTCTAGGGACCAGGAAATGGCACAGCCCATGTTTGGATCCAGTCTCTTCTGCCTCAGAGGCCCTTTGCCCCCTACAATTCAGACTCAGGCCTGGCATCTGTTTGTCTGACTTAGTAACCCCTCAACTGGAGGCCACAAGCTCCTTAAGACAGAAGATGTTGAGTGCTGCATCCTCCTTAAGTTCAGAACAGCTAACATGAGAGCATTACTGAATGGAGGGAGGGCAGGGGGTCTGCAGCATCTCAGCCCCCTAAGTGCTCCTACCCCCATAGATTGACTTAGTCCTTGGGGGAGGAGATGCCCAGTTCTTTGATGTGATGGATGGACCTGAGGCTCATAAGATGGCTATTAAGGAGTTATAATAAATCCATTTGTGACATCCAGCTTTCCATCACTATAACAAAATATGTGGGATGACTTACAGAGTAAAAGATTGTTTTAAACCTTTTTTTTTTTTTGCATTTATTATTCATGGGCACACGTGTGCATGTGAAGGTCAGAGGGTAACTTTTGGGAGTCAGTTCTCTCCTTCCATCATGTGGGTTCCGGGGATTGAACTCAGGCCATCCGGTTTGGCAGCAAGTGTCCTTGCCCTCCGAGCCATTTCGCTGGGCTGGGGAAAGGTTTATTTTTACTTCAGTCCCTGACAGGTTTGTCCAATTGCTTTGGGTCATTGGTAAGGTAATATATTATTGGGGGATCACGTGGCAAAGCAAAAACAGTTCATCTTGTGCCAGGAAAGAGAAAAGGGAAGGGGCTGTGGTCCCACAATCCCCTCTGAGACTACATTCCCAGTGCCTAAAGACCATCCTCCCACCGTATCCTACCTCTTCAAGGTGTTATCATCCTCCAAATAGCCATGCCTTTAGAATGAAGCCTTTATTGCATGGGCTTCTGGGAGACATTCAAGAGCCAGCTTTCTCCATGCATGCCCCTCCCTGGCCCCCAAACTTCTAAAGAAGAGCAGAAAGCTGTCATATATTGCCAAGGGGTAATGGAAACCACACCCAAATGCTTAAATATTTCTAAATTTTCAGGGCCTCTTTAAATGTAAACAGCTAGGAATCAATTCAGGGGCCCCTAGTGGCCAAGACAGCTTCTGCTCCATGGCCATACTTGACTCATGGCTGCAGCAATGAGTAGGTGAACACTTAAGATTAGTCATCTTAAATGTGCCCAAGCAGCTGGTCATGACTCCTCACACTGACAGAGTGCTTTGTTTACCAAGTTCTGCATCTCGGCTCTTCCTTCATCTTCCCAGCAGCCTGGTACACGCTGGGTACCAGGGCAGGTGTGATGAACTCCTATTTCTAGGTGGGGAAATGATGCTGGGAGGTTAAGTCATCTGCCCTACACCACTCAGCTGACAATGGCAGAGGGGTCTTTAGCACTCTTGTCAACCAGAACATTTTCTGTGTCGAGACTGTTTTCACCAGCGAGTTCTGAGGAGGAGAGTAACAGATGGGTTTCTTTCTGTTGGTTTTTTCTCTCAACATGGGTCCTGTACTTGATCAGTTAATCTCTCTGGACATAAGTTTTTCCAATCTGTAATGGAAAAAAAAAATCACATATACTTAGCCGCCAGTGAGGCAACATGTAGTAGAGGAGATTGTAAGGGTTCAGAGCTGAAAAAAAATTATTTTATTTTTAATTTTAAAAAGTTACTTACTTTTATGTATGTTTTGAAACACCATGCACATAAAAATAATATATATAATTACATTATATATTATTATTAAAGATTATGACATTTATTGATTTTGTGTGTGTGTGTGTGTGTGTGTGTGTGTATGTTGTGGTACATGTATGGAGGGTAGTGGACAATTTGGAGAGTGCTTCTCTCCTTCCACTGTGTAGAGCCCAGGGACTGAACTCAGGTCATCAGTCAGACTTGGTGGCAGTCACCTTTACATAGTGAGCCATCTCACTAGCCCTGAGAATTTTTTTTTTTTTTAGGGGGGCATGGAGGGCTGTAAGGCAATGCTAGGGGTCAAATCCAATGCCTTGAACATGCCAGGCAGGCATTGTACCATTGAACCACACTTCTGGCCCCAGTTTTAAGTGGAGATATTTGGAAGACGGTGATAATGCTGACCCATTTTTCATAAGTTAAATAGCATTTCACGTGGCCACACTGTCTAAAAATGGCCCTTGTTACCCCATTTTCGCATTCCGTTATTCCTCACAGCATTTGCTGCTACTTATGTTTGTATTGCTTGTCTGAATTCTCTAACCGGAAGGTAAAAATGGCTACCAGAGCAGGGACATGTCTGCTTTAAGCCTCTGAAACCCTACCAGGCAGAACAGTGCCTACCAAAAATTACTGTTTGTTGAATGAATGACGGAGGAAGGAAGGGATGTACCTGAGTTGTGGAATGAGACAAAATTCGGTGTGATCTGAATGACTAAAAAGTTTGCTGGAAACTCCCTTGCCCTTCAGTAGAGGGATCTCCTGGTCTGGCTTCCTCATACCTGGTCCCGACTGAGGCACTGACTGGCTGTTTGCAAAGCTCCCCTGCCCATTGGTTTATACCCTGGTGAAGCCGCTTTGGGAATCATGTCCTCGAAGCCGACACAGGTCACTGTATGGCATTCACTGTCTCTGTAGTGTGCTACCTGAGAGCAGAGCTAGGGGCTGGTCCTGCACATTGCTGTGTCTGCCGAGCTTTCAGCCCTGCGCCTGACCCACCCAGAAGTGTTTGTTGAATTAATGAAGGAAGCAGTGAATGAGCATGAAAGAGGAAGCTCAGGGCTCTTCAACCCCTCCAAAGTCATTCGAAATAAGTCTGGACCACACCTCACGCACCTTCCACGTTAAACCTGACCCCGAGTCCCTCCCTCCGGAGGCGAAGAGCCACGAAGCAGCTGATCCCCGCTCCAGGGAAGGGAGAAGGGCAAACCTGGGCTCCAGATCCGGTTCCATGCCATGTTTTGGAAGTCGTGTTTACGTCTGCCTTCATCCTCATCCCTTCCGCTCCAGCATAAGCAAAATTATAACCCTGCACACTGACTTGCATGCTATTACCATAGCCTGGGCGCTTCTGCGTTGAGGGACTTCGCCCCCGGGACCGCTGACTGTCTGTGAATGACAAATCCAAAGTCAGGGTTGCACAGACTGCCGGACTTCCCTGCTTGCGTGCAGCAGAGGGAGGAAACGGAGAATGAAAGATTCCGAAAATAAAGGTAAGGGGCTGACAGCAGAGGGGTGCCTAAATGATGCGTGGGGGGAGATGTCACAACATGGACATGTTTAGTTTGTGCTGATGGCTGATTTGATTACTGAGGTACATTCGTAATTTTTAGTTATGTAATATATGTCCTCTTTAAATGACTGTTTTCTAAATACCATTTCATTCAGTTTTTTTTCCCATTTTTGCAGTATTTATACATTTTTTTTTTTGTATTCTTGATTTAATCTTGGCCGAGTACCTGTCTCACAGTTTTCTTTATAATCGCTTCCAGAATTTTGATACTTTTATTTTGGGGGTGTTTACAATTGTTAATCATTAAGATGTTGGGTTTCAGCCAATTACTGGAATAGCTGGAGAACTTGGTACTTAAACAGTTCGGGTTTTCTAGAGAATCTCCAGATGAACATTCATCTTTTTTGGGAGGGCCCAGCGGGGAGTCGTCGCTGACCTTCAGAGCTGTTTACCTTGCACAGGGATGTTCGGATGCAAACTCCCCCTATTCCCCGCCCCCACCACCGCCTCTAAAAAAGAAAAGGGGGAAAAAAAAAACAAACCCACCAGCACGAGAATTCTGTTGGAGGGGAGGGCAAGGAAAGAAACAGATTGAAGTGAAAGCTCCCCCCGCCCCAACAAGGACTCTGTAGGATTCGGGTTCAAGGCCGAGGCCCTGGCAAATTTCTGCCGCAGCAGGGCGGGGGAGGGGGTAGCGGGGCGGGGGGGGGGGGGCAACGGCCCCATCGTTCCAGAGTACACGTGGTTCAGGGTCCGCACTTCCTTCTGCATCCTTGATTCTCCACATTCTGGTGCCTGAAGAGGGGCCGTGCGAGCCCGGGGAAAGGCCGCCATCTCTGCGGCTCGGCGCTCATGTGGGGGTTCACCAGCTTCGCATCTCCGCAGCTGCTCAGCGTGCCGGCACCCCCGAAATTGCCCGGGACCGCGCACTTTGCCCTTGGCCAGGCGTGTGCGCAGGTGCAGGCAGACCGGCTCCAGGTGACCATTCGCCCCAGCCCCCGCCTGCCTGCTTGTCCGGTAGCAGGTGTGTCCCCCCACCCTTTCTCTCCCACCCCATCCCCGCAGGAGTCTGACCTCTGCGTGTTAAAAGAGTCCCCTCTGGTGATGGGCAGTGGTATGTGCGCACTCACATGCAGGAGAACTCCCAAGCAAAGAGCCTTGAGTCGGATAAGATGTGATGGATGCCAGGGGCGAGGCTAGCTTTCCAATCCAACCAAAGCGTCTTAATGGGTCCTGGTTTTCTCCTGGCTTTAAAAGTGACGGGGTGGGGCTTGGGGTTGTTGGCAACCTCGGCTTAGAGGCTTTGGACCCTTCACATTCACGCATTGATCCATGTGGTTTTGATGTTTAAATTTTAATTAAGCAGTCACAGGGAGGGAGAAACAGCTGTGTGAGGCCCCGGTGAAGGCAAGCGAAGAGGACAGTTCACTCCTATTTCCCAGCCAGCTGCCACTCATGGACAAATAATTCCTGTGCGATCTAAGTATTCAAAATCAGTTCCCAAAGAGGGCTCTGCCTTGCCATTCGCAGTGGCTAGAGAAACGGAGAACAGGGGAAAAAATTGCCTATTTGTCAAGTCATGCTAGGCCACGGGCATGACTTAGAAATAAAGCTGTCTGAATCAGAGGCTCAGGCCCAGCTCAGCGTTTGCCAGTGTTTAGAGCAGAAATACTTCCCATCTCAGCGTGTCAGCATGTTGGAAGCCTCAGGTATCTCTCCTGACCTTTTTGGTGGGAGCTGGTATTTGGAATTTTTGTATCACTGTGTTGAGAGCTTGGGCTGGAAATCCAAATAGACAGGTTTTGGCTTGTTCAGCCATCTCTCGATAGAGACCAGGGACAGGACTCTTAGTTTCCTTGGGTCTCAGTTTCTTTATCTCCCAAGCAGAAAGACGTTAGTTAGATGACATTCTTTTTTTTTTTTTTAAATTCCAGATTGTGGGCAGTTGGGTGGATTGTGAGCAACGTTTTGGGCATACACATAGAATAAATTCATCTTAGATACTATTGCATGCACGTGACTAACTTGTTTTCTGAAAGGTCTATTTCAGATATTTATGTTGGTGTGTGCAGACAGGGGGCTGTATTCTGTCGTCAGGTCTATGTCTTTGAGTCCTAATCAAGACACACTGGAGAATGATGAAACAAGCCGTGAATTACTAATTTCATTTTCAAAGAGTCTGTAAAATGCAATCATTTATGTGCAAGTGTGCTATCTATCTAGAGAGAATCAGCAATTTCCCTCTGATTAGCAAAGATGTCTAAGACCCCACACAGGTCATGAGTTAATGTATGTCTAGAGTCTCCCAAGAGTTTTTCAGGCCCTTTTCTTTCTCTGTTGGGAGGTGAGTCTGTATTGAGGAGTGGATTTGAGTGTGTGTGAGAGAGTGTGTGAGGTGAGTGTATGTATGTATGCACACACACACACAGGAGTACATACACAGAACCGTTGAGAGAGAGGGTATGAATATGTCCTCCAGACCATGAGAGCTATTTTTGGGAAGCAAAAAAAAGTACCAGTTGTTGACCTGAATCTGAAATAAAAAAAATGTATCCAAAATGTGGAGTGTTCATGCTGAAAAGGATCCCTGGAAAAGTACCAAAGTGTAGGGCTTATTTGGAAGTCAGTTCTCCTCTCAAAGATTAACAAAGAAACTAGGTGAAATTGCAAGAGGTAGATGGAGCCAGTGCATGCTTAGTATGTTGGCAAACAGAACTTGAACTTTAATGAGCTCCTGTCACATGACTGCTGTTCAGGAAATGTTGGATTGTGGTTTAATAACTGCCTTCTTTTCTTTGACCTGTTCTCAGTACATCTCAGACAGCCCAGTGAAGTTTTTAACTGTGAAGGCCTTTTAAAAAACTATCTCAAAATGCTTTGCAAGCCAGGAAAAATCATATGCATGAGACAACTAAGTTAAAATAATTGAATGAATTAACTAGATATTGATAAGCATGGCAGCTAATTTTAGTAATAACCATCATAGAGCCTATTGAATGAACAATGATTTTGTGAAAAGTTGTCTGCCAGGTACTTTACATATTGCCCAGTAGAGCAAGGTAGGTGGGTATTTCGTGTCTAAAGAAATGGGCTAGGACTTTTTGTGCAGCATATTGACAGAAAGCAGTAGAACTGTATTCAAACCCAGGTCTTTTCACCTCACAAATCACCTCTCAGGTAGGTGGGGATTTGCAGACAAGCCACTCCATAAAATTAGCTTTAAAAAAATTGTGTAGGGGCAGGAGAGATACTCAGCAGTTAAATGCATGTATTGTTCTTGCAGAGGACCTGAGTTCGATTCCCAGGACCCACATGAGGCAACTTACAACTACCTATAACTCTAGCTCTACGGGATCTGATGCTCCTCTGACCTCCTCAGGCACACACACACACACACACACACACACACACATATACATACACTTACATAAATAAATAATAACAAAAATATAAAGAAGATAAAATTGCCTATAGCCATATTAGAATTAATTTACCTTGTATGAAGAAGAGAAATATGAACCCTAGAAAACAAAATAATGGCTTTTGATGAATTTTCTAGTTTGTTTGAAAAATAGATATGTTAAAGTCTGTGAATTCATCAATGAGGTATTGGAAGAAGAGGCATGAAAGAACAAGAGAGGAGAATTAGAAAAACAGGAAGTGGATTTTTTTATATAAAAGACAGAGAAAATATTTCTTCTCCAATGTTTCTGTATTTTGAGGGATTTTATTTAATATTAACAAACACGACATTCTATGAGCAAATGAGGATGTACCTATAACCTTTGAATGTGCTGAGACTGAGATTTGAGCACTGGGGTACAGGGACCTGGATGTTTTCACTAGGAAATATTGCAGAATCAGATTGGGTGTCGAACAAGGTCAGACCCAGACTTGAGGCCTCACATATTAAATATAGTCTCCATTCTTCAATCAAAAAAGGTATAAAGAATGTTAGTTTTTATTTACCTTGGCCATCATGACTCCTTTGATATCTTCAGAGAAAGCACACCTTCTTTCTAGGGCTTTATGTCATGGCTGCTTTTGTCCGGTTGGGCTGGTGAAATGATATTTTTGCAGGAAGGACCTGTAAATATCACCTGATTTCTCAGGGGTCCAGGGCATGTGTTAAGACAGATTGGAAATTTTCCCAAGGCAATGGTTATCAATGGAAGCGAGATTCACACTGGAACTCTGCTAGTAAGTTTTTCATTTGGTAGCATTCAGGGGCAGAAATCAAGACTGTTTTGAGTTAGCTTGTATGACCTTAACTTTCAAATGTTTTTACTGAAGAGGTGAAACCCTTTATAGTTTCTGAGCCTAGAATATATGTTGGCCTTATACACATAGTGAAATTTCCAGGAGTGCTAGCAAATCTGAGAAAGTTTATAATACTTAATTTTGTTCCAAAATAACTCACCTAAAGCAATGTTGCGTATTTTGCAGGACAGTGGGAAGACATTGCAACACAATTTATCTTTTTCATTCAGTCTACTTGTAGGTGCAAATACTTGGCTACATTATAACATGGTCCTGCCTGAGTGCTTACACCTTGCAATGTTTATATTTTATTATTAATGTGTTTTTAATTTCTGCTTGATGCATGCATATGGCTACCTTGTAACATAGGTTTGCCTGAGTGCTTACACATTGCAATGCATATATTTTATTATTCATGTGTTATTTAAATTCTGCTTGGTGCATGAGCATGCGTGGGCATGTGGAGGCCAGAACAGCATGTCAGGTGTCTTCCTCCATTGCTCTCTGTCCTGCTGCTCTGGGCTAGCGTCTCTCGCTGGACCAGAAGCGCACCGTGTTTGCTGAGCTAACTGGCCAGTCTTCCCCTGTCTCCAGCTCCCCCAGCACCCTGCCAGTGCTGAGGATATGGGCACTCAGCCATGCCCAGCTTTTTACATGGCTGATTGCAAATTGAACTCAGGTCCTGATGCTTACAGAGCAAGTACTCTTACCCATCGAGCCTAAATATCTTTCCAGTCCTTCTGAGTATGTATATATTTATTTGAGACAGGGTTTCCCTGTGTAGCCTTGACTGTCCTGGAACACTGGAGCACTTTCTGTCATTCTTCCTCCCTCTGGAGGACTCTGATTCACTTTACATGTTTCAACTTAGATGTCACTTAATTCTAAGAAACTTCTTTTTTTCCCGTTTTTTTTTTTTTTTTTTTTTTTTTAAGACAGAGTCTCTTTGTGTAGCCTTGGCTGTCCTAGAACTAGTTCTGTAGACCAGGCTGGCCTTGACTTGAACTCACCGAGATCCACCAGCTTCTGCCTCAGACTCCTACGTGCTGGGATTAAAGGTGTGCGCCACCACCACGCGGCTGAATATTTTAATATTTATATGCAAAATGGCTTGGTTTTGACTCCCTTCCTCTTTTTGCTTTGGATTGTTTTTGCGCAGTTCTGGGGATCAAACTCAGGGCCTGTGCATGTGAAGCAAACACTCCTACCTGCGCCCCTCATTCTTTACCTTCCTGCTTTACGAGAGTTTGAGACCACATTAAAACTTCAGAACAGTTTTACATTCTGTGATTTTGGTGCCTTTTAAAAAAGATGGAAACAGTATGTAACTGTAATTGAAATTGAGCTGAGCAGAAACTACATTATTTTTCCTTTTCTTTCACTTTTGAGACAAGATCTTGCCATGTATGCAGCTCATACTGGCCTTGAACTTGGTTCATCCCTGGCTAGTCTTTGACTTGATCCTCCTGCCTCAGTCTCCTGAGTGCTGAGGTTAGGAGAAAGCGTCCAGTGGAGACAGTGGGATGTCAGGGATGTAAATCTGCTGGACAGTGATGCCGCTGGTTATTGATTCTTCTCTGTGCTACTGGAGCTGGCCCTTGGAGTTTTTGTTTTTTTGAGTTGTTCCTGGGATATAGAAATGTGATGCATTTTTATGTGTTGGCTTTGTTCCGGCGATCTTGCCAAATGCACTTATTAACTTGAATAGTTTATAGATTTGGAAGGATTTCCTATGTTGACATTTTTCTATAATTGAGACAGTTTTATTTCCTCGTTTCCAATTCTTACACATTTTTTAACCTTCTGTTACTTAAGCATAAGCTAGGATCTCTCTGAAAATGATGACTAGAGGGCTGGCACGATGACTTAGTATAAAGGCATTTGCTGCCAAGCCTGGTGGCCTGAGTTTGATTCCCGGGACCCACATAGTAGAAAGAGAGAACATACTTTCATTTGAGGCTGTAAATTTTTTTTTTGAGCATGACTGTTGTAAATTCTGCAAGTATTGTGTCATAATTAGTTATTATAAACTATTTTAATTTCCATTATGATTTTTTTCTTTTTACCCAGAGGGTCATGTAGACATGTACTTCATCACTAGGAAACTGAAGTGGTTCTATCTAGCTACTTCTTTGCTATTGACTTCTAGTTTACTTCTACTGTAGTGAGAGGACAGACTGTGAATATATTAGTTCTTAGAAAAAATTGAAATCTGCTTTGAGGCCCTGCATATGGTGACTTGTATATGTTTATAGTGTGTGTACATGATATATGTACTTTAAAATAATGAGCACACTAAAGTTGCTTGGTTCCATGTTTTAGGTATGTTGATTATTTCAAATTTTTTCTTAAAAAGCAAAGATTTATTTATTTTCTTATGTATGTGTATACATGTATTTCTGTGTGCGTGAATGCCATGCATGTCCAGCTGCCCCTGGAGGCGAAAAGAGAGCATCGGGTCTCCTGGAGCTGGAGTTACAGGGTTGTGAGCTGATGTGGGTACTGGGAATTGCACTTGGGTCCTTTGGATGGGCAGAATGCACTTCTAACCCCGAGCCACCTCTCTAGAACACTTTACTTTTTTGAAATAGGGCCTCATTCTATACCTCCACTGGCCTGGAACTTACTGTGTAGCCCAAGCTGGCATTAAAGTCACAGCAGTCACGTGCCTCAGCCTTCCAATGCTGGAATTGCAGGCATGAGCCACCTTGCCCTGTTGGCCTTGGCATTTTTTTCTCCTTTTCTGGTGTTGCCATAAAGCCTGGCCTGGAATTTGCTCTATAGAGACCAGGCTGGCCTTGATGGTGTGTCTGCTCTTCTGCCTCTGCCTCCTGGCTGTTAAGATAACAGTTGTGAGCCACCACTCCCAAGTCACCTCTGCCTTTTGAAGGGTAGTGCCACTGAGTGCATGAGATTCTGGGAAAAGCCAAGAAGGTGGCATGTACTGTGGAGGCTGAGCTGGGAGGGTCATTTGAGCCCAGAAGTTCAAGGCTGGCCTGGGAAACATGAGACCCTGTCTCAAAACAATGCCCCCCCCAACCCGATTCCCAGACCAAACCACCAACAAAAACCCAAGCTGGCAGATGTTTTATTCAGCATTTAAATGTAAAACAAACAAACAAACAAAAAACCATTCTTAATTTTTATTGGCATATAAGACATTGTACAAAGCACTAGGGTTCAAAAGGTTTAAATGGTCATGCCAGAAGTTGTTTTATAGACTTGATTCAAACCTTTGCCAGCACCCAGCATGCATTTCTTGGGTTTCCTCCCTAGTTCCAGGGTTGTGTGTTGTGTTAATTGGACCCAGGAGCTTCCTGTCCTGTCTGGCCATTTACTTAGCTCATTCTTTGAGTATTTATGTACCTAACTCTCCTTTCTTCACAAATACACATCATGGTGGCTCTCGAGTCATCTGGAGAGTAAAGCGCCAGGCTCATGTGACCTGGAGCTGGAAGGTGCGGACATGATCAATGGTGTGCGGTTGTGGATACTGTGGAGGGGTTTTTCACGTTTCCCATTAAAATTAGACCAAGAAACAAACTGGCACTTCCTTCCAGTCTCTTTGATGTGCTCCTCTACTCCACTTCTAGTGTGGACGATGCACCAGCAAGGGGCCTTGGGACGTTGCATTGTGCTGTCCTTTATCTGACTGAGCTCGTTAAGTGCAATCAGTTTGTGGAAACACATTGAGCCGAACGTGCTCTCTGTTCACTTTTCGGTACATATGTTACACATCTGAATAAAAATTGTGAAAATGAATGCTTTGATGTTAAATGTCTCTCTCTCTCTCTCTTTTTTTTTTTTTTTTTTTTTTTTTTTTTGGATTTTGAGGTGGGTTTTTACTATGTAGTCTTGGCTGACCTTGAGCTCAGATATGTTCACCGGGTGAGCTTGCAGCCATCCTCCTGCCTCTGCCTCCTGAGTGCTGAGATTACAAGAATGAGCCACCATTCCCTGATGATGTCAACCCTTTAGAAAAGTGCTGAGGACGGAGCAAGCTGGAGGACCACTCAAGGTCGGCTTCATTTTGATGAATGAGGTCATTGGAAAGGGGACACGTAACCTGGAGGCTGTGGGTGTCTCAGAGCCCACCGTCAGGCCTTCTGACTCTTACTGTTTTATAGTTTTAAACTTGCTGATCAGAGAGTGAGGGGCTGGAGAGTCATCACAGCATGGGGACTAGAGGATAGTCTCAAATCCCTAATGCAGCCTGCGTGAGTCAGCACCTTCCTGCTTTCTGTTTTTCTGTCTTGTCTTCATTCTCTTTCCCAGCCTTCTAAAAACAGACACTTATCTCAAACTGCAACCTTGGAGTCTCTTTCTTTCTTTTTAATTATCACCTAAGAATTATTTGATCATGAGAGGAGAGAGAGAGAGAGAGAGAGAGAGAGAGAGAGAGAGAGAGAGAGAGAGAGAGAGAGAGACTTTGTGCCTGTGAAATCTAACAAGAGCCTGATTCAAGGTATGGCTGTTCTTCTCTCTGGGCCATTTTTAGTTTGGTGTTGTGTTGTTTAAATTTAGAATCCCTTTTCCTAGTTGAGGGGGTGGTGGTAGTTTGCAGAAATTGAACCGCCTGTGACTCCTGCTGCCGCAAGATAAATGGGAAAATCTGGGAAGGTGTTAGAAGGAGAGGGCCCCTGAGGAAGGGACTTGCCTTAATGCCACAAAAGTAGGGGAAAGAGCTGGGTGTGGTGGCGCTTGCCTTTAATCCCAGCACTCAGGAGGCAGACCCAGGTGGGCCTGTGAGTTCGAGGCCAGCCTGTTCTATATAGCAGGTTCCAGGACAGCCAGGGCTACACAGAGAGATACTGTCTTACAAACAACACCCCCCAAGAAAGGGAGGCTAAGAGAAGAAAGACAGTGACAGCTCTTTTTCTCTCCTGTGTGAGACGTGGCCTGCCGAGGATATAGTGACGGGATCGTTAGCTTGGGAACTCAGACTTTAAAATTAAAATATAAGTCTTTAAAAATGAACCAACAAGTATTAGTAATAACTAAGATGTTAGCAGTCAACACTGTTAATACTATTAATATTAACATCAAGATATTAAAATATACAGTTGTGTATATGCACACAGACATATGCATATCCATATTCACATCCTATTAGATTTCTGTCACTGTGACAAGATACCTGAGAAGAATTGCCTTATGGGAGGGAAAATTATTTCAGCTCACAGCTGTCGAGATCTCAGTCCTTGGTCATTGGCCTTATTGCTTTGGGGCTTTGTTGACACAGTGTGTCATGATGGGACCATGTTGATGGGACCATGTTGTGGGCAAAGCCTATTAACTTCATGGCACCCAGAGAGAGAGGGAGAGAGAGAGAGAGAGAGAGAGAGAGAGAGAGAGAGAGAGAGAGAGAGAGAGAGAGAGAGAGAGAAACAGGATCCAGGGGCCCAGTATCTCCGTCAAGGGCATGCCTTGGTTGTCCAACTTCTTTCTACTAAGTCCCTCTCCCAGTGGTTTCACCACCTCCCAAGGCTTTTAGCATATAGATCTTTGGGTGAGGTTTACTATCCAAACCATAACACTTACCTACATGCACACACACACACACACACACACACACACACACACACACACACACACACATGCTCAGCTTGAAATTGGTAGCCATCAGGCTTGATTGTGTATTTCCCACATGCTATCCTTCTGCTTGAACTCTATCTCCCCCAGCGCTGTCAGCCTGGCTCAGGGCCTTCCTCTTTTCAGTGGTGACATTGTCTCCAGGGCTCTCTCTGACCCCAGCTCTGGCCCATAACCTACTCCCAGGGCCTTCTGTGTTTCCTCTTGCATGACTTTTACATTTTTAATTGCTGTGCAAATTTGAACACACATTAGGCCCTTAGTACATGCTTCCAGGTGTGGGATGGGAAAAGAGGAAAAGGAGGGAGGGAAATGGAGAGAAATCCACAAGTGGACAAGTCCCTTACTTTCCCAGAGCCTCACTTCCTCGTGTGTGTGTGTGTGTGTGTGTGTGTGTGTGTGTGTGTGAGAGAGAGAGAGAGAGAGAGAGAGAGAGAGAGGGAGAGAGAGAGAGAGAGGGAGAGAGAGAGAGAGAGAGAGAGAGAGAGAGAGAGAGAGAGAGAGAGAGGCAGGCTGACTTTAACTAGGTAGTTCAGGCTGGCCTTGCGTTTGTAGCAATTCTCCTGGTCCAGTCTCCTGAATGGTGGGATTATAGGTATATACCACCACACTTGGCAATTTAATTTATTAAAAATTTAATTTATTAAAATTTAATAAACATTTTAAAGTGTTTTTATTTATTAATTTTGTGCTTGTGTGTTTGTACTTGGGCACCTGCATGCCATGTGACATGTGTGCAGGTCAGAGAACACCCTGTATATGGGGGGGGGTTGGTTCTCTCTAATAAGTGGGTCCCAGGGATCAAACTCAAGGTCATCAGGGCTTTGCTCCCCGAGTTATCTCTCTGGCCCCAGTGTCTTTGGTTTTGAAAAAGAAATAGCAATACTTATAAAGTTGTTATAAAATTAGAAACAGTACATTGAAAATGTTAAGCATGGTACCTGAGAGTGAGTAGGTAAAAGCATATATGCTTCCCAAGGGGTTTATGAAAACCCAGAAAAGCACAGAGAAAACCTGTAATCCGTGATCTTGTTTCTTAGAGAGGAAGGCTGCGGATGTCCCAGCATCCCTTTCTGTCTCTGTGCTCAGGCGCTTATCTGTCATCGTATCCTTTCTTCTCTTAACGGGGCTTCCCATGGTCTACATTTTTAGTCACTCTAAAATTGCTGTTACACTCACAGCATCTCACCTTGATTCCTAGGTCTTCAGTTACAGAAAGGAGGTTTATAAACCAATCTTCTGAAGTCTAACTGGATACTGTGTCTTGAGTTAGGGAGATAATTCAAATCCCTGGTAAATGAGATGGTGGACACGATCCAGATAGGCCAGGTTTCTTCCTCCCTCCCCTCTTTCTTTTTGTGATATTTCAGTGGATGAAAGGGTTATTTTTGATCTTTTTTTTTTTTTCCTTTTTTTCTGGTTTTTTGAGACAGGGTTTCTCTGTGTAGCTTTGTGCCTTTCCTGGAACTCACTCTGTAGACAAGGCTAGCCTGGAACTTACAGAGATCTGCTTGCCTCTGCCTCCCAAGTACTGGGATTAAAGATGTGCACCACCACCATGCCCAGCTAATTTTTGGTCTTTAAAGGAATGAAGCAGCTAGGTAGAAGAGCCATCCATTGCCCAGAAGTGAGGAAGCCTGAGTTTCTGCTTCCTCTCTGACTACTGACTCAGCCATTTCATAGTCTGCCCTGACTTTTCTCATTTGAAAAAGTGGGAGGGGTAGGTTTTGTGATAGAGCTTTTCACACTGGGTTTATGTGAGTTTTAGAGTAGTGTGGAGGTGCTTTTTTGTACTAGTAAGATCGTGTCTCATAGCTGAGCCAAGTGTTTGCTTAGCATGCACAAGGCCTATGTTTGATTCAGCACAAAAAAGAAAAGAGAAATAGTTGACAAAATAAAAATTAAATTTGAAATTTTATGAACAAAATATCATTGTACTTTAAAGAATTGAGATAGACTTCAGATACCAGAAAATAAACCTTTATGAAGTATGCCTAGTCTAGACATTTTGCATAAATATAATCATAGAGTATAATTTTTCACATCTGGCTGCTTTCATTTAATGCAGAGCTTTCAAATGTCACCCATATTATAGCATGTATAAATCCTTCTTGATTTTTTTCCCTTTGGTTTGTATACATGGTCTTGTTTTGAGGTAAAGTCTTGCTGTGTAGCCCAAACTGGCTTCAAATTTGTTATCCTACTCCCCCAGTCTCTCAAAGTTGGGGTTACAGGCATGAGCCACTGTGCCCGGCCTACATGATTATTCTTTCCTTAAGCATTTTAGGGAAAAATTTTTCTATGTTTGGATAAAACGTTGGCCAGATGATTAGAGAGTGTCATCATAGGGATGTGTTTTATGTCTACTCAGATGTAAAACAATTTCAGTGCTTTTGATTTTTAAGCAAAATTTTGTGTTTGGTGCATGCGGAAGCTTTTAAAGCTCCTATTTCCTTAAAGCCCGAAAAGCAATACACCAATTGGCCAGTCTCATGCCCCTCCCCTGCATGTATGGAGATGATGAGGGCCAGGCTCATGCCCCTCCCCTGCATGTATGGAGATGATGAGGGCCAGGCTCATGCCCCTCCCCTGCATGTATGGAGATGATGAGGGTCAGGCTCATGCCCCTCCCCTGCATCTATGGAGATGATGAGGGCCAGGCTCATGCCCCTCCCCTGCATCTATGGAGATGATGAGGACCAGGCTCATGCCCCTCCCCTGCATCTATGGAGATGACAAGGGCCAGTCTTCCTTGGATGAAGGAAGTGGTGGTGAGAGACTTAGGCTGGGCTGCCAGAAGAAACTGTTAATATGTCACCAGGCAAGAAGAGATGAAAGGTGGACTGGTGGACTGTTTGGCTCTGGGGGCAGAGCTCCTTGCTTTTTTTCCCTAGTATCTCCAAGGGAGTGTGAGGAAGGCAGCTGTGGTTATAGGCAATGAACTGGTCGGTGAACTGGTGGATGCTGTCCTCCTCAGGTCCTAAGAGAGACTCAAAGGGGCTCTTGTCAGTGTCAGACACCACAGGAATCACAGATTCTTTGAGGTCATTTTGTCTCATCACAATTACATCCCTGCTGTTTCATGTGGAACCTAGCACACACAAGCTATTCCATGAGTATTTGCTAAATAACTAGGGTGCAGTTTATCATCCTGTTGACTTAAAAAGGGGGAAGGGAAACAGGACCCCCACCAGCTCCCATCACAATGTATACCTACACCATCTGAGCAGGAGAATGGTGAACTCAAGTCTGCTTCACTACACAGCTAAAAGACAAACACAAACAGATGAAAACCGACAACAAAACAACAACAAATCAACAAATTACAGAGTTGCTGGGTATTTCAGCCATGCTCAATGAAGTCCTGTGCATGCTTCCTGTTTCTTCCATGTACAACTATAGTTATTTGTGCATTTGCATGTGTGTGCATGTGTATGCTTGTATGCAGGCCTGAAGTTGATGTCAGATGTCTTGTTTGATTGCTCTCCACTTTATATGTTGAGGCAAGATGTCTTGCTGAACCCAGAACTCCCAACTTGGATAGTATAGGTAGCCAGGCTGCCCTCTGGTCCTCCTGTCTCTGCCCTCTGGTATTATAGGCAGCACGGTGCCTGCCCAGCTTTTACTTGGATTCTGGGGATCTGGGCTCTGGTCCCCATGCTTGCACAGCAAGTGCCTTATTCACTGAGCCCCCTCCCAGGCTCCACTGAATCTCTGATGCCTCTCTAGTACTGTACCACTGAAAGGAAACTGACACTTTACATCATTGAGCTCATTCAGGTTGTATGAATCACACATGAACTCATCTGTGTGTTTGTAGGTTTACTTTTGTGCAGACTTATGATCTTGGGTACCCACTACTTTACTCAAGACAGTCAATTAAATCATGACTATAGGCTTCCTTGTGTTACTCTTCCATAGCCACCCCTTTCCTTTAGTCTTTGACACCTAAATCTATTTGTCCTTCATCTTTATAATTGTTACTTCATAAGTTTTCCAAAATGAAGTTGTCAAGTATGATTGGCTTTTTTCATTCAGCCTGGTTTCCTTAAGGAAAATGGAGGCGGTGTGGATCAGTAGAGTTGTGGTCCATGGTATGCCCACACCACAGCTTGTTTATTCAGCCTTGAAAGACGTATGAGTCATTTCCAGGTTCTGTCTGTGGGGAACAGAGCTTCTGTGAATATCTGTATGCAACTTCCTGTGTGAAATTAAGACTCTACTTCTATGTGAAAAAGAGCTCAAGACTGTACTTGCCTGGTATATGGTAAAGGCATTCTTTCAATTTAAAAGGGCATTGCTAAGCTGTTGTCCAAAGTGTGTAGCATTTTCCACTCTTATCAGCACTGCATAAATGTCTTCACACACCCGTGAGTGTGTGCCACTGTAACTGTGTTTCTTCTAGCCATTAGATGGGTATGGAGTGTGTGCCATCATATCTATGTTTCATCTAGTCATTACTATGGGTATTGAGTGATATGTAGATGACCCATTGTCCTTCCACCCAACAAACATACCGGTTCTGAGTTCAGTCTTCCAGCTCTCAGCAAACCTCTTCTGAGGTTTCCAAACTGTTTCCTAAGTCTGTTTCCTGACTTAATTTTCTTCCCTCAGAGACTGAGTCCCAGGGTCCATCACAAGCCCACCACCTTCCTAATTCTGGGGAAAAGTCACAAAGCCGAGTTCCTGCTGGGACTGGAGCATCACAACTCCTGTGTACACCTTTTTGTTATCTTGGTGTCTCCCTTCCATTTCTGGAAAGTACCGCTCCAAAAGTGTCCCGCCATCATCAAGCCCAAGTCTTCTCTTAGGTACCCTCTCCACCCATGAGCAAGGCCAAGACCATTCAGCCTGGAGTCTTCTCAGCATCTTTGCACCACAGCCTTTCACGTCTTCCATCTCATCTCACGCCCTCCTCTTTTGTGGAAGGGCCAACTGGTGATGGGTGTTTGTACCAATGGACTAGCAGAATTCTCAGTCACCTAAAATGGGGATCATTTGGTTTTTCCCCTTTGATCACTTAGAGTATCTATCATTTCTTAGGATTAGAAAGCCCACGAATTGTTTCGTCTTGCTTGACAAATGCATGACACCACAGAGAGAATGACTGGAAAAATGGGTGATTTTTGCCCTAACTCCTTTGAGGATGCATCTGATTTTAAAATGTTACAGAGTAGGTTAGTGCATTGAAACAAAGTTGCCGCTTGCTGCCCTTTACTGAGTGCTTGGACTGCGTTGAGTTCTCAGCCTTTTGGAATGGATACTCAGCAGGGTGAGCTTGACTGCATTTAGAATCATTGTGGGTCGGACATACCGCAGGTATGTCTGTGAGGGTATTTCAAGAAACATAAGCACTTCTGTCCTGAAATGGGGTCCCAGGCTGAATAAAAATGAGAAAACAAGTTCAGCATAAATGTTCATCCTCCCTCTGCTTCCTGACTGTGAAATTGATGGGCTAGCTGCCCCCAGCTCCTGCCACCATGCTTCCCTGCCTGATGGACTCTATTCCCAAACTATGAAGCAAAATAAACCTATCTCACATTAATAGTAACCCCAGAATACCCAAAAATGTGTCTGTGTTGCATTACAGAAAAAAAAAAAATGAAAAACACTTCTCCTTGAGTAAATTAACCGAGAGTGAACCAGATTTGAATTCTCTGCTCATTTCTCCCCATGTCGTCCAGCATGTCCTGCCTGTTGTAGGAGTCTGGATCTATGCCTGCCTGAATGCTGTCTTGTCTCTCCCTGTGTCTGTCTGTGTCTGTCTGTGTCTGTGTATGTCTGTCTGTGTCTGTGTCTGTGTGTGTCTGGGTCTGTTTGTGTCTCTGTCTGTCTGTGTTTGAGTCTGTCTATCTGTGTTTGAGTCTACCTGTGTCTGTGTCTGTCTGGGTCTGAATCTGTCTGGGTCTGGATCTGTCTGCGTCTGTGTCTGTGTCTCTAACAAAGGGCTTTGCTCCGTATTTATTAAACAGCACAGAAAGAGTCACACGGGAGAAGGAATGAGGGATACTTCAAAGGAGTCTTTAAGAGAGTTTTACAGGGGATGAAACCTTCCTGACTCCTACCCCGAACTGACCCAAGCTGCGCTGCCATCACCACCACATACAGACTTATCAACCTGTATCCATGTCTCTTCCAACATTTATGGTGGATATTTGCTTTATAAGGTTGTTTCCCATCTATTTGCTGTTTCCAGTGTTTATTATCATAACACACACACACATGCATTACCCATGGGTCAGAGCAGAGTATATAATTTAAGATTAAAGCTATGCATTAGCTTAGCTTGTAAAAGTTGATTACATGGGACCCCAAGGCAAGTAAGGTTGGCTATTATATTGTTCTCTTAAAAGCAGGTTAAACAAATAGGCAGAATACACACCAGGATAGCAATCTTAAGTTATAAGTGACCTCAAGGTGTCTTATTAACTCTGGCTGTGAGGTCCAGCAAAATTTCCAGTCTCTTAGAATGTAAGAGATATTTTTATAACAATGTATTGCCATATACAAGTAGGTATTAGTATACCCATTCTGTGGATGGAGGCAATGAAGATCAGCGCTGAGCCAAGACTTGTTCAAAGTCAGACAGCTAGCAGGCAATTGTTCTCATAACAGCTGTCCCCTCAAAGGCTCATGCCTTGAGGACTTGGTCCCTGGCTGATGGTGTTATTGCAGATGGTGGAAGCATTCGGAGGGGAAGCCTAGTGGAAGGAAGGTAGTCACTGGCAGTATGCTCCTAAAGGGAATTTGGGGGCCCTGGCTCATCTTTTCTTTCTTCTTCCAAGTTGGTATGACATGGACAACTTTGCTTGACCAATGCCTTTCACCATGCCCTCACTGCAGGCCCCAAAGCAATAGAGCTGATTGGCCAGGGATGGAAACCTCTGAACTGGTGAGCCAAAAACCAGCTTTTCCTCTTTCTCTTCTTTCTCTTCTTTCTCTTCTTTCTTTCTTTCTTTCTTTCTTTCTTTCTTTCTTTCTTTCTTTCTTTCTTTCTTTCTTTCTTTCTTTCTTTCTTTCTTTCTTTCTTTCTTTCTCCCTTCCTTCCTTCCTTCCTTCCTTCCTTCCTTCCTTCCTTCCTTCCTTCTTTCCTCCCCCCCTCTCTTTCTTTCTTTCTTTTTTCTGAGACAGGGTTTCTCTGTGTAGCTCTGACTGTCCTGGAACTTACTCTGTAGACCAGGCTGGCCTTGAACTCAGAGATCTGCCTATTCCGCCCCCCCCCCCACGCCCCGCAAGTACTGGGTTTAAAGGCATGTGCCACCACTGCCTGGCTAGCTTTTCCTTTCTGTGTTGATCAGCTACAGTAATTTTGTCACAGTTACAGGGCTGGATCCAGGATTCCAGCATGTTTTTTTTGACCCCACAACTAATTTGTCTTGTTTTGTTGAGACAGGGTCTCATTATGTCGTTCAGGGTGCCTCAAATTAGCAACCCTCTGGCCTTAGCTTCTGGAGTGTTGGGATTACTAGCATGTGCCAGCATGCTAGTCACGGCTATATTCTTTACGTTGTTTTGTCTGCCTCCATAAAGGCAGAGATTGTTGTACTGTAAGACTCAATTCCCATGTGAACATTATAATTGAAAGTTGTTTTCTTGAAATAATTCCAGGCCTGTATGGAATGTCTAGGCCAGTGGTGAATGAATGAGATGGGGGGTAGGTTGGAAGGTCGGATGGGGGAGTGGCTGAGTGAGTGGCCTTGGGTGGCCTGTTGCATGTACTGCTCTGCCTGACATAGCAGGGCACTTAGATTAGATTCTTCTATTGATAGATTTGCCAGAAAAATCACATTAAAGGAGATTAAAACTCCATCCAAACAATGCAGACAAATGAGATAATACAATATAAAGACATGGCAGAGAGGATGGGCTTATAGTTATACTACTTATGCACTACTTAGACGTCAAGACCTACAGGTCCATGAATCACTGGGGTAGTTAGATGCTGTAGCAGTGATGTGATCTGGCTTTCCGAAGTCCATCTTTAGAGTCCTCTCCAGTGCCTCTTAAACAGTAATTTTTATTCCTGGCTACAGCATGTTCCTCTCATCTTGTTATCAGCATTTATTTACTTATGGGGGACCTATTTTACGGTGCTAGGATTGAATCAAAGGTCCTGCACTTGCTAGACAAGTCGGGTCTCACCAAGCCACATATGCAGCTTGGCCCGTGTTGTTAAGCTTCAGGAGATGGAGTGCAGAATAACCAAGGCCCCGTGAGCCTGCATCCACATGCTTTGCTGCCTAGTCTCCTTTATGAGAGTGTGGAGCATCCCATGAAGTGCCGCCTGAGGACTTGGGACATTTACGAGATGATCATTTATTTTCACTCTCTGATTCCAGCGTGAAACCCCTGCCTGACTCCCTGTTGTTTTCCTAACCTTTAGTCTTCTGCTGGGCTTAGGGCCTGGCACCAGCCCACTTCAAGTCCTGAAGAAGAGGATTTTCAGATCTCACCATGTCTTAGGTAGACTTCCAGCCAATCCTAGTTTCTGAGTTTAGTCTCACTTTCCCAACTCACTCATCACACAGAGCAGTGGTTCCCAACCTTCCTAAAGCTTTGACCCTTTAATACAGCCCCCCGTGTTGTGGTGAACCCTAACCCTAAAATTATCTTTGTTGCTAACATCATAACTGTAATCTTGCTACTGTTATGAATCTTAATGTAAATATCTGTGTTTTTCATGGTCTTAGGTGACCCCTGTGAAAGGGTCATTCAATCCCCCAGAGGGGTCGTGACCCACAGGTTGAGAACTACTGACATGGAGGCACTGTGCTGTCAAATCCTGAGTCCTTAGAGGATCCTATACTGTAACATAGCTTCCAGGCTAGGAATTGGCTTCCTTTAGTCTGTTTTTATCCTCTAAAATTTATTGCTGGTTTACCTTTGACTTCACAAGAAAGGGCTGATACAGTAGAAGGAAAGGCAGAACCAAGAAGTTCATTTCTAATGTGAGATTTTTGTCTTAGGGTTGCTACTGCTGTGATGAAACACCATGACCAAAAGCAACTTGGAGAGGAAAGGGTTTATTTGGCTTATAGATCCTGAATCACAGTCCAGTGATGGAAGCCAAGGCAGGAACCCAAACTGGGCAGGAACCTGGAGGCTGGAGCTGATGCAGAGGCCGTGGAGGAGTGCTGGTTACCCACTTGCCCCTCAAGCTTTGTTAAGCCTGTTTTGTTATGGAACCCAGGACCACCAGCACAGAGGTAGCTCCATCCATAATGGGTTGGGCCTTCCCCTATGGGTCACTAATTAAGAAAATACTCCACAGGCTTGTCTGCTTACAGCCCGATCTTTTGGGGGCATTTCCTAACTTGAGGTGCCCTCCTCTGAGATGACTACAGCTTGTGTAACGTTGACATGAAACTGGCCAGCACAGATCCATCCTTCGTGACAGCATCTGGAGAGAGAAGTACAGGAGGCAGGCAGCCGCTGAGTAAGGCTGCTGTGGAAATGGGTACCACCGCCAGGATCTTCTCGGGAGACGAACTGCTCAACTTTGGTTTCAGGAACTTCCTTTGTAATGATGTTTGAGTGTGTTGATGCCAAAGGAAAATTGGATTGTAAAGCAAACTTTATAATTCAGCATAAAAAAAAAGTACATATACCTTCTAAGCATACAGGTTGATGAATTTGTATGTGTGTGTTTCTTATATAACTCGAGTCCAAGCCAAGTAACATCGAGACTCCATTTGAGTCCTCACTGTCTCGCATACGCACAGTCTAACTCCAGCTCTGAGGGATCAGGCTGTAAATTAGTGCCATGGTTTTGAATTTTGTGTGGAGGAAATGCCCCGGTGAGTCCTTTGCTGTTTGTGAGCTCCGTCTGCAGTGTGTGGGACACCTGCTCTCATTCGCACACAGCTCTCCATGAAGTGAATACGTCACTTCACTGTCTTTATTTGGACAGATGCTTCGGCAGTATACCAGTTGGGTCGGCTCTGAGAACGGCTTATGAACATACCCACAGGCGTCTTTGCTCCCATCCGTGAACGTATCTCTGTGGATTAAATACTTAGGAGTCCAATGGCAAGTTCATAGAGTGTGTTAGCTTTTTGTCACTCTGACCCAGTATCTGAGAGAAGCGACCCAAAGGAAACATGGCTGATTTTGGCTCATGGTTCAGAGTCGTTAATCCATATTCTTGGGAAGAAGCAAACACGATGGCTGCTGGAGCGTGTGGCGGAGGTTGCCCACCTCATGTTAGACAGGAAGTAGAAGGGGAGAGAGAAGACCTCTTTGCCTATTTTATTTTCTTTAGTTATTTTCGAGACAGAGTCTTATGTAGCCCAGGCTGGCTTTTATTTTCCTGTAAAGCCATGGATAACCTTCAACTTGTGATCCTTATTCCTCCACCTCCTGGGGGTTGGACTCAGAGGCATGCCTGGATTTATACACTGATGGGTATCAAACTCAGGGCTTTCTCCATGTGAGGAAAGCAATGTATCATTTCATGCACATTCCTGGTTTCTGTGTTTCCCTTCTGTTCTGTCAAGATCCCTACCCACATTTCAGGACATTTCCTCCCCCTTGTTAATACTGTCTGGAAACACTTTACACACACACACACACACACACACACACACACACACAGAGAGAGAGAGAGAGAGAGAGAGAGAGAGAGAGAGAGATGTATCCTTTATTGTTCTCAATTGGATTGAGGCATTTCTCAATCCAATGAAGTTAATAATCCAGATTAACTATTAAACTTGTGAGATGACTCAGCAGGCAGAAGCATTTCCCAGAATGCTTGATGACTTGATTCCACAAAGTGACAAATGAAACTGACTCTTGAAAGTTGTCCTCTGATCTCCATATGTGTGCTCACATGTGTGTGCTCACACATACAAACACAGAATAAATAAAAGTAATAACTATTGCTGGGCGGTGGTGGCGCTCACCTTTAAGCCCAGCACTCAGGAGGCAGAGCCAGGTGGATCTCTGAGTTTGAGGCCAGCCTGGTCTACAGAGGGAGACCCAGGACAGGCACCAAAACTACACAGAGAAACCTGTCTCAAAAAAACCAAAAATAAATAAATAAAAAATAAATAAGTAAAACAAACAAACAAACCCAAAAAACTAAAACCAAACAACCTAGGCCTCCTAGAAAACTCAGCAGGTGGTGCAAGCCTGGCCATCTGAGTGTGATTCTGGAACCCACGTAGGGATAGAAGGAAAGATCCAATTCCACAAAGTTGTTCTTTGACTTGAACTTGTACCTTGTGGCACGTATGTCTGCACATTCATCCTGCCTATACAGACACATACACACACACACACACACACACACACACACACACACACACACACACACACACACAGATGCACACACACTAAAAGAATTAAACCATAACATTTCATCCTTGGCCCCCAAAGGCTCATGCCTATCTCATAATGCAAAGTGTATTCAGTCCATCTCCAAGAGTCTCCATAGTAACATCTCCAACATTGTTTCAAAGTTCAAATCCAAAGGTTCCCAAGACTCGAGGCAAACTCTTAGCTGTGAACTCCTATAAAATAAAAAAGGAAATTGCATATTTTTAATGTCCAGTGGCACAGTATAAACATTCCATCCCAAAGGGGGTAGGTGATGTACAGAAAGAAGGGATGAGGCCCAAGTAAGACCCAAGTGCCTCAGGGCCAGCACAAACCCTGTAGCACCTTGTCTGATATTCCGTATCTGAGCACATCATGTGGTATGTAAGCTCCCAGTGGCTTAGGCTACACCATCCCTATGGCCTTGCTGGCCAGAGCCCACGTGATTTATTTCTTGTGCTGCCTCTGCTTGCTGCTGTGGTTTTTCTTGGCAGGACAAGTTCCTGGCATTGCTAACTTCCTGTATTCTCCATTGTGCCTTTGACTTCATGCTCACAGTTTCACACATTGCCCCCACAGGGGCTGCCTACAGTGGTCTTGATTCTGCCACATGACTTGGCCTCCCAGGTCGTCTTTGAAATCTATGTGGAAGTATTCATAACCCTGTAGTCCTTATATTCTGCATACCTGCAAAAGTAGCATCATGTGGAAGGTACCAAGTTGCGCTGATGTTTGAGGTTTGTGTGCCTGGATTGCAGAGCAGAAAAGTGAATCCTGAAGAAACAATTTTCTAGGTTGGCTTGTGCAAGCAGTGTGGCTCAGAGATGCCCTGTATTCAAAGGAAAGTATTTTACATTCTTGAGATTGTCACAAGTGAGTTCAGGCCAGTTCTTGAGAGCATATAAAGACACAATTCCTCTGATGCAACTGACCTAACTTCTTTTAAACCACCCTAGTTTCTTTAGAAACCATACTTTTCTTAGCTCTGATTTTGTACTGGCTTTTATAACCAAATTGTGAGTTTTTCCAGTCTTTCTACTCTGTATCTTGCTTCCTATTTCTCACTGAAAACTTGGCTAGAAGAAGTCAGCAATAACCATGCCACAGTCTAAATTTTGGATTGATTTGAAATTTCCTCACTCAGATCAATTAATCTCTCACCTTTAAACTCAGCCTCCTGGCAAGATGCAGGTCATGGATAAAATGTAACCAAGTTCTTTGCCAAAATGGAAACAGGAAGGACCTTTAGCCCAATTCCCAATAGAATCCTTATTTTCATCTGAACCCTCACGAGAATGATCTTTATTGCTGTGGCAGTGTTGTGATAAAAATTTCATGATCAAAAGCAAATTAAAGAAGCTTATTTTTGTCTTACAGTTCTAGACGAGGGGTACATAACAATGAGGGAGGCATGGCAGCAGGCAGCCAGATCACATCACAGCCAGAGAGAGTGAGGAGGAAGTGGGCTAGGCCCATAAATCCTCAAAGCCAGCCCCTAGTGACATACTTTCTCCATCAAGGCTACGTGTCCTAAAAGTTCCCTATTCTCCCCAAACAGCACCACCAACTGGGGACCAAGTATTCAAATGCATGAGCCTGTGGGGGGCATTTCTCATTTAAGCGATGACCATTACCCACATTTCTGTTGTGTAGCAGGAATCTTAAAAGTTCTTATTAAGCCAGGCAGTGGTGGTGCACGCCTTTAATCCCAGCACTCCGGATCTCTGTGAGTTCGAGGCCAGCCTGGGCTACCAAGTGAGCTCCAGGAAAGGCGCAAAGCTACATAGAGAAACCCTGTCTCCAAAAACCAAAAAAAAAAAAAAAAAAAAAAAAAAAAAAAAAAGTTCTTATTAATAAAAACAAACTTGGAGCCAGGTATTGGGGTGAATGCTGGAAGATCAGAGAAGCAGAACAAGCCACAGCTACCTCACCTCACCAGTTCCTCAGGTGATCCTGTTTACTCAGACTGGAAGCCTCTGAGTCCTCATCCAGAATGAATCTCACCTGAACCGTTGCTCAAAGCCTAAAAGCTTAATCAGCCAAATGCTTCTAGTTTCTGGTCTTCATGCCTTATATATCTTTCTGCTTTCTGCCACCACTCCCTGGGATTAAAGTCATGTGTCACCATGTCTGGCTGTTTCCAATGTGGCCTTGAACTCACAGAGATCCAGAGGGATTTCTGGCTCTGGAGAGCTAGGATTAAAGGCGTGAGTGTCACCATTTTGTAGCCTCTGTATCTAGTGGCGGTTCTGTTCTTTGACCCCAGATAAGTTTATTAGGGTGCACAATATTTTGGGGAACACAATCCACCACACTGTTGTCATTCCAGTCCTTTGAACTCCCACCTTCATTGCTTATTAACCTCTGCTTATAACAGCCAAGACTTTCTTTAGCCCACTTCCAATTTTTCCAAATTTCTCTTGTAAATGAATGCCACAGTATAGAAACCAATGAGTCAGGTGTAGCCACAGAAATGACCCTACTTCTCAAAGGCTGGTTTTGTGTTTTAGCTATTTTTTTTTTTAACTTTTGCTGTGACCAAATGCTTGTGAGCCTGTATTGACAGTAGGAATTATTGATGTTGGTTCACAGTATCTGAGGTTTCACTTCATGTTCTTAGGCTCCATGGATTTGGGGGCCTGTGATGTGGCAGTTAATGATGGCGACAGGAGCAGGTGCAGAGACTACTCAACTCAGGGCACACATTTAGTAGAAAGAGGGAGAGAGAGAGAGAGATAGACAGATGATAGATGATAGATAATAGAAGATAGATAATACCTGCATTATCTGATTTTTTTCTTTTTTTATTTCTTCTGTGCAGCCCATGTGTGATACCACCCACATTCAGGGTAGGTCATCCCTCCTTAGTCAATCCTTTCTGGAAATATTCTCACAGACTCACCAGACTTGTAATTTTTCTGGTCTTGTATACAGTTCTGAATGCAATCATGTTGGCAATGAGGAATCTCCATCACAGAGGGCAATCCTTCAGCTCACCAGTGGTGGTACCCGGTGCAATGTCAGCTTTGTGAGGATCACCTTGTGTAGCCACATCTTTACCATTTGATGCCAACAGTCTTTAAAATTTTAGCCATCCTATTTGGTATGGAGTTGATCACTGTGGTTATAATTTGAGCTTCCATTATGACTCAGGGGTTAAGCACCTTATCATGATATACTGGCCACTTGGATAGAGTGTTTTGTAAAAGATCTGATTTAATAACTTTTACTATTTTTTTTCCCTTCAAGACAGGGTTTCTCTGTGTAGCCCTGGCTGTCCTAAAATTCACTTTGTAGACCAGGCTGTTCTTCAACTCAGAGATCTACCTGCCTCTGCCTGATGGAATTAAAGGCATATGCCACGATGGCCCAGATTTGCCAAATTTCTTATTGGGCCTTCTTTGTTGTTCTTATTGATTTGTAGATTTGAAAAATTAATTAATTAATTATTAGCATGTATGCATGATATGTGGGGGGGGGCATGCATGCCATATTATATGTGACTTTGAGGAGTTGGTTTTCTCCTTCCACTTGGGGTCCAGGGATTGAACTCAGGTTGCCAGACTTCAGGTTCAAGGGCCTTTACCTGCTGGGCCATCTCACCAGCCTGATGTGCAGATTTTTCTTATTGATTATATATTTTATATATATGTTCTTTGGATAAAAGTATTGTGACTCTTTCTTTCTTTCTTTCTTTCTTTCTTTCTTTCTTTCTTTCTTTCTTTCTTTCTTTCTTTCTTTCTTTCTTTCTTTCTTTCTTTCTTTCTTTCAAGACAGGATTTCTCTGTGTAGCTTTGCGCCTTTCCTGGAACTCACTTGGTAGTCCAGGCTGGCCTCGAAATCACAGAGATCTGCCTGGCTCTGCCTCCCGAGTGCTAGGATTAAAGGCGTGCACCACCACTGCCCAGCTGTGAATATTTCTTTAAAATATGGCTTGTATTTATATTTTTATTCTCTTAAAGGTTTTTTTTTTTAAACAGATTTTCAACTGTGCTAGCCTAAACTTGTGATCCTCCTGCCTCAGCCTCATGAATATTAGTTACAGGAATGTACAATGATATCCAGCTTCCCTATGATGCATTTGATGGAAGCTGTTTTCTTTGGGGCAGGGTTTCTGGGGTTTGACTAAGGTCTCATACTTGCTGTACATGTGTCCTACTGCCGAGCAGCCAACCTCAGATTCACCCCAGTCTTGAATTGTGTCCGCTGGTTTTGCATTTTGAATCCTGCTTTCTGGATTCTGTTTGGCAAACTCCTATTTTCCTCAGTGTCATAAAGATATTATTTTATGCTTTCTTCTCAAAGCTTTGTTTTAGAATATGTTGATTTTTAAAATTTTTAATGAATTTGATCTGTTGAGAATAAACACTTAAGAAAACTTGAATAATAACTTTGCCACACATTAAAAATCATTTTGGTGCCAGTGATTGAACCCAGAGACTCACACGTGTTAAACAAGAGCACTGCTGTTGAGCTACATCTCTATGTCATTTTATTATTTTCTAAAAATTTATAGATATATTTGTTTTATATATATATATATATGTACAACATGACATTTTGAGATATATTTGTATTTATTTATATATTTATAATGTTACAAATATTTGTATATTTGATATATATATTTACATACACATGTGTGTCTGTGTTGTGGAATAGTCAAATCTAGCTAATCAACAAGTGCATTACTTCACATAATTGCCACTTTGTTATGAGAACATAAATTTACTCTTTCTATATTTTTCAAGTATATAATATACTAAGCCATCGCGGTGATGGTGCCATTCAGTCAGCTTCTTTAACTTATCCCTGTAATTACGTCCCTTTGACTAACATTCTCCACCTCCACTCTGCTCCATACCATGCCAGCCCATGGTAATTACCATTTTACTCTGTGTTTGCATCAACTGTTTAAATTCTACACATGTGAGATCATGTGACATTTGTCTTTCTGTGCCTGGCTTTGTTCACTTAACATCCTCAAGGTTCATCTGTGTTCCCAAATGATGGGGTCTCCTCCTTTCATAGCTAAACAGTATTGCATTGTGTATGCATACCTCATTTTCTTCATCACGTTCTATAGTGACAGATACTTTGTTTGATCCAATATCTTAGCTATTGTAGTTAATATTTCCCTAAATATGGGAGTGAAGGTATTCATTTGATATGGATTCCATTTCACTTGAGTGTGGGTTCTCTGGATCATGTAGTTGTTGTATTTTTAATTCTGAGGAACTTCTAAAAGTTTTCAACAATACCTATATTAACTTATATTTCCACCCACAGGGTCTGTGTGTGTTTGTGTGTGTGTGTGTGTGTGTGTGTGTGTGTGTGTGTATGTGTGTGTGTGTGTGTGCATGTATTCTTTCTTTACATCCTTGTCAACATGTGCCCTTTGTGTTGTTTTGGTAGTAGCGATTCTAAGGATGAGGAGGAGCCCACCGTGGTTTTGATTTATGCTGCTGCTGAGAGAGATTGAGCACCTTTGCATATATCTGTTGGTCTTTGTATGTCTTCTTTGGAGAAATGTCTATTTTCAGTTGGTCATTTGTTTTCTAACTCTTTGCTCATTGTGTGTTTTGGTACCCTTGGTGAAAGTCAGGAGGGTCTAAGTGTGTAGATTATGTCTGGGTTCTCTCATCTGTCCTGTTGGTCTCCATGTCAGTCTGGTGTCGGTGTTGTGTGATTTGTCTCTGTGGCTTTGTAGTGTATTTTGAAATTAAGTAGTATCATGTCTCTAGCTTTGCTCTGTTTGCTTACAGTTGCTTTGTCTATTTGGGGTCTTTTGTGATTTCATGTGAATTTCAGGATTATTTTCTCCTTCTGCGGTTAGTGTTACTGGAATTTGAGAGGGATTACACTGAGTTTGTCATTTGCTTTGATTGGTGGACACTTTAACAGCATTCAAGCACAGGATGTATTTCCATTTATTTGTGTCTTCTCCAATTTCTTTTCAGTGTAAAGATCTTTCATCTCTGTGATGGTGTCAACTTGACTGGAGTGAGGATTACCCGGAGATCTGGTAAAGAAAGCATTGTTTGTGGGGTATGTCTGTGTCCTGAGGAGCCTGGCATTTGAGTCACTGTCTAAGTAAAGGAGCTCTGCCCTCAATGTAGGCAGCTGCCATCCCTCCAGCCAAGGGCAATCGGACAATACAAAATGACTGGAGGATTTTAGGTCTTTGTCTCTTGGATCCAGGGTTCACAGCTCTTCCCTCCTGGGCATCAGCACTCCAAGTTTAGACTTCAGGACTCAGACCAGAAGCATTCTCCTGCCCTCGGGGCTTTGGTCTCCATTGTACCATTGCTTCCCTTGTTCTGAGGTCTTAGTGCTTGGACTGAGCCACAGCACGGTCCTCACAAGGCATCTGATAACTTCCTCAAGTAGATCTTGAGTCACTTGACTTGTTCAGTCAAGTCAAAAGAGCTGAGAATAAATTAAGAATAAAGTTCAGTGACGGTGCTGTATATATGAATAAAACTGAGCCATAATGGGTTTGTTGGCCTCGCTAGGTACAAGAGAAGGCGAGGAAGGGATCTGAGATGTATTGAGTGCCCATTAAAGGTCAGTTGCTCTGCTGGATAATGTAAACATCTTTAGAAGTGATTTTGGGAGAGAAGTATACGTTTAATCAGCTTTGGGTGATTTAACTAACGTAGTTACTGTGTGGTAGAGTTAGGATTTGAACCCAGATCTGTATTGCTGCTTCCCCACTCCCCTCCACTCCCTTTCCACCGACTTCCCTTCTCTTTTTCTGCGGTTTCCAGCTATCTTATCATCCCTTCTGTGGATTTCTGATGCTCTTCCTTGCTTTCTATGGGACAGAATCTATCTTTTCTTTCTCTCTTTGAGACAGGATTTCCACTATGTAGTCTTGGCTGGCCTGGAACTCACTCTGTAGACCAGGCTGGCCTTGAACTCACACAGATCCTGCTGCCTCTGCCTTCTGAGTGCTGGGACTAAAGGCGTGTGCCCCCAGTCCTTACTGGGCCATAGGGAGGCAGCTTCCAGCCCACTTTCTTACCTTAAAGTATTACACTTTTTATCGTATCAGTCCGGAAGGATGTTCACATGTCACTTAGGTTTTGGGCCACACTCAGCTGTTCTCACGCCTGGGGTGTCAGTTGAGATGCTGGGATCAGCTTCTCCAAGAGGCTCCCACCTTACAGCTGGCTAGCTTGGACTCATGCATTTGGGGGAGAAGAGGAGCCAAGGAAGCCAGAGGAAGCCCATGGAGGTCTGGGGCCTCGGCACACGGCCAGAACACTTGTGGTGTCTTAGCCCAAGCTGCTCTACCAAAGTATCCCAGGCTGGGTGGTACAAACAACAGCTGTTTATGTCTCATAGTTTTAGCTGCATGGAGGTCAAGGTCAAGATGCTGGCTGACTTAACGCCTGGTACAGACCTTTTTGTGGCTCTAGGGAAGCTACCTTCTCTCTATGTCCTTCACATGATGGAAAGCTCTGATCTCTTTTCTCTTTTACAGTTACTAATCCTTTCACAAGGCTCCTGCCCTCATGACCTTAGCATTACAAAATACTATTTTAAAAATTGACTTATGTTGAACTACAATTTCATACACACTTAGAATGTATTCTGATTATTCTATCTCCACAGCCTCTCTTATCTCTTTCCCGTTCTCATCAACTCCTCCTCCTCCTCCCTTCCAGTCCCCTTCCTGGAGTCTTGACTTTTGGTTTTTGTCTCGTGGTCCATTTAGAGGTCATCCGTGTGACCATTGGATTGACACTATCCATTTAGAGGTCATTTGTGTGGCCATTGGATTGACACTATCCATTGGACCTTGGTGGGTTAATCAGAGGGCACAACCCTGAAGGAAATGGATCTCCCTCTTCCTGAATCTCACAGGTAGCGAGCAGTAGAGCAGCGAGCGGTAGAGTCCCCTGAGTCCTCCCCCACCCCTGGGTGATTGTTAACTGGACGGTTCTGCTGGCTCAACCAATGCAGGCCCCTACAGCCTGTGAGTACAGATGGCAGTGGCTGATCTGAAGCGCCTCTCCCTATCTTCTGGCTCTTACGTCCTTTCTGCCCCCTCTGCCGGAACTTTTCCTCCAGCCTTAGGGATGGTATAAATGTCTTGCTAGGGCTGAGCATTCATCCTACATGACCTCATCTTAACTCAATTACTCCCTGAAGGTCCCCATCTCCAATATCTACATATTAGGGGCTCAGGGCTTCAACCTAGGCCCTTTGAGAGGTCCAGGGATAATGAGTCAAGGCAAACTCCGTTTCTGTTACTAAACTGTTTGCTCTCCTACTACAGCACACATCACTTCTGAGATCTCAAAATGCCTGGTCATTTCTTCTCATCAGTTAGCAAGCAATCAGTTCTGTAGCAGAATTCAATTCAATTCTGCCTTTGCCTACTTATGGGCAGCATCAAGTCTCAGATGTTAAGGGCTCAGTTGCACAGGACTATTAGGCATCAGTCTGGAGTCCAGGCTTCAAGGCTTCTGACCAGCTGGCTGCAAGCAGCTCCCTACAACTCCCTGGTTTGGCTTAGTTAGTTTGCTAGGGTGGCTCACAGAACCCAGGGAAACCCATTTGTTAGTTTATTGTAAGGCCACAAATAAGGTCCAGGATGAAGACACACATGGAACTATGTGTCAGGGCCATGGCTGCTCCTGGGATGTGGATCAGTTCCCTTTCTTCAGTCCCCACAGGTGTCGGCTACCCAGAAGCTCTCTGAACCCTTCCACTGGGTTTTCATGGGGACTCTATTGCATAGGCATGACTGAAGCATAGGTAACTGTACCAGTCAGTGTGACCAGACAGAAAAAGGTGGTCGGCGTCTGATGCTCAGAGACGCCAGCACGCCCTGTCTGTTCAGATTCTTCGTGGCCTCTTTGTATAGTGTGCCTTTCTTTCTGGTATAGGGCAGGAAGCCATGTGGAATGAAGGTCTTAGGATCTATTATTAGACAAGGTAGAACAAGAGTGTCTTTCTGGTAAGATGTAAGACAGGAAAAGCAGGAGAAGGTTATAATACAATTATGGTTTTAGTAATCTGACGTGGGGAAGAAAAATCTTAATTATTACAATGTGCCTTGAGGAGAAAAAGGAGCAGAGCAAAGGAAAACAGAAGGCCAGAGAGAGGTCTTGCTCTGAAGCATAAGTTGTCCCAGCATCAGAACAAAGACACTTTCTATCCTCTGTGGTTCTAAACCTGCTTCTGAAAGTAAAGACCAAATACTTCAACAAAAGGTGTACTTACTGGTCCAGCCACTTTGGAGCTAGTAAGAGCCATGGAAACTGTGTGCATGTGCATGTGCATGTGTGTGCGTGCGTGCGTGCATGCGTGCGTGCGTGCCTGTGTGCCTGTGTGTGTGTGTGTGTGTGTGTGTGTGTGTGTGTGTACATGTATAGCATATATATGCATGCACACATACATTTGGTTTTGTGAACACAGAGGGTACCTTACAGGCTAGAGAACATGATGGAGGGAAGGCATATGTTAGTGACAGAAATTAATTCCACTTGTGAATACACACTCACAGAGAAGTATGCATTTGGAGATTATTTTCATTAAAGGCTCTCTGTGATCTGAGAGGAAACAGAGTCCTTAAGTCCATGGGCTGCTCTGTATGGGTGAGGCCTTTGCGCATGCGTTTCTTTGATGTGGCTGTACTTCAGGATTATGTGGAGCCTGGGTCTTCCTCTGCAGACTGCAGAGTGAGGTGCAGAGCTTCAGAAGCAGAGGCCAGAGGCCAAGGTTGGAGTCTGCGCTGTGCACTGATTAGTTGTTGTTGGAAAAAAATGTTTACCTCTTTGAGTTTTAGTTTTTTCCTTTGTAACTACAAAAAGCTTGTCGTCTCAGGTTGCTAGGGAGATGGAAACATTTTGTAGCTGTGCTTGCGGGGTCACACAGTAGCCACTCTAAGAGGCTAGTGCAAAATGAGATAGACTGTAAATGTAAAATGTAAAGCCTATCAAGTATGTAGTAGGAAGACAATCTTACCGGCTCCTCATTGAAGTGGCAATACTTTGTGTCTACTGAGATAAGTGAGAGGCACTACAAAACTGAATCCATTTGCTTCACTTTAGTTTTTAATGTGGCCACTAGACATTTGAAAGTTCCAGTTTCTGCTGCTGTGATAAGCACTGACCAAAAACAACTCAGGGAGGGAAGGCTTTAGTTGTCTTATGACTCCCAGGTCACACTCTACCACCGAGGGAAGTCAGGGCCGGAGCTCATAGCAGAATCTAGAGGCAGGGACTGAAGCAGGCACCATGGAGGGATGCTGCTTATTGGCTGATCCACCTAGCTTGCTCAGCCTGCTTTCTTAAACACTCCAGGACTATCTGCCTAGGGGTGACGCTGCCCACAGTAGATGGGGCCTTCTTACGTCAACCATTAACCAAGAAAACACCCCCATTGACTTGCCTACAGGCCAGTGTGACAGAGACACTGTCTCCTCTGAGATTCCTTCTTCTCAGATGACCCTAGCCTCTGTCAAGTTGACAAAAGACTAAACAGTACATAATTATTGCTTATTGGTGGCTTGCATCCCATTTCTTTAGACCAGTGCTAGGCTTTGTGACCATGAAGTATTGCCTAAATGTTAGTTGTAGCCTGGACATGTATAAAAGATGTTGCTGTGTAGGTTGGGATTCCATTTTCATCTAAGGTTTATTTATTAATAGTCACTAAAATTTTAATGTAAGCTTGTATGTAGACATCTTAGTTTTTCCTCCTGATGTATAATAGTGAAGAAATAATTCATTTATATGAACAAACTTGAGTGTACTGGGTCACAATGATGTGAGCACTGTGTCCTGTAGTAGGTAGAATTCTTTTGGCTGTACACCACAGATATAGTGCAAATCGGTTTAATTAAAAAAGAAAACTGGGTGTTTTATAAGTATGGAAAGGCAATGGGTTTCGGGAATTACTGCACTTGGAATGCTGTCTTCTTAGCTCTCTCTTTCTCTACAACTTACTTCTTTTTAGTTGGTGACATTTTCTACTCAGATCTCCTGTCCTGATGCATCAGCAACACAGATCCTAGGCCTGATGTCTGTAATCTCTGCTCTACAGCAGGACTCATTCTGACTTACTCTCTAGTTTTTAGAATACCCTGTTGATCCAGCTTCATTTTAGATATTATTCTGGGTAGGACTGGGGCAGTTCCAACTCCAGTCACAGAAGAGGGGAATTTTCCAGAAAGAGTGCTTCTTTTGATTGGTTAAAGAAAATATGTACTGTGTCTACTGTTTTAGATATGACTTGTCTCCCAAAGGTTTGTGTGCTCAAAGATTGGTCCCCAGTATTGCACTGTGAGAGCAGTGGACCCTTTAAGAGGTGGGCTTAGTGTAGAGAAACTCAGTCATGAGGGCTCCAAGTTCTTGAGTGGATTAATGTTGCTTCATGTTAGTGGCTCATGGGTGTGGACTGATCCTGGGCCTGGTGGTATCAGTCTATAATTATAGTTACTGAGGAAGCTTAGGCAAGAAGATCCCGAGTTCAAGGCCCGTGCTAGTGTGATTTCAAAGCTAGCCTGGGTAACTTAGCAAGATCCTTTCTCAAAATAAAAAAATAAAAAAATAAAAAGATGGCTAGGGATACAGTCTCGTGATAGAGCACCTGCTTAGCTTATAGTATATGCAAGGCCCTGGGTTTAATTCCCATAGCACAAAAAGTAGGTTTACTCCTGTGAAAAGTGGGCTGTTATCAAGAGTAGGCCTTGACTTTCTTGGTTCCTTGTCAAGCTAATGTGCCCTTCTGTGTTCCGGTTCTCTTAACACTTTTCTCCCATGTTGTAATGTAGCAGGGAGCCTTCGCCAACTGTACCATGCTGTTTGGTCCTTCTGGTTACCAGAATTGTGAGCCTTAGAAACCTCTTTAAAAGGACCTCAACTCACATCCTTTGTTATAGCCATGTTAAACAGGCAAGGACCACAGTGGTAATGAATACGTACAGCCAATGAGTACACTGAAAAGCTTCATTTGGAAAAAGAGCAAATTATGGCTTAAAGAAGTCCTATATTTTGCCCAATTTCAAACTCCCAGGCTAGATGCTCAAGTCTCTTTAAAACCCACATTTAAAACAAATATACCAAGAGAATCCTAGTAAATTGGGTTGTGCAGACTTGAATTTTATGGTGTTAGCTCTTGGCCACCCCTATTAGATCACTTCCCATTGAACCTGATGGTGGGGATTGCAGATGGAAGAAGTGGCCCCTAATAACACCAGGGGAGTTCTTCTGGAGCTGGGCATTGGTACCACTGTGCCCTGAAGCCTTGTAGCAAAGCCTGAAAGGAAACGGGAAAGAGTGCATACCAGTTATTGTCTTTCAACTACTGAGCTTCAGATGTTGCTAGTACTACATATGTGTATGTATGTATGTATGTATGTATGTATGTATGTATGTATGTATGTATGTATGTGTATATGAACTTACTTCCCACCATTACATGGTTCTCTGTGGTCCGCAGCTCATGGGCATGATGATTGTAGGAACAGAGGTGAACATTATATTCTGTCATTCACATATGGTCTAAAGGGATATTCTTTTAGAGTGATGGTTCATACGTCACTCAAAAAGGGGAGTCTGGA
The DNA here is from genome assembly GCF_049852395.1 of Peromyscus maniculatus bairdii. NCBI lineage: Eukaryota > Metazoa > Chordata > Mammalia > Rodentia > Cricetidae > Peromyscus > Peromyscus maniculatus. Next base: position 122,180,730 of record NC_134853.1, read on the forward strand.
GGACGTGAAGCTAGTCCAAAATAAAAAGAAAGTTCAAGCTGATATGACTTGAAAGACAAAAACAAAACAAAACAAAACAAAACAAAACTGTTTTCTTCAATCCCAGAGAAATGCCATACAAGATGGCAGCATGTGGCAGCTTTGTTGGGTGAATCCATTTTTAAAATGCTGAGAGTCTGACCTGAACTTGTCAGGGAAGCATCCCTCTGTATACAGCTCCATGGTCTTCACCAGTACTGTCTGGGAAGCAGCAAACCAGAGCCTTTCCTAGAGATGCCTCACCAACTTCCCAGGGAAGTTGTTCACTTACTCTCTAGGTCTCTGTCAGACATGGAGTACTAACATGGCCCTTCCGTCATGGAGTAAGCCATCTGGAGTGGGAAGACACACGTGTATACGGACAGTTGCAGTATTGCATGTTGTGATATGTTAGGAGATGTACAGTGTTCTATGGGACCTCATGGAATTCTATCTACCCTAGTTCTGAGGACTTAAGGATTCCCTGGGGAAGTGCTGTCCACAGAGAGACTTGACGAGCAGGCTGGGCTTGGATAGGTAGGGGAAATCCAGGGATGCCAAATGTCTGGACTTCAAGACTGAGGTAGGGATACTTGCAAGGTGACTTAGTGGGTGAAGGCACTTTGCTGGGCCAAGCTTGCTGGCTGATCTGGTAGAAGGAAAGAAACAATTCCCTCAAGTTGTACTCTGACCTCCACATGCCTGCTGTAGTACACACACACACACACACACACACACACACACGCAATAAAATATAATAATAATTATTAAAAAAAGACAGCAGTGAGGTGAAACAGGAAGTTGAGTTCTGAGGGGAAACAGCAGGTGAAGTGTACATTGTGTTGAATACCTAGCTCAGAGGTTCTCAGCCTTCCTAATGCTGTGGCCCTTTAATACAGTTCCTCATGGTGTGGTGACTCCCATCCCCCATAAAATTAATTTCATTGCTACTTCATAACTGTAGTTTTGATGCTGTTATGAATTATAATGTAAATATCTGTGTTTTCCCGAGGTCTTAGGTGTCCTCTGTGAAAGGGTTGCTGGACCCCCAAAGGGGTTGCAACCCCATAGGTGAAGAACTGCTAACCTAGAGGGCTGAGTCCTTGTCTTTTTTAGAGTTTTTATTGCTGTGATGAAACCATCACACCATGTCCAAAAGCAACTTGAAGAGTGCCTTAGTTACTGTTCTATTGCTGTGAAGAGATGCCAAGGCCAGGCAACTTATAAAAGAAAGCACTTTATTGGGGGCTTGCTTACAGTTCCAGAGGATTAATCCATGATCACCATGGCGGGGAGCGTGGTAGCAGGTGGGCAGGAATAGTGCTGGAGCAGTAGCTGAGAGCTTACATCCTGATTCTCAGGCATCAGGCAGAGAGAGAGAGAGAGAGAGAGAGAGAGAGAGAGAGAGAGAGAGAGAGAGAGAGAGAGAGAGAGAGAGATAGATATATATTTGAGCCTGGTGTGGGCTTTTGAAATTTCAAAGCCCAACCCCAGTGACACACCTCCTCCAACAAGGCCACACCTCTTAATCCTTCCTACCAACTGGGTTGAGCATTCAAATATACTGAGCCTATGGGGGCCATTATCATTCAAATCACCACAGGGAGTAAAGGGTTTGTTTCATCTTGGAGGAGTGTTGCTTACTGGCTTGTTCCCTCTGGCTTGCTCAGTTTGTTTTTTTTTATACCATCTAGGACCATCTGCCCAGGGGTAGCACCACCCACAGGATCCATTAATACCTAGATCAGGTAATCAAGTAGTTTACTGTGATATCACCTGCATTTCACATTTGATTAAGGTTGCTTTTGTTCTTCAATATAATTTGTGCTGGGGCTGTCTTTCTGTGTGCTGTGAATGTGTTGCTTTGATTGATTGGTAAATAAAATGCTGATTGGCCAGTAGCCAGGTAGGAAGTATAAGCAGGACAAAGAGAGAGGAGAATTCTGGGCACAGGAAGGCTGACACAGGAGTTGCTAGTCAGACACAGAGGAAGCAAGATGAGCTAGGTTCTCCCACACCAATCATCAATCAAGAAAATGCCCTGCAGACTTGTCCACAGGCCGGTTATATGGAGGCATTTTCTCAGTTAAGATTCCTTCTTTTCAAATGGCCCTAGCTTGTGTCAAGTTGACACAGAAAGCAGCCAGCACAGTCCTATAATTGGGTTTGCCTTTCAGATGTGAATCAATTTGCTCCCTCTTCTGATTCGTTTTTTTCTTACCTCTAAATTGAAAAGGATCTCCTGCCCTCTACAGTTCCTTCCTACTTTAACATTCTGTCCATTTCTCTGGCTGCAGAAACCTTAATCCCATGCTAGTTTCCAGACCTCCTGGTCAGCAAGGCCCAGATTATAATCAGGGTTGGGAGAGGTACACGTGGTGTGGACAGGGGTGGGCAGGGACAAGAAGCTAAATGGATCCTTATCTTTCCCACTGTAAGTTAGCCAATGGGGAGGTAGCAGGTTTCTTCATGGGTCACCTGACAAGGAGCCAGTGGGTAGCTTTAGCCTCTCAACAAGCGGGTGGGGTACATCTTGCTCTGCTTCTGGCATGGGTGAAATTTAATAGCATCCCCCCACCTGCTAGAAAAATTTAAAGTACTACATATCGAAGTATTTAATGATAAATAATATGAAGCCTGAAATGCACTTTAATACACTGAGGAGGGCTGGGGTGGGGTACAGCTTAGTGGCTTAGCATGCACGAGGCTCTGGATTGGTCCCCAGCCTTGCAAGGGGAAAGACTGAGTACATGAATGAATGAGTGAGTGAATACATGAAGTTGGGTTATACATGTGAAAGAAGGTTGGTTATGTCTTGGTATTAATGTTGCATTGTGGGTACAAAGGAATCAACTACATCATTTAATCTACATTTGTGTGTGCTTGATAACTTCTATAATAAAAAGTGAAAAATATAAAATAAAATGCCTCCCTCTCATTACCTAAATTTCTCATTCATTATTATTATTTTTTGGACAGATGGAGAATGAATCAGATCCTCACTTGGCCATATCAAACAGTCTTAGAACTATTGTGTCACAAATAGCTACCAAACTGTTTTAAGTCCTGTGATCAACTTGGATGGCTTCAAGTGCTCTAGACTCCACTGGGATTATATAGGTAGACTGAAGAAATAGAATTCTGCACAGAGGAAGGAGCAGAGACTAGGGAAGTCGCAGGTGACCTGAACCAGGATTGCAGGTCTGAGCTGGGCCTGTCTTTGGGGACCCCAGTGCATCACTGGCCTTGGGGTCAGGGGCAGTGGACACAGCCATGTACTTGCTGAAGCGCAGCAGCAAACACCACAGCCAGCCACCGAGCTAAGCTTTTGTGTCCTTAATGTCACACAGTTTTAATAGCTGCCTTATCACTTAGATGTAACAATTTTATGAGTGAGCTAACAGAGTTTTAAGTTATAAAACGTGTCTGTGCCATATGGAGATGGAATTCCTAGTCACTGTTGTGGTGAATGAAGAATTGAGATCCAGAGGTCAGGTGGAACATTATATCCCATTGGGGACTAGAATGGCTGCTTGTAACAGGAAGAAGAAAAAGAGTGGCTCACCACAGGGCTCTCTTTCTTTCTTTTCCTTAACTAATCTAGAGATAATTATCGAGTGGCTGCCATGGATTTCTGGGGCTCGGGGTTCTTATGTCTTTTGCTTCCGTGCCAAAGCCTTTTATCCTGAAGCCTCGTGGTTTGAGATGTCTGTGGGAGCTCCGATGTCCAGCCAGAAGAAAAAGCAAAAGATTGGAAGCAGGGTGTTGTACCTGCATTTGCTTTTAAGGATCAATGCCAGCAACTGCTCACATGGCTTCTTTCTGTATTACAGTGGCTACAACTTAGCCCTGTGTGCATGTCTAGCAGACTGTAGAAAGCTATGTGTGGCGGATCCACACCATGAGAGACAAACGAAACGTGCGTTCTTTATTCTGAATGGTTAGACTCCCAGCTGAGTGGGTTCTGTTAACCCTGAATATGGAGAGGGATGTTGGTGGACACCTGCAATAACTGTTTAGACCAAATAGCTCATTTTAGAACTCTGGTCTCTTTGAATGAAATTCTTTTTTTTTTTTTTTTTTTTTTTTTTTTTTTTTTTTGGTTTTTTGAGACAGGGTTTCTCTGTGTAGCTTTGCGCCTTCCTGGAACTCGCTTTGTAGACCAGGCTGGCCTCCAACTCACAGAGATCTGCCTGCCTCTGCCTCCCGAGTGCTGGGATTAAAGGTGTGCGCCACCACCGCCCGGCTTTTTTTTTTTTTTTTTTTGGAAATTCTTGTTGTAGGACTTTTCAAAAATTGAACAAGTTAAACACATGAGCAGCCCAAGAATTCAGTTTAATGTCCAGAAAGGTTGGATTCTTCCAGCCTTGTAGCCAGGAGGCAGCAGTGCTTTGGTGTTCTAGACTGAGCACCAGCACGCGGACTTGGTTCCCTCTGTGTCGTCACCACACGGCAGCTGCCAGGTGCTCCATGTGCTCTGGGCCCCAGCGCTTGGCTAGGTACAATGAGGTTTCGGGGGCGGGGGGAAGCTTCAGAGTGTAAAAACCATACATAATAAGGCAGGGCTAATAGGAACACCCAAGATTTAGTTCTGTGCCGGCTTGCACCTGACTTGGGGGAGCTCTGCCTAGAAAAGGTAAAAGTTTATCTGTTTCTCCCTGATGGAGAGCAGCTGAGCTCTGAAGTAGTCTATTAGCATCTGCCAGGTTGCGTAGCTGAGGTTTCTCTGCGTGAAAGAGGACATGAAACCAGCCAGTGTTTCTGTGAGTTACTTGGTTATCTTTAATTAGATGCAATCACTTATTTCACACACTTGGCTATTCAAAGAAAAGCACATGCGACTGCATGAAAGGAATCACATCTTCATATACCTGAACACACAGCAGTGGGCAAAAACGATGAACTGTCGAATGGACCGATGGCTGCAGAAAACACCCTGTACAAGGTTTCGGGCTGCTGACTTCACTGAATCCAGAATTGAATTTGCTTCTTTCTATTTCCTCAGCTTCTTATGAGTCTTTTTCACATCCTAATGTCTGCTGAAGATGGGTGTAGACACAGCCTCTAACCTGCGCTGGCAAGCTGGGCTCCTCATCCGGGACTCCTTCAGGATTGCTGCCTGCTTTTCAGTGGCATCGTTTTCACTCTCTCTAGCTCTTAGTTGTTTCAGTAATTCTTTTGCATACAACACATTTCTTAGGCCGGTGGTTTTACCATATGATCTCCATGGGTTACTGATGCAATGGCAGCACAGGCACATCGTCACACCACGAACATTTTCTCGAAAAGTCGAAAGACATGCCAAACGTCCAGGCCAGACAGTGACCTAAAGCAAGACCCTGTCAAAAACAAAAAACAAAACAACAAAACATAACAAAAACCCAAACCAAAACAAAAAGGGCAAATACTAGCAAGTGACCTTGGTAACCGTATCTGAAGTAAGTGAGCTCATTAAGGAAATGTAGGGTGAACTGTTCTGTAAGCTAAAGAGAATCCCCAAATATCATTTTGTATTTTCAGTCTCTTGGGTGCTTCCTGCTGCACTTAACATGTAGCAGGAACGGTGCAGGGCCTGCTAAACCATGATATGGATTGTCTTTATTTAACTGCCAGGGTTGCTTAAAATGCTTGCCTGGGACATTGACAATATCAGGCTAATACTACTGCAGCCTGGGAAGCCAGCTCCCAGAACTGCTCCAGGATAGCAAAAAGAATGCCTCAGAGTAGTGAAGTGTAGCTAGAGTTTTCCTGCCTGGCCCACAGTCAGGACAAATCTCTCTCACCCACCAGTCCCACAGCTGCTCAGACCCAACCAAGTAAACACACAGAGATTTACATTACTTATAAACTGTATGGCCGTGGCAGGCTTCTAGCTAGCTGTTCTTTTTTTTTTTTTTTTTTTTTTTTTTTGGTTTTTCGAGACAAGGTTTCTCTGTGTAGCTTTGCGCCTTTCCTGGAGCTCACTTGGTAGCCCAGGCTGGCCTCGAACTCACAGAGATCCGCCTGGCTCTGCCTCCCGAGTGCTGGGATTAAAGGCGTGCGCCACCACCGCCCGGCGCTAGCTGTTCTTATATCTTAAATTAACACATTTCTATTAATCTATAAGTTGCCACGTGTTTCGTGGCTTACTGGTATCTTAACATCTTCTCATGGCGGCAGCTGGCAGCGTCTCTGTGCCTCAGCCTTCCTGTTCCCAGAATTCCCCTCTCTCCTTGTCCCGCCTATACATCCTGCCTGGCTATTGGCCAATCAGTGTTTTGTTTATTAACCAATCAGAGCAACACATTTAACATACAGAACATCCCACAGCATTGAGGGCTTAGGAAAAATTCTTATCTATCTGGGGGCTAGACTTTTCTATCTGAGGGAAAAAAAAAAATAAGGAAACACACATGCTTTCTGACAGTAACTTTCTCTTTTACTTCATTTAAAAATCTATTTCTGAAAGTCTATCTCCACATGGCTATGTTCTTTACATACAACTATATATCTCTCTTTACATATATACATCTCTCTCCTGCACAGCCATATACTTCTATATACATCAATTTTTTTTTGGTTTTTCGAGACAGGGTTTCTTTGTGTAGCTTTGCACCTTTCCTGGAACTCACTTGGTAGTCCAGGCTGGCCTTGAACTCACAGAGATCTGCCTGGCTCTGCCTCCCGAGTGCTGGGATTAAAGGCATGCGCCGCCACTGCCCGGTGCTCTCTTTTTTATATATATCTCTGCATCTCTCCTATACACATTTCTTCTCTCTACTCTGCAACATTCCTTCACACACTACTACATCATTCACTCACTCTCTTTTTCACATACCTCTCTGCCCTATATCCACATCTCTGTCCTACATACTCATCTCTTTTCTATACAGCTTTATCTTCCTTGTCTCCACAGAGTTACAAATCTCCACACATTCTCTCTCTACACACTCAGCTACATCTTCCTTTCAACACACACACACACACACACACACACACACACACACACACACACATACACACACACCAACAGCCAAACTCTGGACAATTATATGTTACAATTTCAGGGTCTGACCCATTCTCATAACACATGATAAGTCACACAGTTTCTCTCAGGCTAGGGAGGTGGTGCTGACTGGGCATGGTGAGTAAAGTAACACGTAGCTCTGAGTGGTCGGGGTTCCCAGATGGGAAGTGACATTGAAACCCAGGACCTAAACAATAAACAATTAGTTGGCTGTACCTTGAGTGGTAGGGGTATGTGCAGAAAGTCCATTACTGCAGAGGGTTATGTCTACCAAAGTTGTTTCATGCCTGGCCTTGATTCAACAAACACTTGGGAACTTGTCTTTGTGTATTCTCTGCAGGGGCAGCTAGTCTGTTTTGAGCTAGCTAAATGTGTAAAAGGCTGTCTTTGTGACTGAGAATACTGTTACTTTGTTGTGTCAGTTATGAAAAAATTCCAGTATTATTTCTGTTCATCAGAATTATACAGCTTGAACAGAAATCATCTTCTTGACCATCCACAGCTGTAAGTGTGCCCAATAGATGGAATATATACATGAGATAAACACACAAGCAGTGGGAAAATACCCATGGCAGTTCTTAGGGGAGAAATGTAGTGGCACATGAGAAAAATTACAGATGGGTACAGCCAGTCACTTACAATCAGTGACCCCATGGTCTTTGCCAAGTGGAGTTTCCCCTCAGAGAGTTATTCATTTTGTAGTTCGACCTGTTGAATACTAGTTGTCACCTGCTGTATACTCCCACAGCCTCTGGTAAAGCCATTACTACTAGCAGCTCTCAGCATAATACATAATTAAGAATGCTATGACAATTCTAAAGCAGTTTTTTTTTACATGTAAACATTTATGAAATCTTGAAGCATCTTAAAATTGATAGGTCATATTTGCATCTGTATCATGTTTTTATTTCTGAATTCTGTGACTTAAAATGGATTCTTAGATTTGATAAAATGCAACATTTGAAAGGTTTCCTTTTCATTATGTGCTTTCATGTGTCTTTAAAACTTTTTAAAGTTAAATTTATTTGTTTGTGCGGTAGGGTAGGAGTGTGTGAGGTCAGAGAGTGACTCAAATAGGAGTTTATTCTTTCCTTCTTCCATGCGGGTTCTGAGAATGGAACTCAGGTCATCAGGCCTGGTGGCAGTCGTCACAATGCCCACTTTCATGCATCTTACTTTGTTTCTTCCTGTGCGGAAGAGAAGAAAAGTACGGCTGTGAGTCCATGCCAGGTCATAGAAAACTTGCATATGCACATTTGGACAGCACTCAAACATAGGTATAATGTTTCCTTCAAAGCCCATGGCTTTTCTCCATGTCTCTTTAATCCCTGTGTATTTAGTTTGGCATACTGATGTGTCAAATGTAATAGAGGCCCAACCACTTTTAATGTTAAGAGTTTGTTTTTTACATCTTTGTGGCTTCAAACTCGTCACCATCTTCCTGCCTCTGTGTCCTAAGTGCTGGAGAAACAGGCATGCATCACCAAGCCTGTCCCAAGCTTTACTTTTTATTTTTAAACATTTATTTATCTGAAATAAAGTCTCACTGTGTAGCCTCGCCCAGCCTTGAACTTTCTATCCTGTCCTAGCCTCTTGAGTGCTGGCATTACAAGTGTGTGCCACCATGCATCATTTAGGTGTTACTTAGTTACTTTAAAAAAACAAACAAACTATATTTTAAGTAGTTTTAATTTACAATTGCCAATATAGTATGAGGGTGAGCTAGGAGCTTGCTTTTGATGAAAATAAAAGCATTTTCCTTCTAGTCATCCCCTCCCCTCTTTGGGTTTTTGAGACAGAGTTTCTCTGTGTAGCCCAGGCTGTCCTGGAACTGGCTTTGTAGACCAGGCTGGCCTCCAACTTAGATTTGTCTGCCTCTTCCTCCCGAGTGCTGGGATTAAAGGCATGCACTGCCACCACCCAGCTCTTCTAATGGCTTTGAAGTGAACAAAGGGTAGCCAAGCACCAACTTTTAGGTGTACAACCCGAAATCCTCTTTGAACCAGTTGTTTAAAAGCAAGAGTGCATATGAGGAAGCCTTATCAATCAGAAAATTTCAGGCTTCACTGAGCACAGGCTGCCGCATGGGCAGTACAGCCAGGGCAGTTCCCTTTTCGCTGGTCACCCTGAGAATTGCGGTGACCCCACCGGCTTGAAGATTCTCTCTCACGGTGGAGTTGTCACTGTAGCCTTGTGTAGCGGCCAAGTGTGACCAGCAAATTTGACATTTGAGTCCTGATATCTGTGTGAGCTTGGGTGAGAGACGCAGGCACTCCAAGTTTGCTTAAAAGTAAGATGGCATTTGCAGGGCTGTCAGGGGTGTGAGGGCTGAGCAAGAAAGGAAACCTGAAAATGGGAACTAACTGGTGAGTTATCTGTATAACTACCGGCTCTTGAAGGAAGCACAGGTTTCAGGATGAGTTGTCTTGGAAAGTATGCCCTACCTAGAAAACTGGTTTTGCCTTCCAGGAGACCCAGCACTTGGTCAGACACCAAAAACAGACATCTCTACTCCCAAGTAAAGTTAAGTAGGGATTTTCTTGGGTCGGTGATACCGTGGCACACTCATCATCTTCCAGCTCACTGCCTGCTTGCTCTTGTGTGTTGCTGTATGTAACTCTTGGCAGCTGCTCCGAGTTACACATGCGATTCTCTGCTGAAACCTTGATCTGCTGGGGTGTAGCAAATGGGAGCACTTGAATGATTGGAGTTTTCCCCTCTGGACATCATTTGGAGGAGGAGAAGGAAAGGATACGTTTTAAGAAGATAGGAAACTTGAGCCCAAGAGACTCCTGAAAATCTGCCCTTTTGGTTTTACTGCCAGGAAGAGAATGGGTTGGGTCCACCCTGATGATGAAGAACAGAGTGAGAAAAGATTCCCAGCCTGGTCCTCTTTCTTCTTGGCTGTGGCTCAAAGATGTAGGTTTTGTCACTGGTCTTGGTCCTGTCCTTGGTCCTTCAGGTGAGACTTTGACACTATGGGTCTCAGGTCCAAATGCCTGTGTGGGCTGGCAGGAAGAAGAGCAGTAGGCTGGGAATGGTGGTGGGATGTGGCACTCAAACTAGATCCTGGGAACCTTCTGGAAAGACATGTAAACTTAAAGTTTTTCTTTTCTAAAGTCCAGGAAAACCAAACATGTCTGGGGTATATCTGGGAACGGCTCAGTTCAGTGCTTCAGTTGTGCATCTTCACGGGTCGTGTCCCACTAGGAAGACGACCTGGTATGACTCTGAGGTGTGCTGCCCACTGAAGTTTTAATGCTGTTCGTCGATTTATGTTGACCAAAACAGAAAACTAAAGGGTCGTGTTTCAGAGACCTGGCTTTGAAACAGAAAGAACGCACCAGGGACTTGGTCCTCATTTACCATCTAATTTGGAAGAATTCTTTGTTATCCACTTGTTCAGGTGAACCCAGATGTCACAGCGTAGAGGGGTGTCACAGTTAGGAACACTGGAACTGCTCTGTAGCAGAGGTTGTGCTCATCAGAGAGACAGGCAGACATTTACCATCAGAACTTACGTTGAGAATTAGAGCTGTGTCCTTACTGAGTGTAAACACACACACACACACACACACACACACACACACACACACACACACACACAAATGCAAAAAGGAAATGATACAGTATTTTTGTTTGTTCACTCATTGTTTAATTTAGTATTTGCTCACTATTTATGCATTTACTGTTTGGATACTTTCTGGTTGTCATGGAACACAAGGAAAACATGGACTTTCCTTCATAAATACTCCAAATGTAACTGGAAAAATAGGCCCGCAAATGTGTAAAAACCCAAGGCAGAAAAATCACTTTACCTTATACAAAATGCTTTTTACATTATCATCTATCAAAATGATAACAAATAAAGCAGGGCAGGTTTTAGTTTAATTTTAAAGATAGGAAATTATTTGCATCTTTGAAAAAGTGACTTAATGAGATATAAAATATGTTAATAGTTGGAAATATAGCAATAAGTCATTTATATGGTAGTAGTTGTAGAAATAATAGGCAATGATAATAGTATTTGTTAAGCATTTCTATCTGGTAATAATTTACTTAAGGACTGGAGAGGTGGCCAGTGCTTAAGAGAGCTTGCTGATCTTCTAGGGGACCTTAGTTCGGTTTCCGGCACCCATACTGGGAGGCTGGCCAGCCTATAACTCTAGCACCAAGGAGGTGGCTCTCTTCTTGTCTCTGCACTCATATGGCATCCACACATATGCCTACATTTAAAAAATATTTTAAAATTGACTTAATCCTCACTTCAACCTTGTTATAATGGAAGCATGTTCCTTTTCCATGGGAAAAGTAAGACAGATTAGGTGATCTGGCCAGAGCCCGAGTGCCTTGGACTCATTGCTGCGTGGTTTGGTTCCAGGACCTCGTTCTCCATCACTGTTCCCAGAAGTGAAAGGGTGTATGGTCGCAGCTTACCTTCACTTGGTAGCCTCACTGCCAAATGTGGCTGATATTTGCTCCGGAGAGAACTTTGGTTGGGGGCATGGAGGAAGAGAGTCTGAACATCTCTCAGTGTGGACACCCATCATGGAGTTAGTGAAATCAACTGAAGAGTCACCCCGAAGGGGACGTCCAGTCCTTTGTGTACGTCCCCATATGTGAAATTTTATTCTCGAGATAAAATAGGTTATGGAGCATTCTGTTAGTTTTTCATTAAATCATTTATTTATTTATATTGAGGTATGATTTCACTGTGTAGCCCTGGTTGGCCTGAAACTTACTATGTAGACCTGGCTGGCCTTGAACACACAGAGATCCACCTGCCTCTGCCTCCTGAGTGCTGGGATTAAAGGTGTGCGCCACCACACTTGGCAATTGTATTTCTCTCTCTCTCTCTCTCTCTCTCTCTCTCTCTCTCTCTCTCTCTCTCTCTCTCTCTCTGTTTTTCTCTCTCTCTCTCTCTCTCTCTCTGTTTCTCTCTCTCTGTGTGTGTGTGTGTGTGTGTGTGTGTGTGTGTGTGTGTGTGTGTGTAACGTCTGTAGGCCAGAAGTGGGCATCTGATCCCCTGGAACTGGGGTTATAGACAGTTGTTTTCTGCCCAACATGGACGCTGGGAACCAAACTCCAGTGCTCCGAAAGAGTAACAGGTACTCTTAAGCCTTAAGCCATGTCTCCAGCTTTTATAAATCAGCCTTGATCTTGAGAAACATCAGAGTAGGTGTACATGTCCACCTCAGCTTTTACCAGTACTACCTCCCTCTCTGAAGCTCAGGTTCTCATCATTATTATTTGTGTGTGTGTGTGTGTGTGTGTGTGTGTGTGTGTGTGTGTGTGTGTGTGTGCACATGTGTGGTCAGTAGTTGATTTCGATCTCAGCTGTGTTTTCTTAGGTGTGGTCCACCCAACTTTTTATTTTTGTTTATACAGGGTCTCTCTCTCATTGGTCTAGAGTCTCAGGGGTCCGCCTTTCTCCACTTCTCCAGTGCTGGGATTATAAACTTGAACCACCACATCTGAATCCCTAACTCCCCTCCCCCTCAAATGTCGCTTCTCATGCTCAGGAGGAAGCCCTTTATCAGCTGAACCATCTCTCCATCCATCCACCCCTCACCAAGTTCTTACTAGTAACACAGATACCGCTCTATCTTCTGCTTCTGGAGAAAAGAACACTTTCCTTTCAGCTGCAGTCATGGGAGGGACTGGGATTGCAAAGGCACAGGACAGAGCTGTTCTTGAAGACAGGCCAGCGGAGTGACAACAGGAAACATTTATGTGCTCGGTATAGATGACTAGGTCAGGTCCTGTTTGTCTCTTCAGCTCCGTCCTGCTACTTGTTGTATACTGAACACTTGCTAGTGCAGAGAAAAGATCTTCATGGGGGAAGTGAGCTTTTTAGGAATCTGTTAGAGTTAAGTTGGTGCATGTTCCAAGTTGGTCTCCAAACTCCAGACTTCAGGCTGTTGTAAATTAATCTAGATAGTGTAGTCTTCTTGTGTTCATTAGAGCCCAGCTTTGTAGAAATATTAATAGTTATTCTGATTGATTTAGCTTATGTTAACTGTAAAGCTAAAAAAATAAGATGATATGGCCCAGGGTGTAGCTCAGTGGTACATCCTTTGCTTACCATATTTGAGATTCTGGGTTCTGTCCCAGAAAAGGAAAAAAAAAAAAAATGCTGTCTAGCCCATTCATAGCTTTCTTTAAATTTTCAAACTTGGGAGATAGATATCCAAAAATACAAAGGCATATGTCTCAGTTTCTTTTACCAATGTGCTTGCAATTCTGAAGTCTAGCAAAAATAACCCAAAGGGCTCCCTTTGAAAACAATAGTTTTCACTTTCAGAAATTGCTGTCTCTGAATTCTCTAAATTTAGTGACTATAAAGCCAGCATCTGCCAAAGTCCACACATGATGGACATGAGATTTCTATACTCCCTGTGGGTCAGTAATGAATTGAGAGCATGCAGAAAGAGGTTATTAAATGCCATTGGAAAACATTTTGTTACTAGGTTTTAAAAGTTATTACTTCAGTGAAGTAACCAAAATAGCTCAGGCTTACAGATTTGCAAGTTTGAAAGGAAAGCATTTGTGTTTAAAATCATATCTCCGTTTTTCCTGCCACCATTCAAAGTTGTTATAAGCAAGCATTAGCTATGGCTTCAGCTTCCGGTCACAGTCCACCTCAGCAGATGGGAACACACTAGGCAGGGAGTGGAGAATGGATGAAGGGTTCTAGCACCCAGCATCCTTGACCTCTTCAGACTCCTTCTCTACCCGCAGGACGTGTGTCTGTGTCATCTTTGAACAAGAAAATGCCCGTCAAGCCAGTGAATTTATTGTGTTTGGCCTATGAGGCGCTGGAGTTTCCAGGGACTTTAGATTCTAGATGATCTGGGTGGAAGACTCTTAGTTGCTGTTGTTGGATTTTTTTTTTTTTTTTTTTTTTTTTTGTGTGTGTGTGTGTGTCCTGATGTGATCAAAATAATAACAGCAAGAGAAACCTATGTAAACCAAGAAGCAGGTCAAGCCGGCTTTGTACCTGTGTGCCTACACATTGCACACACATCCACTTTTTTTCTTGTATCACAGGATACTGTCAGAGTGCTTCTAAAAGTTTTTCATTTTACCTTATCCAAGTACCAGGAGAGAGAGAGAGAGAGAGAGAGAGAGAGAGAGAGAGAGAGAGAGAGAGAGAGAGAGAGAGAGAGAAAGATCCTCTTAAGTCAACATTTTTATCTAGTCTTTCACCTGAGCTGAGGAGGGAGCCTTCTGAAACACTACCAGGCGAAAACAAACATTGGCCGATTGCATCTTGAGACTGAACAGAGTTCCTATGTAGAGTGTGGAGGTCTAACACTCGCACAGTGCTGGGGCCACTTTAGGAATACAAACATCACAAGCCGGTGGCGAGGCAGACAGGCTCGCAGAGCCTTCCTCAAGAAGAGGGCATTGGCTCTCCAGCTTAATTAACTTTGTGACAGAGCCCTTCCCATAACGACATTTTTTTTTCCTTGTCTACAACTGTAAAAGAAAAACAAGGGGCGAGGCTAGAGGATGGAAAGAAAATCTGGTGTATTTTCCTTTCCAGAAATCCCTCAAGCCAGCTGAGCTGGGGAGGCCCTTCTCCCGGTTCCTAGTTAAAGGGTAAGAGACCTGGAAGTGCACATGTTCTCTCATGTCCACAGCTCATCCCGTGCCGGGGATGTGCAGAGATGCCGCTCTGCTCCGAGTACACAAATGGTCTGCCATCAGCACGATTCTTTTCCCTCTCCTACCGGAGTTACCAGCCAGTCCACCAGGTTGATCACCACCCAGGCGGCTTTTACTTGCCGAATCCTCCAACAAAGACAAGGCGAATTAACACGAAATGGGCCTGCCTGGCTCTCTGTGATAGTGCCCCGTCTCCCAGGCTCACCGGGCCTGAGACACCTTCCCTCCCCGCCCCCCCTTTTTTTTTTCTGAAGCAAGCGCGCGCTGACACACCCCTCCCTCCGCGTTGTCGCGGTCCCCTCCCCATCCCGCCCCGCCCCGTTTTCCGCTTTCAGCCTCCCTCCCTTCGACTCTCCCCTCCTTTACTCGCTTCTGTTTATTCCCTCCCCCTCCAGCCACTCCGGGAGCTGCCCGGCTGCTGCCCGGCTATACCTACACTTCCTCGGGCGCTGTCCAACCTACTACGGGTGGCCGGGCCGGCTACACGCGCTGTGCCCGGGGCGGCGGCTGCGAGCCCTTCCCGGTGGCCGCTCCCTCTTTCCCCTCGTCTTCGCGTCATGTCGGGCACTTGATTATTATTGTTATTATTTTTTTTGCATCCCTCTCTGTCCCGCCTTCCCCTCCCCCTTCCTTTCCCAGGTTGATTTCTTTTTCTTTCCCCTCTTCTCCGGGCTTGCCCATGAGCCTCCTCGGGAGCTACCGGAAAAAGACCAGCAGCGATGGTTATGAATCTTTGCAGCTGGTGGACAGTCACGGGGACTCGAGTGCGCGGGGCGCGGCGGCTGGCACGCAGAGGGTGACCGCGGGTGCGGCGCGCAGTCCCGCCCGGCAGCCTCCGCACCGCGCCAGCACCACGGACAGCTCAGGTAGCGGCCACCGTGGCGCAGTCCTCCAACCCGGCGGCGTGCGTCCCCGGCCCAGGCCGGGAGAGGCTGGGTTGTAGGCCACGGCATCTAATACCACGGGGTGTAACGTCTCTAATTTCTTTTGGTCCAGGGAGCTAAGAAACGTTAGATCCGTCTGGAGGCTCGGTGACATTAGCGAGCACCTCTTAATCTCCCTAGGCTGCTGAATACACTAGCTGGGGGCGGGGAGACGAGGGGAAGGGAGGGGAGGGGAGGGAGCTAGGTTGCTCCGCGAGGCAAGGCGGCTGCTTTCTCCGCCCAGCTGCAGGGGCCGAGGTGAAGGAGAAGCGCCTGGCGCTTTAGCAGCTTGCAGACCACGTTTCTTCCAGTTGTTCCCCTGATGCTGCTGTTATTTACAATTATGTAAAGCTCTGCCACGTCTGAACGGTCTGCTAGGGTTAATGGTTTCTTTCTCCCACGGAAGGCTTTACCTGGGATCAAGAGCCCTGTTAAACAACACAGCTCTTATGCTTTACACAATGCAATTTGTTTGCTCGGTTTGTTGGCTTTGATCTTATTCTTCTGCATGCTAATCGCTCCTCAAGCTTCTCATACGGGGAGATGGAAATGCTTCCAAACTTTGTTGTCTGTGTTTGCAAGTCCATAAGATGTTTTAATGAGTTAGAGACCTCTTAGACACGGTGAGAGTTAGCGATTTGTGTATCAAAACAGTCATCCAGGAATCCCTGCTGGCCAAAGACTTGTGTAAGAGCTGTTTGTTTACTTTTTCTTGTTCCAGGATGGGAACCACAGGGGGCTGGTTCTACCTTTGTGACTGTAATACTGGCAACTGAGGACTGGTGGGAGTCAGGTTGGGATGAAACCAAGTTGGATTTTATTCCTTCACTTTGCGGAGAATTGGTTGTGGATTTTAATTGTGTAATGTCTCTCCTTGGGCTGTCATTTCCTATTTCCCTCTTCCCGAAAGTGACATGAAATACTGTTCACAGATGTTCAGACGTTCTGGACTGAAAGGGAGCGTACTAGTTAAGCCGTGGTTTAAATTGAAGAGGGTGTTGGTGGGAGGTTCGCTCAGACGAACATACAGCTGTTAGTTATTGTTCCTAGTGGACTGCTTGTTTTCTGGGGGTTGAGGAGTGATCCTGTGTTTGGCTATTTGAGCTGCACTTTTCTACGTGGATGCTATTTGTATTTTGACTGGACATGGCCCTCCTTCAAATCATTAGCAGATTCATGTACTCAGACCCATAGACATTTTGGGAAATAATTGAAATGGGCACATTTCCAAATGAGTGCAGAGAAGCCCCACATCAGGGATAGGAAAAATGAGTCCATGCATTTTCTCTTTTTCCACAACAATCATTTTAAGAGTGGGAACTTGTTTTTTAAAGTAGATTACATTATAGGGAAAAACATATACTTTTTGTAGGAAATACATACATACATATATAGTAGGAAATACATATATATATATACATACATACATATATAGTAGGAAATAAATACATATATATATATATATATGTATTTCCTAGGTCCAGTAGCATCCAGACACAAGATTAAACTTTATGGGAGAATTCAGTCAAGAACAGTTTTTTGAGTGTGGGTTGTTATTTGATAGGGACAGCTATTCTAACACAGAAGGCCTAGTTAGGTCCTGGACTTTTGAGGACTGGCTCCTCCCCACCCCCACTAAATCAGGTTTTTCAGTAGGTGGTGAGAACAATGAGCTGCCTTGTTAAACGGTGGAGGTGGGAAGGAAGGTACAGTTATCTCTAAAGTGCTGTTGCCAGGAGTTGGTTCTTCAACTTCATCAAGCTAGGGCTGTTTCAAGAGCACGTTCCTCCTTGCAGCTCCCTGCCACCCCACCATGCCTGTCCCCTCCTGCATCTGCTTAGGGGAATGCTGGGGCTCGGCTGTAGCAGGCTGGTACAAACACGACGTGATGCCCATGTTCAATTGAGAACATGGTTTAGAGTGATAATGTTCGGTTTGGATGAGGGATTAGATCCTGAGAACTGTATTTGTTTCCTAGTGCAACTGTATGTCTTGCTTAATTAGAGTCTTTCTTCCAAGAGGTTCCAAGTGTGGCCCGTGCTGTGTAAATATATCCATTTGTGAGGATATTTAATTAAACTCATGGATCATTTCTAATGCGATAGTCATCTGCCCATTTATCCAGCTGATTGTGTGTGATGTGGTGGACCCGGTAGGAGGTTTGTAGGGCTTTGTTCAAGTAGGAATGTTTTTGAACTGGAAAATATGTGGACATCGCTGTAGAAAATGCAAAGCTTGATCTTGATAGTGCCTTACACATGTGTGACAATTTATGTAGAGCTCTTGGACACTTACCTTATTTCATTCTCTAGAAATAATAGAAACAATAAAGTAGCGGCCTGTGCCTGTGTGCCTGAGGTTGGGGGCTGGAGCCTCAGAACCATTGTTACTTGCTGGAAACTCTAGGTTTTGAGCCCATTCCTCACTTGCAAAAGGAGACATTCTTAACATGGAACTTTAACTGAGGCTCAAGGCAATGTGAGGCTGAAGTTGCACATTTCCCTTACTCTTTTGACTCTGTGCTCCCTGATTCCGGCGTGAGGGTGGTGATGATGATGATGATGATGATGATGATGACGACGATGATGATGTTAGAGACTTGTCTAGTGAAAAGGAGTTACCTAGGAACAGCCAGACTCTGGTCTTCTGTCTTTTTCTTGGAATTATTGCATTTATTTAAAATTTTGTGGTGTGTGTGTGTGTGTGTGTGTGTGTGTGTGTGTGTGTGTGTGCGTGTGGTAGCTCTCAGGAGTCAGTTCTTTCCTTCTACCAGGTGGATCCCAGAGATCAAGCTCAGATCCTCAGACTTGGTAGCAAGCATCTTTACCTCCTGCCCCATCTTGCTGGCCCTGTGTAGTTTGCAGATAGGGTCTCAATATATATAGGCCTGGCTGGCCTAGAATTCACTATGTAGACTAGACTGGCCTTGGACTTGCAGTAATCCTCTGCCCTCAGCCTCAGCGCTGAACTTCTAGGTGTGTGCTACCACACCTGCTTGTCTTCTGTGCTCATGGACTGAGTTTTCTTCTCCATTGGAACAAAGTGACATTCTGTGGAGACACTATGTCAATTGATTGTTGAAATCAAACAATCTTATCAAAGCAGACTCCCCATCTGTTTTCAAAGGAAAGAGGGACAGCTGTTCCAAGGACAGTAATAACTTTCTAACATAACAGTTTCTGGAGCGTTGAGTCCAGAGCAGTTTCCTAGCCAGATGTATCTCATAGAGCGCTCTGCTTTGGCTGCTGGTGGTGGTGGTGGTGGGGTGGGTTCACTTCATTCAGATTATTGTCTAGAGAGGGCTGTCATTCAAATGTCATCCTGTCACACCCATCCCAGGAACTGGAGCTGTCCCAGTACACTGCTTGAGAAACTTCATATTTCTCTTGTGTATATTCTGCCTTCCGGGAAAGGTAGAACTCATAAAGCACACAAAAGTCAAACTCCTTAGCCTGAGCCAATTAGGGCTAACTTGCCAAATTTGTCCTGACAGGCCAGAGAAGAGGTCCACTTAAAATCTGGGGTTTATTAATGAAATTGTAAAGAATAAGGATAAGGAAGTTTTATGACTTGAACATGAAATGTCTCTTACAGACTCATGTGTTTGACACTTGGTGCTATTGGTGGTGGTGGTGGTGGTGGTGTGTGTGTATGTGTGGCAACTTCAGGAGGAGCAGCCTGTGTGGAGGAAGTGTGTCACAGATGTTCCTTTCTTGTTTCTGCCTTTGGTAGTCTCACCTGGACCAGCCCTCTCCCTCTCTCGGCTTCCTGGTTGCTGTGTGTGTTAGGGGCTCTACTCCACCACATCCTCTCTGCCACAGTAGACTGAAACCTGGGACCATGAGCCCTAATACACCTTTTGTCCCTTTAAATAGTTTATATCAGGCATTTTGTCACAGTGACACACAGTGACTAACACAGGAAGAATGCTAGAATGCTCAATTGAGCATGAAAATCTGTTTGGAAATAATCACCTTTGGCAAATATGATGTTAAGAGTGTTTAGTATTCACATTTTGAACTGTTTTTAGTGTCATGAAATATATATTTGGGTAACTTTATGTTTCATAGAAATAATGTACATGTAACAACCCTTTCCTACCAAATTCCATATAGGGACTTTATAGTTTGGAGGCAAATTTCATCTCTGTAACTTATTTAATTTGTGGCTAAATATGCACTAGTTATGGGGTAGGTCATGAGCAAAATATGTTCAAATTTCCAGTGCTGAGGACTGCCAGACTTCTTGGACTTGGAAGGAGGATCCTAGGAACTAAACTTTGGATGTGAGGGCAATCTGGCTATAGCATCTTTCACCCAGTTGATCATTGTGGTTGATTGGTCTGATCTGACTGGCTAGACGGGTGTCCACATCCTCCTTTATGTACATCCTTCTCCAAGTGACATGCTCAGTCAAAGAGGATGACTTTCCCTGATATCGGAGAGCCTGCCTTTGGCAGGGTCCGTATGTATAAGCAGCTGCATGCTTCTGGTGGAACCCTCAAACAGGCCCTCAAGGAGCTAGACTTTCCGAGCACAGCCCTGGAGCCCCATGGAAAACACTCTGCCTTCAGAGGCAGTGTCTTTGGACTGCTTTTGTTCACAGAGTCCTTTCTGCGTTGGGGGCAAAAGTAACCTTTCTCTTCTTTAGATACAAAACACATTCAGTCCTTCTTTAACATGGTGACTTTGGACAGTTTGAGAATAGACTTCTCTTGGCCTGGTCTCTTTTCTGGGCCAAACTACCTTCTTCACCTTTTAAAAAATTTTCCATTTGATTCATATTATTATTTCTAAGATTGGAGAATAATTCATAGTTTTGATTTTTCCATAACAGAATTTTTCATCGATTTTTATAATAAAAGGTTCTGGAACTCTTGGTTAAAAAAGAATTAAAGATTACAGAAAGGAACAAAATGAAAAAAATGGAAAGTAATCTTTCATCTCTGGTGGCTTAGGCTCTTACCTCAGAGATAACCCTACTGAATGTTTCTGGGGGTCCAGCAAGATAGGTCAGTGGCTAAGAGTTCTTGCCACACAAGCCCGATGAGCTGAGTTTAATTCCCAGGACTCATGTAAAAAGGCCAGATTTGGGAGCACACATCTGTGATCATAACACTCTTTCAGGGAGATGGGAGGCAGGCCAAGTGTATGCAATATGTCAGAAACAAGGTGGAAAAAGAGACTCAATTCCTCAAGGTTGTTCTGTGACTGCTACATGCATGCTATGGCACACACATTCCTGTACTCACACACACACACACACACACACACACACACACACACACACACACTAAAAAATTAAAATTACAAGTTTCTGAAGGGACATTCCACATATAATGTATGTTTGCATAAAATATGTAATATACACACATTTATTTAAATTACATTACATTAAAATTGTAATAAGTGCAAATTCAAATTTTATTCCCATTATAATGTTTAATAATAAAATGGATATGATCTGAGCATCATGCTAAATACTGTACCTGTGGTATTTCTTAACCTTCAGAAAAATTATGTAAGGAAGAAATGACAACAAATGCGGCCAAGAATGTGGTGAAAGAGGAACCCCATAACTACCTGGTAGGAATGTAAACCGGTGTAGTTACTGTGGAGGTTCCTCAAAAACCTAAGGGCAAAACAGCCAGGTGACCCAGATACATCACTCCTGGGTATAGAACTGAAGGACTATAAGTCAATTTGCCACAGAGATGTTTGCACAGTCATGTTGTTGCTGCACTAGTCTTGTGTGGATATGGACGGATGGATGCATGTACTCATGTGTACATGTGTGCATTTTTATGTTTCAGTCAGAGTACAACCTTGGATGTCATTCCTCAGATGTCTTCCACCTTTTACAGCAAGATCCCTCACTGCCCTTGGTCTTGACTGGGCTCCAGGGACTATCTGGGGGGCAGTGAGGGAACTAGCAAGACAGGGAAAGGAGTCCTGGGGCAGGGCAGTGGAGAGGGGATTAAGAACAAAATAGAATATGTAGGTATAAAATGTCCCAGTGAGATCCATTTCTCTGTATGTTGACCAAACAACTAATCAAAACTTAGTCAAGTTCCAGGCCAGTGGGTGACTTGACCTGTCTCTGCTACCCACCTTGCCATTGCAGGATCACCTCTGCCCAGCTTTTTTTAAATGGGTTTTGGGGATTTGAATTGAAGTCTTTATGCTTGTGAAGCAAGTATTTACCAACCATGTCCATAAACGGATGGATTAAAAACTGTGATATCTATCTATCTATCTATCTATCTATCTATCTATCTATCTATCTATCTATCTATCAAATATATGCAAAATGTAATATTATTTAGTTGTAAGAAAGAATAAATTTTGTTGTTAATTTTACAGGGAGATTTTTATTACAGTTTAATGGATGGAATGGAAGATCATTTTGTTAAGCAAAAAAAAAGTCAGGTTCAGGCAAATATTGCGTGTTTTCTTCTATACATGTAGGACATGAAAGGAAAAGGTAGACTATGATGGGAAAGAAAGATGTTTAAAGGAATGGGTGATGGGGCGATAAGAGAGAACAATGGCTTGTCTATCTATGAAGCCAGACGAGGGAGTACGTGGGGCAGGCTTAAGGAAACTAGCAAGATGGGGAGAGAGGTTGGGGGCAGGGCAGTGGAGGGGGGATGAGAACAAAGTATGATATGTATGTATGAAAATGTCACAGAGGAAGCCATTTCTTTGTATGCTCACAAAATAGCTAAGTGAAAACGATGCAGCCTGAAAAAAATCGCTTCAAGGGGAGTGCAGTCGTTACCTCCTGCCTGCGTTTGAAGTAACTGAGGTGCAGAGGGGTTCAGCTGGCTGTCTCTGGTTCCACAGGCTTCACTTACTCATTTAGGGAGCAGGACACTGTGGAGACATGCCCTTCAAATTGCAAAGGGAGACTTGCGGTGAAATCTCTTTGTCTGCTGCTTTCTCTGAGGCAAAGTGGAATGAGAGTGATTGAAGGAACCGGGATGAATGTAGTTGTTTTCCTTTTCGAATCTCCTCCAGCATGACAGCTGTGTCATCCTTATTTACATATAACATAAAGAATTTTTAAAATGCAGGAGTGAGGGAGCCAGAGCTGGAGCAGCGTGGAATAAGGCCGATTAAGCTTTGAGATGGCACTTTGGGAATAATGTAATTGGTGCAGGTTTCTAAAATTTATGGAATAATATCTTGCCAAGGAAAACGGCTCCCTAGTGCTCTCGGGATGAAGGCCAGAATCTTCTGAACTGGACACCAGCAGCCCAGTGTGGGGCCTCGGAACACCAGCCCAGCGGTGCTGCTCTTGTCCCAGACCAGAGGACGCCTCCCTCCCCTTCTGAGCTTTTGCAAACATTTGGCCCCTCAGCTCTGAGCATCTTATTCCAGAGCCATCTGGATGCTCCTTTCTGGCATCCCTCCTCCTCTTTGGATGCTCTTTGTCCTGTGGCAGCCTGGTGTGGTCATGATCCCTGCTCATCAGCCTGGCTCTCATTGTTCTGACCTGTGGTACACTGCTCGGCATGTCTCCTGTTGGGCTGGAGATACAGTTCAGAGAGAGGCTTAGTCTTAGTCACCTTTGTGTTCTTTTCGTTGCTTGGCATTTATTAGCAGCCCAACCAATACTTGTTGAATAAAAGAAAGCATGAACAGATTCTGAATTTTTAAAAAGGGCATTTATAATGGAAAGTGCCCGGCCAAACCTAAAAATAAGTAGATGGCTAGATTTGATCAGAAATGAGGGCAGGCTTAAATGAAATTGTGGTAGAATGCTCAATCAATTCAATAATGAACATTTTTTATGTGCAAGAGTTCCAGAGAGGAAAAATGGTTAAGATGCACCCAGACTCCCAAGAGCTTCTTAATGCAGAAATGTAAGTAAATAGTTTATCTGAAGACTGCTTTCTTGACCCCCATCCCCAAAAGCAGCCTATTGTTTGACTTACTCTAAAGTCAAACTTTTTTTGTGTTTCAAGAGATAGGGTTTTTCTGTAGCTTTGGAGCCTGTCCTGGATCTCACTCTGTAGAGCAGGCTGGCCCTGAACTCACAGAGATCCACCTGCCTCTGCCTCCTGAGTGCTGGGATTAAAGGCATGTGCCACCACCACCAGCTCACTTTCTTTTTTAACCAGAGATGACTTTATCCACAGATAAATATTTCTTAGTCATTAGCACAGACTTGAAGTCTTGGCCATTTTCAGGTTTCCTTTTAGAAGTTCTGCATATCACTCTTAAAGTTCTGCATATCACTGTTGAAGCTCTGCATATCACTGTTGAAGTTCTGCATATCACCGTTGGCCATCTGAAGCAAGACACAACGTACTGTTTTACAGTCTGCATCACTCTCTACAGTTGCTTTTTCTTCCTTCCTTCCTTCCTTCCTTCCTTCCTTCCTTCCTTCCTTCCTTCCTTCCTTCCTTCCTTCCTTCCTTCCTTCCTTTGAAGTAAATAAAAGAATCCTGGAGATAAGATCATGTGTTTCTGGGAGATTTTTAAGTTAGAGGGAAACTAAATGCGCATTATTTTGTATGAAACCACTCTTCCCAAGACTTCCCTGGAGAATTTGATGGAGAAACTCAGTCTCTGAGGAGTACGAACTTCATGGTCCAAGGAATTAGGAAATTTCATAACTTGTGCCAAGGGATCTGGCATATTCTCCTGCCTCTCATTGCTCTATATCACAGGCCATAATCTAGATCTAAAATATCTTATTTCAATAATTCATCCAGATACAATTTTAAAAGGCATTAGAGATAGAAACTAAATGAAAATTCAACTGTGTGTAGCATTAACAATACGAAGGCCACTGCCAGGGACATAATCAGACTACTTATTGCCGGAGTGGAGTTCGGGTTGCATATGTAGGAAAATGACTGTTGGTGCTTCTCAGGCACCGCACCTGGGGGCTGACAGGAGAGCTTGGTGTACGTGGTGCTGCCTCCTGACCTTAGACGATTCTGCTGGGAAAGAAGTGCACGTTAGAATTGGGAGGTGAATGTGTGGTGTAATCGCAGACTTGCCTGAGAAATGCAAAAGAGAGATTCACTGTTTAATAGGAGGGCTGGCCAGAGCCACCATCGAAGGTGACAGCTGGAGCAGACTTCAATAGGCGAAGAAGGAAAGGAAGACTGCTAGACCAGAAGCGACCATGTTTCCTGCTGCCAGGCCAGCTGGAATGGCAGTCTTCCCTGAGCCCTCCCCATCAATCTGGTCATCAGCCTCCACTCTCCTGTGCTGTGGCTCTAGGTCCTGCCTCCTTTTCCTAGGCCAGCTGACCCTGCCCTCTGGCTTGGGTGTCCAGCTCCTTAGGTTATCATCTAAACTGCCACTCGACTGTTCTCGAAGGGTATGCTGGCTCCCAGTGCACCTCTGCTCACCCTGCTCACCAAATGAGAATCCCTGGGCCTAGGGCTGATAGGTAGAGATGCCAGAATTGAGTTTTGTGGCACTGGCGAAGCCGGGGAGATGCAGGGTGGCTGGCGGCCCCTCATTCGTTCTCACTGGGTGAGCATCTGACTCTGCTTCCTGCTTGGTGATGAGTCCCAGCAAGAAGGGCCAGACACCAGAGAACCATGGGAGATGGTTGTGGAGAGTAAGGATTCTGGGTCTCCGTGGAAATGGATCCTGACCTTAGAGATTGTCAAGGCATGCCTGCACCAACCAGTATTTGGCTACTAGAGCTTTGTGGCAAAATCTTAGTCAGGCAGCTGTTTTTATTTCTCTTTCCTCTTTCCTCGGAGTTCTTCTCTGTCTCTCCACATTCTGCAGTCATTCCCTCTCTTTTTTTCTTCCTCCATCTTTAGCTTCCTCGTTCCTCTCTCCTCCTGTGTCTTCACTTCTCTTCTTCTTCCTTCTCTCCTCCCTTCCTCCCAGTGAGTGAGTCAGTGTGTTTGGGAGACAGTGCACAGGATGGTAGATGGATGACTGCAGTCTTGGTGTGTGTGTGTGTGTGTGTGTGTGTGTGTGTGTGTGTGTGTGTGTGTGTGTGTGACTTAGCCTGCTGCTTGTGGCCCGATGTGTGTGAACACGAGCATCACTTTCCAATTTGGGTAATTGCATCTAACCTCCCTACAGTTTCAGTTGCTTCAATTAACGAAGTGTTCCACACTACGACCTGGGGAAGAACAGTTTCCTGGGTGTCCCAGAGGCTGCTGTGTTCAGACAGAGGAAGGGGAAAAATGTACTTTCTCATTCCATGAAAGGCGTGCAAGATTATAGCTCCCCATTTTTCCTTCCTTTCCTTACTTCATCTTTGCAAGGAAATAAACCTTTATCTTTCCTTTCCTCATGGCTGATGCCTGGATTTTCTGTATTTACAAGTCAGTCTCTCTCTCTCTCTCTCTTGGTTTTTCGAGACAGGGTTCTCTATGTAGTTTTAATGCCTGTCCTAGAGCTCACTCTGTAGCCCAGGCTGGCCTCGAACTCACAGAGATCCACCTGGCTCTGCCTCCTGAGTGCTGGAATTAAAGGCGTGCACCACAGCTGCCGCCGCCGCCGCTGCTGCCGCCGCCACCACCACCACCACCTGGCTGTGGATGGTGTGTGTGTGTGTGTGTGTGTGTGTGTGTGTGTGTGTGTGTGTGTGTTTGTGGTGTATACACAAGGTGGGACACACCAGTGTGTTATGAGTCAGAAACTCCAAATTTAGGTTCTGGCTTTGTCTTTTACAAGCAGTCACCTTGGACAATTCATTCACCTGAGGACCCTCATACTGTCTCCGTGTTTCACTGCCGAGGTAAATGTGGGCATGCTCGGGAGCTCACTTTACAGCCAGAACTTCCTCATTTGCTCATCCCCTAGACATCTCTTGGCTTCCCATTTGCCGTGGAGAGGATGCGGAAGAGGTGGAGACAGATACGACCCTGGCTTCATGGGTTTCCCCGGGGTTGGATAAGTGGCCACGTGGTGTGCTCAGGAGGAACTCAGGTTTGGGAGGAGGGAAGGCCTGTTTCACTGAGCTGGGTCAGGAAGGCCCGTTCCGAGGAGACAAATAAGCTTTGGATTAACCGATAAAGAGGCAGGAAGGAAAAAGCAATAGCAGGCAGAGGGCATTCAGTGGCTACCCTGTGCTTCATATGTGCAATTGGAGAGATGGCATTGTTGGGCAGAGTCATGACTGTGAGTATTACAGTGGGCCTGCCCAAGCTAAGATGGTCACGAGGTGATGCCATTTTTTGGGGGGGACTACTGTTGTAGATTTGGCTTGCTGCTACCCAGAGCTGCAGTGTGTGGCTCATGCCTGTACTACAGACAGTGCTTGATCTGGAGGACGGCACAGCTTTCAGGAAGGAACATGTGGCAGAATAGCTCGCACTTGGTGAGCCAGGGGGAGATGCCAACAAATGAGGCCCTGGGTGTGTTGACCGACCCGTTAAAAAACGTCTGGTTTTACAGGTAGCTGGTAACTTACACAAATTCACATTAGAAGTCAGACATAATTAATTATGTAGCCCAGGCTAGCTTTATGATCCTTCTGCCTCAGGCCTCTGAATGCTGGGATCAGAGGCAGGTGCTGTAATACCTGCCTTTAGGGTTCGAATTGTTTAGCTTACGTATTGCGGCATCTTCCTATATGAATGTCATTATCCTTTGCCTTCATTTTAGCTCCATCCATCGCTCTCCCTGGTGCACAGATACAAACTTTAGGGCTGACTTGTTTTAGGGCGGTTTTGTATTTATTCGAAAATCGAGTGGATGACAGGGAGCTGCCCCCCACCGTCCCTTTCCCCACTCTGTGTGTAGTCACCCCCGTTAGC
Source organism: Peromyscus maniculatus bairdii (assembly GCF_049852395.1). NCBI lineage: Eukaryota > Metazoa > Chordata > Mammalia > Rodentia > Cricetidae > Peromyscus > Peromyscus maniculatus. The sequence continues at coordinate 122,208,097 of NC_134853.1, forward strand.
AGTGCCCCCGTTAGCAGCGCCCCCGCCACCATCAGCACGAGCTTTGTGTCCTGTCGTGCTGAGCTCTGACTGTGGGGAGGTGGAGTGAGTGGTGTGAACGTAATGGAAGAGGAAGGAGCCCAGGTCCGGAGACATAATGAGCTGTGACAGAGGTCTGCCAAGGAGAGGCAAGATCCCAGGCCCCCTGTGGCGAGGAGGCATCAGCCAGAGGAATAGAAAATTGGGGTTTAACTGCCAGGGAAATTGGTAGGCTGTCCAGAAAGTATAGCTGAATATTCACTGTATTTCCCCGTCTTAAAATGGAGCCACCGAAGGCCCCAGGCAGGATGGGAGCCTGGCTTTGTCTCTGAATGTGCCAGGAGAGTGCTGCCTCCATTGTGCCTGTCACAGGCGCACAGAGGCTGGGGACTTCACACACTGTCTTGTTTTGTGAGCCGTTGTAACAGACATGCGCTCTGTTTCACGTCTGGCTTTGTTTTCACACTGTACGCTGTTGCATGGGAACTGAGCCTCTTGGCACATACCCCCCTCCCCCCCACGGCCCCACCATCCTGGTCTAGTTTATAATATGACACATGCATGTTCATGAAAAGGAAATTTAAAACAATCCAGAAAATTATGTGAAGGTGAAAATAAAAACCTATTTTCTTTCTCCCCAGCCCTAGTCCCATTGTTACTGGTTTCTGTATTCACTTAGAAAAATTTCCATGCATGTACAAAAGTGTGCAAGCCCACAAACACATGCAGATTCCCTTATGCCCATGTATATGTATAAGCCCATTCACTCGTGTGTATCCTGGAATCCATATGTGTTGCTATAAAAGTTCATGTTTTGCTTAGCATGATGTTGTGGGAAACTTTCCACATTAGGTTCTAAGGTTTCTCTAGTGACTCCTCTGATCTCTATGGGTAGGAAGCAAGTATCTTTGGACAGAAATACTTAAAAATGTTTTTAATTTACACACAATTATCATATATATTTATGGAGTGTAGTGTGGCATTTGAATACACACGTACAATTGATAATGGGATCCGTGGCACTGGCATATCATGTTCCTCTGTATACTGTACCTGTGGCAATTCCTCTTCTTCTTCTTCTCCTCCTCCTCCTCCTCCTTCTTCTTCTTTGGCTTCTCAAGAGACAAGGTTTCTCTGTGTAGCTTTTAGAGCTTGTCCTGGAACTCACCAGAGTTGTAGACCAGGCTGGCCTTGAACTCACAGAGATTCACCTGCCTCTGACTCCCAAGCTCTTGGATTAAAGGCATGCACCACTACCGCCCGGCTGCCTGTGGCAATTCTTGACACTGGGATTGCAAACCGGAAGAACACAGGCAGGCACACCGATAGGCTTGCTGGATTGCTGAGAACCTGGTACCAACTCTAACGAGGATGCTTGCCTTCCTATTTCCCTGTCAGAGCTGAGTGTTACCAAACTCGTTAATCTTTGCTAGTCTGTGATGAATGATGATGGTTAGCTCCAAACTGTCATAGACGTTGGTATTTCCAGGAATTATTTTTGTTGTTCACGATTGTGTTTGTAAGTCAGCCATGAGTGAGTAGATGTATGTACATGTGTGACATGAGGGAATTTGCATACATTTGTGTGGATTCTCACAAGTTTGTGTAGTCATGGAAGGTAGCTTGGAAAATGCAGGCAAGCACAGTTGTGCTTTCCCTGATGACAGTGGTTGGCGTTTGTCCTGTCCTTCGGGGGACTAATTTTTACATTTGAGCCTCTGCTTCCCACTCTGTAAAGGAGATAACACCGCTCTTTAGGTTGTCAGGAAGCCCAGGTGAAAAGGGACCCAGTGAATTCCATGCCCTGTGCAGGACACTGGTAAATGCTAACTGATCAAGAGGAGGAAGTGAGCTTCAGCAGGGTGAAGAATATTTGCTCTCCTGAGGGTTTCCAGGGCTGTTTTACTCTCAAGGACATGAGTCTTTCCTTTGTTATTTGTAAGCTTTGGGGCACTTTACAATACTTTGGGTTACTCTAAGTTCGCAGAATACTTACCCTTGGCTGAAGAAGTCAATAGGTAGCTGGGGTAGACTTAGGCAATTAACCAATAGTAATGCTTGCTACGTCATGGGGTGTGAAGCATAGCCTAGTTCAGGGAAAAATTTGAAAGTAGAAGGCAGAAACTTTCAAGAAGAAAGGGAAATTAGCCAGGGGTGTGGTGGTGCACACCTTTGATCCCAGCATTTGAGAGGCAGAGGCAAGCAGATCTCTGAGTTTGAGGCCAGCCTGGTCTACAGAGTGAGTTCCAGGACAGCCAGAGCTGTTACACAGAGAAACCCTGTCTCAAACTCCCGCCTACCCACCCACCCCCCCAAAAAAAAGAAAGAAAAGAAAAGGGAAATTAGCATCTACTTTAATTTTTACTGGGTATTATTCACTCTTCTCTTTTATTGCTAGGTACATATGTGTAACCTAGCATGTGAGTAACCTATGAATATACATTTAAACCAGCTTGGATTATATACTAAGACTATGTGCTTTTCAAGAAGGGGCTGTTTTTGCTCCCTCTTCCTGGGACATTTGGAAATAGCTGTATTACAGTAGTGGGGACAGGCTGTAACTGGCACCTGCTAGGTTAGAGACTAGGGTTTGCTAAACACTCTCACTGATGCAGCTCCTCATAGAAGACAATCTGGAGACCCCCCAAAGAGGAAAGGAGTGATTATGAATTGAAGGTAAGGACCCTGGAGAATGGTCTGCCCTTGGATGTATCAAGTTGATGGTGCCATCCAAAAAGAACTTCTTTGGGGCTTCAAGATGGGCTATTGCTTTGTAGAGAGCTGGTATAGAAAAGATTTAAGTCCATTTGACTTGGGCTATCTCTTTGAGGCAGCTGTGATTCTGTAGCTTCAAGCTCATGGCTTCTATGGGATCCAGGATCGACTTCTCTGTTCCATTCACAAATTCATTCATTTAGCAAACGCTAAGTGTAAAAGCCCAAATACTATGAAGTGATAAAACAAAACAAAACAACAAAAACAAAACAAAAAAAACCCAAGCTGCCTGCCCCGAGGGAGCTTAGGAGTTCGTACATGGATCTGTGTTCTCTGGAGTCAAGACCTTTTTTGTTTGTTTGTTCAGAGCTGAGGGTAGGATGTAGCCCCTTCCTCATGCTGGGCAAGGGCTCACCACTGAGCCAGACCCTGAGGTCTAGTTGCTCTTATAATAAATGTAGCATATATATATATATATATATGAAATCTGAGATTATATATATTTGTTACATTTATCATATATATATATCATGCTCTTGCTGCTCTGAGTTCTTGTGTTTTTTTTTCTAGGGTTTTCAAATTTGGTTGGTAGCTAATAGATTCTTTTTCTCAGTAAACTCCTTTCTGCTGTGGGATGTTCTGTATGTCAAATGTGTTGCTCTGATTGGTTAATAAATAAAACACTGATTGGCCAGTAGCCAGGCAGGAGGAAGTATAGGCAGGACAAGAAGAAGAAGAATTCTGGGAAGTGGAAGGCTGAGTCAGAGAGACACTGCCAGCCGCCGCCAGGACAAGCAGCATGTGAAGATGCCGGTAAGCCATGAGCCACGTGGCAAGGTATAGAGTAATAGAAATGGGTTGATTTAAGATATAAGAACAGTTAGCAAGAAGCCCGTCATGGCCATGCAGTTTGTAAGCAATATAAGTTTCTGTGTTTACTCAGTTGGGTCTGAGTGGCTGTGGGACTGGCGGGTGAGAGATTTGTCCTGACTGTGGGCCAGGCAGGAAAACTCCAGCTACACTTTCCCAGCCTGTGCATGTATAAAGTATATGAAAACAGAGAGACTCTGGTTAATGTAAAGGTGTGAGGCTAGATACTGCTTTTAGAGGACTGGTCTCTCCTCTCCTCACTAGTATTTAGTGTATGACTGTAAAATTCCAGGGCTGTGTTGGATCCAGTTTGACCCCCACACTTTTAACCCACTCCCTTGGAAGCCAGGCCCTGTGCAGGAGAAAGGGAAGGTGGAAGGTGGCGTCTAAGGTCAGTGTGGCAGGGTAGGACTTGTTTTTCTTAAGCCATCATGGACGATGTATTGAGTCCCCATCTCCATTGATGTTTTTCCTTTCATCTTTGTTTCCACAAGAGCTAGGTCATGTGAGGTAGTGGATTTGCTTTGAGTGGATTAGAGTAAGGAGCTGAGGCCGACAGGCAACGGCAAGTCCAAGAATAGCTAGTGAGCACTTGTCAGGCACAGGCACCATGCTCTCGGGGGGAACCTGATGGGGTCAGTCGAAATACTGAGTGAGAATATGTCTGATAAAGTTGCAAAGAATATTTTAAGAGGAAGGGATAGGATGGTAAGACAGAAGAAAAAAAAATCAGCCATAGAGTCTTTTCAATGTCTTAGTAAGTCATCTTTGGGTGCAAGTACACGTATTTGAATTGTCTTAATTCTAAACCAAAGGAGGGGAGTTGGGATGAAATCCCAGAGGCAGAGAGAACATGGAGTCTGCCCTCAGGTGGACCTGACGCCAGTGCTGAGGGCCTGCTGCTGGCAATGCCTCGTGGCTCTTGTCTTTCCTCTCCTCACATTTGCTGTGATGTCCTCTGCTCTTCCTGTAGACTTTCTTCGCTGTGTATGTGGCTGCCCCAAAGATCCCTGGTTTGTATGTTGCAACCAGCCCTCCCTGATCCCCTGTCTGACCCGGGAGGGAGGAATCTCATGGGGTTTAGGAGGTTTTTGTATATTTATTACCCAGTAGTTGTAGTCGGAGTAGCAGTGTGTGTGTGTGTGTGTGTGTGTGTGTGTGTGTGTGTGTGTGTGTGTGTGTGTGTGTGAAGAGCCTCTCTTGGGGTATCAGCGGTTGGCAGAGCACTCCTCAAAACTGGAAATGGAACAAACTGACCCTCGGGTTGCTCCTTTGAGAACAGCTGAGACAGATGCTTGTGTGGCTGTGACCAAGTGTGAGATGGATGATGTGGGAAAGAAGTAATGGAGGGGGTTGGTGGAGGTATCCGGAAGATGGTATGAGCACTCACTCTGAAGCGTAGGCAAGAGCTCCTAGTGGGAGAAGAGGATGGGGAGAATGAAAGCTGGGAAGAACAGGAGTGTGTGAGGAACAGGGGCGTTTGCATATGCCAGGGATTCTTCTATTCACTTAGCTGACAGGCACTTACTGAAGGCCTAGTAATGCATCCATGTGTTTATCAATGAAAACAGGATTAAATAGTTAAATTGCTTCTCCAATTTAAAAAGTGGAAATAGGAACCCTGTCTATCTGGTTCCAAAGTCTTAAACAGTTTTTCCTATTGCTACCTTCACATCCGTCTTCCATGTTTGGTTCTACAAGGTCAAGTGTAGCCCCAAGTAAGGTTGGCGCTTAGGCTTGCATCTGTTCACTGCTCTCCCTACAGTGAGAACAGATGTGCAGTTTTTGTGACTGCAGAGTTAGTGCATGCTTATTTTAGGGGGGAACATTTGGTCGGATGCTAAGCTGTGTTCTAACTCTTGTATCAAGGTAGGACTTGTTATCATTCATTCCAGTTATGTTGGGAACTGGCTATATGTAAGTCATTGCAGAATTACTTACAATAAATAGGAGAACCTTAGAGTAGTCTGACATTTCTCCAACAGGAGAGTGATTAAGAAAATTAAGATATGTCTATAGAGTCTTATTAAGTAGCCATTACAATAATTACTTAAGGGAATTGTAATTAATAAAATCTCCAAATAGAATAAGAAGAAACAAACTATATATATTAAATTGAACCACATGAACACACATCTACACATAGAAAAAAGTCATTGTAAAACTACATCTCCTGTTTTAAGAAAACGAAGTAAGTAGATCAAAATATTACAAAAGCATATTTGGGTTTTTACCAGTAAGTGAAACTTTTTATGTCTGTTTTGCTTAAATTTTAACAGTGAATTTATATTTTATACTACAAAACTGTATGCAGCTGTGTTTTTCTATAGTTAGTTGTGTAACAGAAGTTTTTATTGAAATAGTTACACGTTCACTTGCAGTTCTGCAGAACAGTACAGAGAGAGACCTGTAAACTTTGCCTTCTTCTCCCAGATTACAAATCTATAGGGTAATGCCACATCGAGGACATCGACACTGATTTGTGTGACTCCAGATCCCCCTGGTTTTACTTGATTTGAGTGTATGTTAAGTCCTATATTATGTCTCATTTGAGGATCCCAGAGTCTGCCACCACAATCAATATTACACACTTTCAAAACCACAAGAAACCTCGACTTACTCTTTTCTAACCACATCCACACCCCCACACTCTCTATTTAATTATTTTTTTATACTTAATACTAATGCATCAGGCACTTACTTTATTTTAGCTTTTCATCTGAAGCCAAAATTCTAGAACCTTAGAGTAGGAATAGGATTTGAAATCTCAGGGGTCACTTAGGATGGGAACACTTTTACAGTGGGAAGAAGACCTGTGATTACCCACCGTCACCTAGAAGCACCAGCAGCCTGAGTTTTCTCCCCACTCCTCCCCCAGATGCTCTCATCTGGTCCTCTCCGTCTGGGTCAGGTGCCCTGCTTATACTCCATGGCTTCCTTATTGCGGTGCATTCTTCATTTAGCAATGGCGAACAGATAAAACACTGGACTGGGGATGGCTCCATGGATAACGTGCTTGAGGACCTAAATTTACTCCCAACAAGACACTATGTCAAACAAGGTGTGGGTGAAGACTACAACCAAAGTTGTCCCCCAATGGTATACATCATGGCACTTGTGGCTGGTGCTTTCCCCCATACCCATATTCCCCACATGTGCCTGAAGCTGCTAGCTCTCCCTCTTCTTTCTAATGTCAGTAGTTTTTTTTTTTTTAAATCTTCCTCCATCTGTCTGTCTCTATCACTCTTTCTTTTTCCTCACTCTGTGTCTCCTAGTAGGGATTGAACCTAGGACCTCAAGCATGCTAGGCAAACACTCCACCACTGAACTACATTTCTAACTCTTCCTGCCTACTCCTCTACCGTAGCATGATTGTGGTAGGCTCTGACTTATTTTGGCGACAACTACTTACTTTGCCTCGGAATTCCAGCTCTCTACCTGCTCATACAGCTATCAGAATGTCCGAATCTTATCTTTTGAGTTCATCACATTTTGTTTCTCCACTAGCGAAAGCAGTGAGACGATTAATGCCTCGAGTAACTATGAGCCTATCACTGTGCTGGGTGCTTGACATGGGCTATCTTTTAAACTTCACATTATGCTTTATTATCCCTAGTTTTAAAATAAGGAAATTCAGGCTGAGAAACAGAAACAAACAAACAAGAAGGCAAGCACTTGTTCAGGGTCACGTAACCGGGAAACTGACAGGTACCAAGTTCAGGAATACCATTCCTTAGTCACTACCCTGCCTCGTCTGCAAAAAGGAGCTGAGTTCTCTGGCAATGCCTGAATTCCATTGAACTTTTAGTGTTCAGCACTGGCTGTGGGGGCCTGAAGCCACGTCCAGCTGCTGACCCAGTCTGATTTTAGAAGGTCATTGCCTTGTGATGGCTAGTGGAACTCTCTCCTTCACATATGCAGTGTGGTACCCATGCAAGTTGGTGTTCTAGCCTTTGCTGAAACAGATCCCTCTGATTCTATAGATCCTTCCTGGAGTAGCTAAAAGGGATTCCACCCCTCCTCCTTGTTTTACCTATTTATCTCGGATGAGGAAATTTGAGTGCCGAGAGGAACCCTGTTCAACTTACCACCCTTGGGCGACTTGCAACCTTATCATGTCGTCCTGGCTTACCTCCCCGCTTCTCTCCAGTCCTCCCCTGTGACATGGGTTTTCTTGACCTTTCGTCACCCTAGTCATGCTGTCGTCACTTTCCAGCCCTTGGATCTGACCTCAATTGTCTAAATTTGGGTTGGCGGCCTGGAGGCCTTACAGAAATCCTACACGTATTATTACGAGCTCCTACTGTGCGCCAAGGCAGTGTCATGGCTGTCGCTTTGCCCTCCTCCACATTGTCTGCTCTGTTTATCATGCTGTAGGTCTGACTGCATGTAGCAAAAGCCGTCATGACTGTAGCCTGAACAAAAGTAAGTTTATTTCTTGCTTACATAAAAGTCTGGTCTCAATAGATGCTCTACCCTATGAAGCAGGAAGGGTCCCAGGCTCCTCTCTTGCCACTTTTTGACCCAGAGGTTGTTACTTCCCTCATCTTTATCTAGGATGAGCAGCCAGTGTATTTGTTATCTAGACAGTGTGAGGACTGAAGGGGGATAGTACACCTCCTCTCACTTAGAATCAGCTTGCAAATTGAGAGCTCACATTCCATTGGTCAAAGCTCAATCACAATGTCTGCAGCAAGCCAAAGGGACGTCTGGGAAATGTAGTCTTTTATTGTAGGAAGCCACCTGACAAAAATGGATGTTGGTCGGCAGAGATGTCTCTGCTATATCCTTTTTTATGTCTGTTCTGGGAACACAGGCCCTGGTTGGTTGATAGAAGAAGTCAATTCCAGGCTTATGGAGTTCTAGAAAAAGAACAAAGCAGGCCTTCCAGGAACTGTTAGGATTCCACAAAAGATAAGAACTCAGAATAATTTGTGAGGAGGTTACAGTGTTAAGAACACCTGTAGCCAGGTGATGGTGGCACATGCCTTTAATCCCAGCACTTGGGAGGCAGAGGCAGGCAGATCTCTGTGAGTTTGAGGCCAGCCTGTTTTACAGAATGAGTTCCAGGCCAGGCTCTAAAGCTATACAGAGAAACTCTATCTAAATACATACATACATACATACATACATGCATACATACATAAAATAAAGAGTACTTGTAATTTATTTGGGGCTTACTATTTGCTGGACTTTGTTTAATACTTAAGATGCATTATGTAGTTTTTAGGGGAATCTTACAGGGTAGCTGCCATTTTTAACCCTCAACTTATAGACCAAATTTCCCCTGAGAGATGAAGTAACTTCCCAAGGTTACTGATCAGGGATGTGAGGAAACTGCTATGTATTCATTAAGGGAGCCTGAGGTCACTGCCCACTTACTTTGATGCCAGATAACTCAGAACTTCTCCTTAGCACTTCAGAAAGCCTTCTTGTATTCCTACAATAATTAAACACTTTCAATTATAACTTGAACAGGAGGTGTTTAAATAATAGTTCATGAGTCCAAGTTGAAAGGTTCTCTCTTATGCCCTGTTTGTAGAGTGTGAGCTTAGATCAAATGAAATAAGACCAGATTGTCAAACGGCGTATTATCCCTCTGTTCTACACTGTGTACACTGTCCCTTGGGATATTTCTTTGTAAAAATGTTTAAAATTATATTTTATTTGTGGTGTGTGTGTGTGTGTGTGTGTGTGTGTGTGTGTGTGTGTGTGTGTCATGATATGCATGTAGAGGTCAGAGGACAACTCTTAGGAGCTGATTCTCTCCCCTCATCATGTGAGTTCTGGGAGTAGAACTGAGGTTGTCAGGCTTGGTAACTTGGGTTTTCTTTACCCACTGAGCCATCTTGCCAGACTGAGATACTTCCTTTTGTGTGTGTGTGAGGAAACTGGGGCACAGGCATATCGTAGTTACATGACGTAGAGTTGGGATTTGGCCACACGTTGGTGTGATGCCAAGCTGAAAGTTTTAGTTTGCTTGATGCCTCACGTCCGTAACGTTAGTGGGGATGGCCTTATGAGGCCTCTCAGTGCGCCCTGGGGCCAGGTATCAGGCCTGTTGCTGGCCTTGCTGCACTGGTTAGAGGTCATGGACTCTGATTGTTTGTGGACTTTTCTAGACTTTTATTTGATGACAGCTTTGCTTTTTTACATTTGCATCCTTTTCTTTACCAGCATGGTAAATGGCTATGGGCTATGCATCCAAAATCAAGAATCAGGCACTCTATGAAGAAAACACATACAGTAAACTGGCTTTTCTAACCCAAATCAGGGTTAGGTAGTCCACAGGAGGGGCACTGGAAAGCTAGATGTTTCAGAATAACTAAAGTTTGGTGTGTGTGTGTGTGTGTGTGTGTGTGTGTGTGTGTGTGTGTGTGTGTGTGAGAGAGAGAGAGAGAGAGAGAGAGAGAGAGAGAGAGAGAGAGAGAGAGAGAGAAATGCTGTCCTTTGGGAATGGTGGTATTTAGAGGGATCTGTGATGGAAGTCAGGAAGGATTTGATCATGCAAAAAGTGAGGAAGAGGTCCCTGAAAGGAATAGCAAACACAGATTCCTAGGAGATGGGAAAGAGATAAGTAATTCGGTGTGAGTTTGAGACTTGCATGTAGAGCTCATTTGCTATAGGACGGGAGCTGAGGCACATTGCCAACTGCACCGTCCATTTCCAAGCATCAGTGGATGTTTTGGGCAAGCCTCAATGAAACTGAGAGTAAATGCTATCACACTTGTCCAAAAAATTCTACTTTGGACATATTGGAAGAATGGCCACCAGCTGTCTTGATGAAGGACTGGTCTCTTTCACTTATTGCATTCACCTTGGCTGTGGCTGACTCAACAATGTTCCTTCAGGACTTCTTTCAGAGCCACAGGGTCTCTGACTTTAAGAAAGCTGCATTGTTTTTCAATATTGCTGATGTTTTGTAAAAATATTTGGATTCTTGTTTCCACTTAAAAGCCATTTAACGAGTGAATAGGTTGGAAATTAAATGATCACATCAGAATTCTAAACCCAGAATTTATAGGAAACTTGGAGTGTTCTGTTGACAGAGGAGCTGAGCTGTTCTGAAAACAATGGCATATTCTTCCATTTACAATGCTGCAGCCTCACAGATGTGCATGGCTGGCTGATGGCCATCAATAACTACCAGATTGGGACATTGTTTCAGTTTGGGCACTTGGGTTTTTAATCTAATGTTAACTCAGCTGTTCACATTAAGGATTTTAACAAATCAACAGGCTCTTTAAAAACAAGCAAAAAGAACCCAAGCCTAAAATTAATGGTAGGAATTTAAAAGTACATTCTGGACTTGTTCCTTGCAGGGGATCAGCAGAGAGTGTTTTGATGTGTTTCCCAGCACAATGAAAATACCAGCTGGGTAGGACGAACAGACTCAGGTAGAATGCTGAAGCTTGAGAGAGCATTGTCTTCTGATTGTATTACTGTTTGGCAGTGACCACAATAAAAATGCCCATGCTTTGTTTTTGGTTTAGAAAATGATGGACATCATTTCCCATCAATTTTCTAACTGGTTCATGAGCAGTGTATGACTATATTCATTTTATGGGTGAGGAGACCAGCTTCCCAAGGGTTAGGTGATTTAACCAAGGTCAGAGGATAGCGGGTGATTGAATCAGTAGTCCCACCCAGAAGCCACTGTGCAGGTGGTTGGTACTAACATCTGCCAAAGCATCACTGTCATCATTAGAATAATGGCTTGGGGTCATTTCCTCCACTGGTATTATTTTAAACATTCAAGGAAAAAACTACAAATTTTGCTCCATCCTCAGTCTTTTCAGAATGTCCCACAAACCAGAACACCTTGGGATTATTTGATGTTTTCCCCCAGGCTTTAGTCTTCAATGTTATCTTGTGCCCGAGTAGATCATGTTGAAGGCAGAGCCCAGAAAATCATTATGGATTATGTGCTATGACCTTTTAAAATGAGAAGCATCTTTATGAAATAACAAAAGCATTATACAAAATTACCAAGTCATCCCATCAAGATAATTTTGAATTTCTCAGACAGCGTAATTGAGAAAAATGTGGCAATGTTGTTATTAGAGTATGTAACTATCATTTCTTTGGAGAACACAATAGCAAAACCATGTCAAAAGAAAAGGAAATTTCCAAGGCAGTATTATACTCACAAAATATTTAAGGCAGACATGAAGACTGCAAATATTAGATATAACCACATTTGACAATGGAACTAGAACACAGACTCCAAAAACTTTTAAGCTTGACAGCCTGTGGCAAGGCTGAGGAGTGTGAGTTCTTTCATGCATCTTCTGGGCAAAGGACAGAATGTAAGGCATGCTACCTGCAGAACCTTTGCTGCAGAGGATGCTTTGAGATGCCCCTGCCACCATGGAGAGCACTTGAGCAAGTGAAAGATTCTGGAATAGTGGTTTTCAACCCTCCTAATGCTGCAACCCCTTAATACAGTTCTTTATGTTGTGGTGACCCCCAACCATTAAATTATTCCATTGCTACTTCACAACTGTAATTTTACTACTGTTATTAATTGTAATGTACATATCTGATATGCAGGATATCTGATATGTGACCCTTGTGAAAGGGTCATTCAACACAAGTTGAGAACCGCTGTTCTTGAAGAAAGGGAGAGTATGGGCTAAGGGGACATTTCCTCGTGGTTTTCTGGGATTAAAGCAAAGGGCTGAAGGATGATAGGTCCTTGGAATTTTCTGGGAAGAGATTGGCGCAATAAGATGTGTGTTATAGCAATCTCCATGTGAAGGGAGGGGTACAGGGCAGACTGCAGGGGCTAGTTAGCTGGCTAGTCAGAGGCTAGGGATGGACATGGCTGAAACCAAGATTCTGATTGGGAGTGGGTGTGTAGAGATGAAATGGCACTGAAGAACTGGTTAGTGTTTGGGTCTATAGACAGGGAAGGCTTGGAATGAGGTATTAACTGGTGGTAGGTGTGTAGAGAGGGAAGTGGCTTGGGCTGAGGTTCCAGCTAGTAGTGAGTGTGTAGCATACAAAAAAAGATGAGTTGGGATTTAGATTTTCTGTGAACACGAGGTTGGAAAATATAACTCTTGGGTATCTTTGTATCCTCCTATTCTTGTCCCATAGCCTTATTTGCCATAGGATCACTGTCCTTACAGGGCTTAATTAAAAAATGTGTTAGTACATATTAATTATATATAATGGATTCCATTAGGATGTTTCAAACATGTATATAATGTGCTTTAATCATGTTAATCTCGATAGTCCCCTTCTTCTCTCCCCAGTTCCTGCTGTTCCCCTTCTTCCTACTCTTCTTTCTATTGTCATGCTTTCTCTTTTTATTTGTACTTACCCTGTAGCAGGCTTTCTTGGCAGACTTTTCTATGAAGCAGAAAGTTTGAAGGACTGTCCCACCTTGTCTTAGCAAAGTTCAGCAGTTGGTTTCCTTTGTGTCCTGCATGTCCAGTTTGGACTGTCAGCAGGTGAGGAAGGACAGTTTCTTGCTCACATGTCTAGCTTTGCCACATTGAAAGCGAACTCCATATGGAGGTTCTTTGATACCTATCATCCTTTTATGAAGTAGATTGGTGCTGCCAGGAGGAGATATGTCTCGCTGTCACGAGAAGCCTTAGGTTATTAAACATCTTAAATGCCATATTCTACAGGTCTCTGAAGCATTTGTAGACCACCTACCTATCTATACTATATCTGTTTAACCTTGAAAACATACCTAATGTGACTACAAGTGTGAATATTATAGATGACTAACTAACCTGCATTTCTTAATTATACATTATAATTTTAAATGAGCTGTATAATCATAATACTCTGAACAAGAGTAGAAACATACATACAGTATAACAAAAATAGCTTAAATTTGTATCAATATACCAAAACCCACACCAATGTAAAATATTTGAGTTTAGTAGTTATCTTTTTATCCTATAGTGCTATATCCCCCTAAATGATAACAAATGTCCATAACCCACATAATGACAAAACTACCCACCCTACCTATTGGAAATGTGGGTGTTGTGTTCCTAGACTGCTTACTATTGTCTGGGGCCGGAGGCAACAGCATCTTTAGGTAACTCTGAGAAAATTGAGATAATTTGTAGCATTTCTTGTTCATTCTCAGAACTGTTCCCATGCAGAGGGTCAATATATATATTGACCTGCCTTGTAGTTTTTCTTGGTTTATTTCTTTATGTCTGCAGCCAATATTTTCAGGATCTCTTTATTAACCTTCAAGGAATCCACAGCCTTTCATTTCCTGTGGAAACAAAAGCATAGCCTCTCCTCCAACACAATACATTTTCTGAATTCCATTTTAAAGTTAAGACATCCCTAAAGTATCTAGGCTGGTTTAATTCAGCAGTCCCTTTTATAATCCAATGTCTCTCAGCAGCTGTTGTTCACTCATCAACATTAAAAAATATTCAAAGTCAACACAACACCATACAGGATCCTGACTCCCTGTGTATTTCCCACCTGTACATGGCTTTTTTTTTCTTTATATTATTTTACTCTCTCTTTAAAAGCTTTATTATTTTTAAACTATCTGTTTTTTCCTATGATTGTCCATACCATTTTATTTTCTTTCTAAAGTGCCTACACATATTTTTTAATACACTGTAACCTGTTTAGAGGTTTTTTTTTTTTGGTCTGGATCTGCTTTACTGTGCACCTGTAGCATTCTCTGATCACATGAGCCAAATTTTAAACTCGCTGTGTGCCTTTGCACCAGTGGCTGGCTCTGACCCACTTGGGTCCACGAGAGCCAAGCTCTATGCCCTATGTGCCTGGCCAAGAGCTGCATTTACCTGGGAGCTGCATTTACTTGCCCCAGCTCTAGGAAGTTGGCGCCTGCACCGTGGCAGGTGTTTTTACTTAGCTTGTTGTTTCTACTTACTGTGCTGGCTGCTCAACTGCTTGCCATACAGCAGAGCGGCACCTCTGTATGCTATGAGCACCAGGCTACTAGGAAGTTGTGCTGGGGGTTGGTTCCCCCCTGCCACACACACTTTCTCAGCTCCTGTGTAGAAATCCACGCCCCATTTTTGGGTCCAAATGTAGCAGGCTTTCCTGGACTGCCTGTCCCCAAACCATGACTCAGAGCCTTATTATCAATTATGAATGCTTTGCCTTAGCTTAGGCTTGTTTCTAGCTAGCTTTTTTTTAAAGCTTTAATTAACTGATTTCTATTCATCTATGTGCTGCCCCAAGGTTTGCTTACCTCATCTACATACTGTCCATCCTGCTTTTCTGCTTTCTCTATGTCTGGCTGGCTGGGCCTCAGCTGGCTGGCCCCTGGCTGGCTTCCCTTTTCTCTCTGCCCACCAGCCCTGCCTATCTTTCCTCTGCTTAGTTATTGGACATTCAGCTTTTTTATTAGACCAATCAGGTGCCGTAGACAGGCAAGGTGAAACAGCAACACATCTTTACATAGTCAAATGCAGCATAAACAAATGCAACACATCTTTACATAGTTAAACAAATATTCTAATCCCTCTTTCTTTCTCTCCCCTCCATCCCCCTCTTCCTTCCTTACAGGAGCATGGGTGAGGGGTTATCTTTCAGGAACACCTCATCAGTAGTCACACAGCTGAAGAAAACATCTCTTCCTTCCCTAGCTACCATTAACTATATTATAGCCTCAGAGAATGATGAGTCCTCATGATTCCCTGTCCCTCTGTGACAGAATGTTGACAGGCCCAATCTTGTGCAGATCTTATGCTGATATCATAGCTGTTGAGAGTTTAAGAATGCAATGGCCATGTCATGCCCTGAAGAAAGCACTCCACTGCAGCTCTTCCTGCTCTTCCATTCTTTCCATCTCCTCTTCCTGATGTTATCTGAGCCATGGGAGGGTTATACAAAATCATTGTAGGGATCGGCTTTCAACAATCAGTTATTCTCAGCACTCTGATCAGTTGTGAGTCTCTATAGTAACTGCTGTCCACTGCAAAAACAAACCTCCAACCAAAGCTGGCAATAGCACTATGGAGACACACAAAAATATTTATAAGACAGTTTGACAGGCTCATTATGTCTAGCAGACAAAGCAGCGGTAGCAGGTTCTCCCTCGGGTCTGTGACTTCCCCAACCAGAGATTTTTGACTGAGCTTACTATATACCGTATGTGTTTTCCTTCCTATGGGGCAGTTCTCAAATCCAATCAGAAGGCATTTTGTTTCCCCCATGATGCCCTTGCCACTATTATGCCAGTAGGCCTTCTTGCCTAGCTGGTCAACAATGCAACTTGCAGGATCTGCAAGGAAGCGAGATTGGTAAGACCTTCCCTTCAGTAGCCTGTGTGGCCGTTTCTGGTGCTAGGAAGGCTTGTCAGCTGGCAGGCAGCTTCGAGCTCAGTTTCAGCTTGATCTTTTGCTGTATCTTGCCACCAGTATGTGGTGTCCTTAGCCATAGTCTTAGCAGTCGACTTGGCAGCCAACAGAAGTGGCAATCGCTGGCATGGTTGTGGGAGCCTCAGGAGCCATTCTGACCCATAGTTCATAGGGAGGTGGCTCACTGCTACTCCCGAGCAAGTCTGTAGTTCCCACACAGACTCTTTCCTAAGAATCACCCCCACCTTTGCCCTGGCCTGTGGAATGTCTGGGGGAGATCATATGAAGTTAATTGTTATGGAAAGACCCAGGCCACTGTGGGTGGCATTGTCCCCTAGGCAGGGATAGGGGACCTGAGCTGTAAGAGTGAAGAAATGATGCTGCGCAGTAAGCAAGCAAGCGAGCAAGTGAGCATGTTTGCATTCTTTTCTTTCTGCGTTTGTCTGTGAACGTGATGTAGCTCCTGCTGCTCCTGTGACTTCCTGCAACAATGGGCACGTGACTGTGAATTAAAATAAACCTTTGTCTCCCCAAAAGCTGTTCTTCATCAGGATATTTTATCATAGTGACAGAAACAAAATTAGAACAGATGGGATACTTCAATAAGGAGAAATTCTTCCTCATCAGATTTCTGAGCAATTTATTTAGTAAAGACAGGGAAAAAAAGGCTTCTTTTTTCTTTTTACATTCTCAAAAATTAAAAATGGATTCCCCCGTCTTTCCAATGATGACCGAGAGTTTTTTTATCTTACGATTACTATGAAACAGTATTTTAGTGTTAGTTAGCACTTCACTGGTACTCAAAAAGACTCACCCTTGGCCATTCAGAGCCCCTTCTGCTGGCTAGTAACTCCCTTGCAGTGTTTCCTGATTTGTGTATCGGCTGCACCGCTCTGAGGATCAACCCAGTTCTCAAGGGACCCTCGTTCTCTTCAGAGGGAGGTGGTATTTTGTGGTCACAGTCTCCGTGGAGGGACGCTCACTGCTCCGGGGCAGCAGTGTCTGGGCCTTCTTTGTGAACAGCACCACAAATAACTTCTTAAATGATAAAATACCCCATGGATCCTAATGATGTAGCTCTCTTGTATGCTCTGTATCCCAAATCTTTTTTTTTTAATTTATTTATTTTTATTTTATGTGCATTGGTGTTTCGCCATTGGGTGTCAGGTCCTCTGGAACTGAATTCACAGGCAGCTGTGGTTGCCGTGTGGCTACTGGGAATTGAAACCAAGTCCTCTGGAAGAGCAGTCTTAACTGCTGAGCCATCTCTCCAGCCGCCCCCATCTTAATTATAAGCTATACAATGACTTATTGTTTATGCATTGGTACATAGTCATAGAATACAGTAGCAGCTCAACTCATGATAGTTTAAACTGCTTCATACTTTTGGGGGGATCAGTGGACTTCACTTTAGCAAATTATTTAACCAAGTCACTTGAGATCATTTCTCTGCATGGTTATATCATCCACCATGTACTTACTGAGTTCATTTGTTTCATGTCACTTTTACTTTGGGTAAGTTATCTTAAAACTTACATTTATAATGACGTAGAATGATTATTATCTGTATTTCCAGATTCCGATTTGTGCAACAATTGTATTGAAAGAAACCTGACTTATAGCTCTGTCTCCCTACCCTGGCCCCTCTTTTATGGGTGACTCTTTTTAGTTAGCATATATCTTTTCACTACGTAAATCTGTCAGCCCCCATCTCCTCTGCTTTGGAGTTAGATTGTGACTGGCATTTATGGTGAAACAGGAAGTTTTTTCTGAAATGTTGGATACAAGACATGAGAATAGGATCAAGGTTGATACCTAGTGGTGTATACACTGATTCACTGAGAGGATGGAACAACCTGGCCTGCCTTTTCGTCCATTCATCTGTCCTTGTCCTCAGGTGCCCTCTGCTGAGTGCCTCTGAGACGCTGAGCATAGCACTGTTCTTCCTACATGGCATTATGCACCTTTTTTGTTTATGTTTCTCAGTCAATAGATTATGCAAAGCTTGAAGGTAGCAACCATGCATTCGCCTTCTGTTTTCCCACTGCCTACAGAAGAGCTTTTCACAATGGAGGGGCTCAGTGATACACACAAATGAATAACAGGCAGGTACAACAGTGGGTTCTTTTTCTTTGTTCTGTTTTGTGTGTGAGAGCACATATGTGTGCATATGCTTGTGTACATGGGTATAGAGGCCAGTAGTCAACCTTGGATGTTATTTTTCAGGAAACATCTGCTTGTTTTCTGAGACAGAGTCTGTCTTAGTTAATGTTTCTATTGCTGTGAAGAGACACCATGACCACAACAACTCTTATAAAAGAAAACATTTAATTGTGGCTAGCTTATACTTCATAGGTCCATTGTCATCATGGTGGGAGGCATCGAGGCATGCAAGCTGACCATGATGCTGGAGAGGTAGTTAAGATTTCTACATCTGGATCAGCAGGCAGCAGGAAGAGAGTGAGACACATTGAGTCTAGCTTGAGCATCTGAAACCTCAAAGTCTTCCCCCAGTGACACACTTCCTCCAACAAGGCCACACCTACTCCAGCAAGGCCACACCTCCTAACAGTGCTACTCCCTGTGGGCTTATGGTGGCCATTCTTTTTCAAATCACCACAGGGTCTCATTAGCTTGGTGCCTTTTCAGTGGGCTAGCCTCCTGTTTCCACCTCTCCAGAACTGGCATTACAAGACGGTGCCACCACGCATGGCTTTTTCATGCGGGCTCTGGGACTGGAGTTCAGGTCTTCATGATGCACGGCAGTCACGTTACCCACTGAGCTACCTGCCCAGGCCAACACTGCTGTCATCGACATGCACTTCTCTCTGATTCTTGGAATGGCTCCATGAGGTAGATAGTGTCATCTCATCTTTCGGGCCCTGTGATGAGCCCAAATGGTTTATGCAGTTTATCTAAAGAAACAGCTGAAATGAGAAATGGACACATGCCCCCATCCCTAACCCATAAGCAATCTCCAACTGATAACCACTTGCCAATAAAAATTTAGTTCCCTTCAAGGGAGTCTCACTAAGGGTAGGCCACATGCCCAGCAGTCGATGGCGAACAGAAAACAAACTCAATGGTGTCTTTAGAGGCTCCTTGTCTCATAGTGTCATGTCAGGGCTTTGCACTAAAAACTTTTATTTTTATTATATAATATTGTATATATTATTCTCTCTTTTTACCCTACAGGTTCTTTGCATGTATATTATGGCTTCCAATTTAGTGTTCTTATGGAATTCCTGATTCTTTTGGGCTCTTTTCCTTCTGTTTGTTTTGTCCAATTCCAATGTGTCAGCTTTTATTTTATTTTATGATTATTATCATCCCTTAGAAGCCCATTTGTTTTCTACTCAGAGACAGAAAGGGGGTGGATCTGGAGGGGAGAGGAGGTGGGGAGGAACTGAGGGGAATAGAGAGAGGAGAAACCATAATCAGGATATATGATGTGTGTGTGGGGAATCCATTTTAAAAAGGGGGGTGCGGGGACAGCTAGCAGAGTGCTGAGCTGAAGTTTGTGCACACACTGCCTGACGCCAAGGCTGCTCAGCCCTCTGCTTCCCATGTGCTCCCGTTCCAGGGGCTGGGTGGGCCAGCGCACATACGCTGCGCTGTGGTCAGCTCACCCATCTTCCAGGAGTTACAGGCAAGATGTTTGTGGTTAAAGGTCACAAACAGGCCGCTGGGCAGAGGTTAGTCAGCAGGCAGTCAGCTGAGGCCAATGCCAAGTGCAGAGAAAGGACAGAAGGCATTTGCAGCTGGCCAGCCCATTATATAACAGTCGTCACCAGGGCTTCCAGAGCAGAAAGAACAAGAACCACTGTGGAGCCATGAGTGTTCTCGTTCCACAGACAATGCTGCCCTTAGTGGCTGTTCCAGCCGACCCCCGACACACTCTGGTGATGTTCTTACCTGTACTTGCTGTGTAGTTGATTAAGTCACGGTTTTCCTTGGGTTACATAGTCTGAGAATCACGGGGTGACTGGGCATTAGGGGGATCATGGTAAGCAGGTAATTCAATTCCCTTGTCCATCCAAGGAGTCGTTTACTCCAGGGTACCCTGGCATTTGGGATTCGGATCTGTGCATTACCCTCATGGGTCAGAGGGAGATAGCCCCAGTGTCGGGACTCAGGCCTGGGAGCGGTGGGCGTCTAATGTGGAATCCTGGGAGGAAGGCTGGGGCTGCACTGTTGTGCTGACCCTCTGCTCGCGGTGAGACCAGCCTTCTACCAGAATCGCAATGGTAGCTGGTGAGGGCAGAGATGGGTACCTCTAGCATGCAGCCGTTTCTGCTGGGTGGTTCATCTTGTGCAGTCTTCTCTGCAGCCGTCCATCCGCAGCTGATGACTACGGTGAGTCCTGCTCATGTCTCTCTCTCCCAGACTGTCTGACAGCAAAAGGGGGTGTGGCCTTAGAGCCGGGCAGACCTGGGTCTGTTCCGACCTTGTATTTCTTAGCTGTGCGACCTGTTATCTAATTATTTCACTTTACTAAGCCCCAGTTTCCTCCTCCTCCTCTATCAGATGTGAGAAGATCTGCCTCAGCAGGGTGTTGAAAGGATTAAATGTGACTTAATGCTCCCGGCAGATGAAAAGTGCTGAGTAAATGGTAGTTTCTCTGTGGCTCTCCCTCGCTCCCACTGGACCTTTACTTAGGGCTGGCTGTTCTTGGCAAGGTAAGCTGACAGAGTTGAGGCTCTGTAATCACGTTTCCATAGTCAGTAGCAGCTGATCTTGTGCTATTTCAGAAAACATACGGGGACACACACACACACACACACACACACACACACACACACACATTTTATCTAGAAACAAAATTTCACTAGGTAGCACAGGTTGGCCTTGAACTTACTCTGTAGCCTCCACTGGATCCCTTTTGCCTCAGCCTCTTGAATGCTGGAATTACAGTGCGACCACCCATTTTTAGCTGGAACTCTGGCTACTTGACTATAGTGGCCTGGCTTCATCAAAGTCAGCCTTCTGGAGTCAGGCGTGATCCTTGATCCTGGCAACTCCTTACTCCTTTGCTTGCAGGCCTCTTAGCTTCGACAGCCTCTATAACCTCCCCGAACATCTTCTTCACACCTGTAAATTAGGACTGATGTGGCTTTTGCTCCCAAGCCTTTGAAAGGGTGGAGGAAGATGCTGTGTATGCAGCTTCTTATCCTACCTGACACTTAGCGGGAGCCCAGGAAAGGTCAGCGTCCCCAGGGCCACCGTGCTTGACTGTGTACAGTTATAATCATCCATAGGCTTGGTCCAGGCATTGAGTAGACCTGATCTTGAGTGTAAGGGCTGAGTCACCCTCACCCAGTGTGCACAAAGGTTCAGTAGAAACCTCACTTTCTCCTGTTGAAGGACATCAAGCCTTATAAAGTGCTTGGCAACCCACCACTGCCGTTCTTTGCAGAGGACATTCTGTGCAAAATGGAAAGGCACAAGCTTTCAACCTTGCCTGCTGTCCACCTTTTACCCAGACCCCTGTTGGGATTGTCAGTGCCGGCCTTTGAAATCTCAGAGTCTGTGAATCCTGGTCATGTTGCCTGGGATGTAAAGGACACCGAGGGGGACCAGATTCCTCTAATGACTTAGGAATTTTTTCAGTCGCAGCCACCTGCCTTTGAGGTGCCTTTGACCTTGGGTTTGTCAGTGAGAATGTGCGTTTCTACCTCAAAGAGATTTGACAGTGAGCCGTTTCCAAAGCCTGCTCTGGTGGGGAGAGCGAATTGTGCATTGCGGCTTGCTCTCGGGGTCCTTGCTCTTCCCATCCTGTGCTCTGTTGCCACACACTGACAACGTTCATGCTCGCATCTGGTGAACAGAAGAGTGAAAGTGAATAGATGCAGACCTTAAAGACAATGCGCTCTGTGTGTGTGTGTGTGTGTGTGTGTGTGTGTGTGTGTGTGTGTGTGTTCGTGTGTGGGCACAGGTTAAGCCTAGGCAGCTCAAGGAGACTCATTAAGAAAAACCTGCCCTGCCCTCTATTTCCTTTTGTGAATCTGAAGAAGGGGACATGATTAGAGCCCCCACCCCCATTTTCTTCTCCTGCCTATTAAAGTTCTAGTTGGTAGTTTTCATTAATTTGTGTCTTCCTTTCCAGCCACTGCTGCTCAGCAGCTCCCCCCTGCTGGGTGTCTGGTCATGAAAATCTCCTTAGATCACTCACAGGGCAGACATCAGGCCGTGCCTGCTTCTCCCTTGCCAGCAGACCTTTGGGGTTGCCTATTTCCCTTTGTGTTTTAGGCTTTTAACAAACACACAGGAAGCAGTACGGTCACGAGAAGAACACAGGCTTTAGAGTGAGACAGACATGGAGAAGAGGCTTGGCTGTGTGACCTGATTTCTGTTTTAAGTCCTGCTTGCTAGGGACTAAATATTTGTGCTCCCTGACCCCAAAATTGTATGTTGAAATTGATAGGATGTGGTGAGGTGACATTTGGAAGGTGACTGGATCATGACAACAAAGCTGTGGAATTAGTTTCTTGGGGCTGGACATGGCTCGGTGGTTAAGAGCACTGGCTGCTCTTCTAGATCCTGGGTTCAATTTCCTGCACCCATATAGTGGCTCAGAGGCATCTGTAACTCCAGTCTTAGGGGACCAGATCCCCTCTTCTGGCCTTTGAGGGCACGGCATGCTTGTGGTATATAGACATAGATGCAGAATTTTGGAAGTTGCTTACAATGCATTTCCTGTTTACTTAGGTAATATTATATCCTTCTGGGGTCTTTGATGTAGTTAAAGACTAGATAGTTATAATTATAGTTTTCCTTAATCATGATAAAAGATAAATTAGATATAAAACTTTAAACTCACAAATACAGGATAGATAAAATATTTTCTTTAATTTTGCCAAATACAAAGACTAGATATTATAACTATAATTCTTGCTTGATAACTGTTCTATTATATATAATTTTACTATGTTAAAGTTAAAACCCTCTTTTTTGATTAGAGAGAGAAAGGGGAAGTGCTATGGGATGTCTTTCTGTATGCTGTGAATATGTATTGCTCTGATTGGTTGATAAATAAAGCTGTTTGGCCTATGGGAAGGCAGCTTAGAGGCAGGTGGAAATCCAGGAGAGAGTCAGGAAGAAGAAAGGCCAAGGCAGAGGAGACACCAGCCTGCCGCCCAAGGAACAGCATGCCAGTAGACCAGTGAGCCACGGAATATGTGGCAAGACATAGATTAGTAGAAGTGGGTTAATTTAAGACATAAGAGCTAGCAAGTGAGAAGCCTGAGCCATTAGCCCATACCATTTGTAAATAATGTAAGCCTCTGTATGTGTCTGAGCGGCTGTGGAACCACGGGTGAGAGAGAGTTGTCTGGACTGTGGGACCGGGCGGGACATAGGAAAACTTACCGCTACAGTGGTATACAGACATAGATGCAGGTGAAACACCCACACACATTTAAAAAAAAAAGATTTCTTTTAAAGAAAGAGACTCTAGAGGACTCATTCATCATGTGAGGATACAGGGGAAAGGCCCTCACTGTCCCAATATGCTCTCACTTGATCTTTGATTTCCCAGCCTCCAGAACTGAGAGGAACAGAATTCTGTTGTTTGTAAGCCACCTAGTTTATGGCATTTTGTTATAGCAGCTCAAATAGACCAAGACAGGTCCTCAGCTTGCTGTTCTGTAGAAGGGAATGGTAAAACTTAGCCTGACAATACAATGGATGGTAGATATAGGCCTGTGGCCATGTTCCCAGCACGGAGAATGTGGGTAATAAACAATGGCCTATAATGTTAGCACACAGTTATACTTCAGCATGATTACAGTTGGTTTGAAAATGGATTGAGGGGCGAGGAAGATGGCTCACTTGATAAAGTGTCTGCCATGAAAACACAAGGACCTGAGTTCAGATCCTCAGCTCCTATATAAAAGCCATGCGCCGGGCGGTGGTGGCGCACGCCTTTAATCCCAGCACTCGGGAGGCAGAGGCAGGCGGATCTTTGTGAGTTCGAGGCCAGCCTGGGCTACCAAGTGAGTTCCAGGAAAGGCGCAAAGCTACACAGAGAAACCCTGTCTCGAAAAAACCAAAAAAAAAAAAAAAAAAAAAAAAAGCCATGCACAGTGTCAACATCTGCAAACCCAGTTCTGCAAGATGTGGAGACAAGGAATCCCTAGAGCTCACTGGCCAGCCAGCCTAGCCACTTCATGTTCAGTGAGGGATCCTGTTTCAAAAAGCAAGGCAGGGCTGATGAGATGGCCCAGCAGGTAAAGGTGATTGTCACCAAGCCTGGTGACTTGTTTGTTCTTCAGGTCCCACATGGTAGCACATGGTAGAAGGAGAGAACTGACCCTTCCAGATTGTCCTCTAGCCTCTACATGTGACTGTAACACACACACGCCTACCTCACATAAACAGACAAACAAATAAATGAAATAAGTGCAATAAAAATTAGCAACAATGGAGAGTGATTGGGAAAGATACTTAATGTCACCTCTGGCCTTCAAATGCAAGTGCACACAGTTGCACATGTACCCCCACACATGGGCTCATTCCCATACAAACATGTACATATACCACAGACACATATACACTCATGAAAGGAAGGAAGGGAAGAAAGGAAGGGAGGAAGAAAGAAAAAGTAAGTAAATAAGAAAGAAAGACGGAAGGAAGGAAGGAAGGAAGGAAGGAAGGAAGGAAGGAAGGAAGGAAGGAAGGAAGGAAGGAAGGAAGGAAAAGTGAACTGGAGCTTTTGGTTTCTTGACAGGTTCAGTTCAGTTCAATCTCATATCCTTCCGTAGACTGCTCATTCTGGGAAGCCTTGTGCTGAATGCTTTACATACATGAGGTCTTCACTCATTCTTCTTGCTCATTCTTGAGTTTGTCTTAAACCCTTCAACGGAGCCATCTCCACACCTTTCCCAGTGGTTCCGAACACTGTCTCCTTTGAAGGTCAGTTTGGCCTTGTAGCTTCTTGGGGCTGAGACCTCCAAGTTTCCTAGTCTCAGCTCTCATTGCCTCTAATACATGTTCAGTGTGCCCAGTTCTGAGAAGAAATACCATGATGTCCGGGCTTCAGCATGTGTTGTAGACATCTTATAATGTAACTCATCCCTGGAAAGCCTCCAGCTTTCCTCCTCTTTACTCACTTCTTAGTGTTGGCTCGCATGTCTTTGCCTCAAAATCAGACACAAGCTCACAGGCAGACTGCAGGAAACAGAAGAGATATATTGGCATCAAGTCAAATGTCAAACAAAGACAGATGAAGCCTTGAGCTCATGGAGGTGCCGGGCGGGACTGATTTTTATATTCTATTGGTTGGCATCTTTTTTTGTAGCCAATCAGGGTGCAGCTTGTAAAAAAAAAAAAAGGGGGGGGCACGTAACTCTTTCCTCCACTAAAAAAAAAGTAAAGATGGGGTGATGATGGCCATTTCTTATTGAGCTCCACCCCCTCTCTGTTTTTAAAACTGCTATCTCAAAACAAAGGTTCCGAGAGGTTACATCCCATCTCCGAGTATATAGAAAACAGAGTGGTCCAAGTGATGCTGATGGCCCCTTCAAAGCGTGACTTCAGACTGATCTGATGGCTGGGTAGCTAGCACGCCAGGGAAGTAATCAATTACCTGTCTCACTCTGCAGGGCTCAGTATTTGGCTTAGTTGTCATTGGCTCATGTCAGTTATCTTGATAGAGATGAAGAAATAGGTTTTCAGAAAATTTAATCCAGGTGGCGACGCTAAGCCTGGAATTCAATTAAGGCCATGATTTCCAATTAATGGACCTTCATGTCAAGATTGAGGTCATGTCATTAGTCTTCCTTTTATTTTAGGATCTCCACTGTCATGATTTACAGTGAGGCTCAGCCAGCCTTGTCAGGGTTATCCGAGCATAATTAAACAAGGAAGAGAGCTGGCTGAGCTGGCTGACAGGAGGAGCAGGGGAGACTCCTTTCTTGATTGGTAAGGGGGCTGGCAGGATGAGGCACACATGAGGATTCCTTCTTCAAGACCATTTCCTGAGTGTGTGGCCTCTCTACTCCTCAAATCCATGCAGCATAAAAACTCTCTCTCTCTCTCTCTCTCTCTCTCTCTCTCTCTCTCTCTCTCTCTCTCTCTCTCTCTCTCTCTCTCTCTCTCCCTCTCCCTCTCCCTCTCCCTCTCCCTCTCCCTCTCCCTCTCCCCCTCTCCCTCCCATCCCCCTCTTCCTCTCCCTCCCTCTCCTTTTCCCTCTCCCTCCCCACTCCTTTCTCTCCTTCCCTCTCTCCCTCACTTCCTCTTTCTTTCATTCAACACAGGGTCTCACTTTCAATTCCTCCATGTTCCCAGCATCTCGAGTGCTTGGCTAACTGCCACGTACTCCCAAGCCCAGCTGGCCTAGGTCCTTTCAATCTTACCATCCTTGTCGCAAATTCCTTTTCTCTTTTCCTGGTTCTCAGGGACTTGTCACTGGAGCTGAGACTCTTTGGGAAAAGTGGCACACGGAATGTCATTTTTGCATGGGAGGGGTCTGGGGAGGAGTAGGAACCATCCTCTGTGGCCCAGCAGGTGAGGGTGAGACGTTGGCTCTGTGAGTAGAGTTTAGACCTGGCTGTCTATTCAGACTGGCTAAGCACAGAGGCCCACCAGCCTGCTCACTGACTGCGTTCGCTCAGCGATTGGTGTGTCCATTTAAAGGAGAAGGGGTTACACTTACTAGAGTGTCTCCATAAACCACACTCATGCCAGAAGTTGGGCCACAGATAATGGTAGCTTTCTTTGTCATTGAGACCCATGAAATGGAACAGTAGCTCGTTATCTTACATTTTTTTTTGTTACATTTATTTATGTGTGTGGGTGCATATGTCATGGAGTGCATGATGGGACCATTCGAAGTAGTCAGTGCTCACCTTCTATCACGTGGGCCCCCTAGGATGGATCTCTGGTTGTCAGGCTTGGTGGCCAGTGCCTTTACCCGCTCTGTAGCCAGTTCTGATTGTAGTTAAGTAGTGGATTGTCTTCCAAGCACTTGCTGTGGAGGTTTTTCTGTCTGTAGATTCATTTTCTGACATCGCCCCTTCCCTGTTTAGTCAGCATGTGGGTGTGTCCTGCAGCTCTCTGAGCCTCATTGGACATTTTTCATGTGTCGTGTGAGTTACCACAGACTATTACTGGGTCCGACTTCTACATTTATCTGAGCGTTAGATGCTAAAAATCTGCCCTGAGATTCCCTTCAGATGCCTTGGGGTGGGGTTCTGGCCTTTGAAATATACAGTAAAGGATACGCTGTCCCTGCAGAAATCCCCTCACCAGAACCATGACAACCTGCTCTGTGAACAGCTCTTTGGAAATCTGCTGGTCACTGCACTTTTGCACTGGTGTGGGAGTGTGAGGACCGAGTTCTGTAAGCAGTTACAGAGAGGGTTTGGTAAATGTTCATACCCTTCAGCTAGACTCCCAAGTGTGGAACCAAAGGGACACTCACTCACCCTCCCAGTTTAGGTCACCCTCTCTAACACACCCTTTTCATCCTCTCAATCCCTGAGGGAATGGCAGGAAGTGCTGGTGGATAGCCAAGCAAGTGATTTGCTGTCCCAGATCTGCTCCCTGCTTCCTCATCTGCTCAGTAGGGACCAGAGCACCTACTCTCCATTGTTGGCTGAGCTTGGCGGGGTCCCTAGTGTGATGATGGTGGCAGGTGCCTTAGTTATGATGGCTCTCACCTTGGCACGGTGTTCTCTTGACCTTTGCTTGTTTTCCGGGCTTGGCTTGAAAAGCTTTTCAGCCCATCCCCACCCAGGCTGCAATTCGGATATCCTCTCTTAGATAAACCTCTCTTCTCCTTTCCTTTCTAGAGTAACGTGTAGTGCATCTGGTGATCAGAGCATCCTGGAATAATCTAATGATTATGATGATGCCCAATGAGGGACATTAGAGGAAAGCGCTAATGAGTGTGTGTCTCTGTGTATGTGCCATGGTGCACTTGTGGAGGTCAGAGGGCAACCTTGGGGTGTCAGCCCCCACCTCCCCTCTCCTTTTGAGATGGTATTTTTGTGTTACACCAGGGCTAGCTTGCCCATGAGTTCTGGGAACTCTCTTGTCCCTACCTCCCATTTTGCTGTAGGAGCACTATGGTCACACATGCGCACTACCGCACGCATCTTTATGTCAATTCTGGGGATCCAAGCCCAATTTCTCACACTGGTGTGGCAAGCACTTTACCCATCAAGATGCTTCCCCAGCTTGGCATCTTTTCTTTTGTTAGATAGGTCTCCCAAGGTGGACCAGGCTGGCTTCAGGCTCTCAATCTTCTTCTCTTGATCTCCCTGAGTGTCCAGAGGACAGGCATGCACAACCATGCTTGAGTACTAATAGCTTTTAATACTTTCATTGTTAAGTAGAAAAATTGGAAGACCCAAGGCAGTATAATATGACTTCTATGTATGTGGGTACAGAGCCCCAAATATTTGTGCTTGTATATAAGAACATAGATCTAAGAATGGAAGGATATATTGTTTCTAAAATACCAACAGATTTTTTTTTAAAGTAAAAATTGGAGTTTAACCAGTCATGGTGGCATAAGCCTTTAATCCTAGCAATATGGAGTCAGAGGCAGGAGGATATCTGTGAATTCTAGGCCAGCCTGGTCTACATAGTGAGATCTCGTCTCAAAAAGCAAAGCAAAGCAAAACATAAAACAAATAAAAACCAACCCTGAAGTTCACGTCTCTACCTTGCACCTCCTTTCTTCCCTTCCCCTCAACTCCACGGTCACATATGCACATACATGTGTACATGTGTACCTGTACTAACACAAGTGGAGGTTTGCTTAACCACTTACATACCCATCTCCCAAATACCAGAATTCTTTATTGCACATGTACACGATCCCTCCTTTGAGCTCAGTGGCATATGACTGACTGTACATGACATTTCACTCTGGCTTGCCTCAAGCTACTGGGCATTGGCTCCTAGTTCTCAGCAGAGCACATTCTTAACAGAGAACAGCCAGGCAAGGCAGATAGGATTATGGGACAAAGAATGGCATTTTGTGCTGATTAATGTGTTTGTTTGACTTGCCAGTCCAGACTCCAGTTAAGCGTATGGCAAAAGGGACATGACCTTTAGAAGTAAAGTCATTTTCATCTCCCTGCTCTGCCTGTGATTTCACATTGGGCAATGTGGCTTCCTTATTTTATCAAGTATTTACACACTTAAAATATACAATGGTTACTGAAAGATGTCTACTATAACCCAATGAAGAAACCACCCTTCAAAATAAAAAATTTACACAGATGAAAAGCCAATAGAAGAATTGAAATTTCATACTAAAATATGATTAATCCTAATAAAGTTGAAAAAGAAAAGAGAAACAAAAGGATAGAAAGAGCAATGAAAAAGAAATAGCAAGGCACTAGGTTTCCTTCTAACCATGTCTATAGTTGTTCTGTGTATAAATGGACTACATACTACTGTTAAAAAAGAGTAATTCTTAGCCCAATGTTATGGTTGAATCAAAAAAGGCGTCACAGGTAACGTGCTACAGGCTTGGCTGCGAGCTAACGAGCCTTTGGGATACCATTGAATCACAAGGGCTCTGATAACCAATAGCTTAACCCTATAGGAAGGTCATAGAAACCATGGAGGACAGTTGGCAGAAGTAAGTCACTGGTAACATGCCCCTAGAGACCATGATGCTCTTGCCTTAGCTCAGGCCCCAAGGAAAGGAGCCAGCCAGACACAGACACAAACCTCTAAAATCATGATCCAAAATAAGTCTTTCCTCCTTTGAATTATTCATGTTTCCTTGCCAAACTGTATACAGCCTGTAAGGAATGCAGTTTAGGTGCAAAGTCACAGTCAGCGAGGATCGTCCACATCCTTACAGGGTCGGAGGCACCATAGATCACACAAAGAAGAGCTGGCAACCCTCTCCTGGAGAAGGCCTTACCTGGGAATGAAAGTTGAGCTTTGGTAATCTTACTTTTGTTGGAAACAATTGTCTTTCAAAATGGATTGAGAGGAGAAAAATAATCCTTTGTGTTAGGCACGCATCATTTTGGAATTGTGACTTGTTTCCTGTAAAACAAATTCCCATCTGGTAACACATCCCATAAGACTGAAATATGTAGTATTTAGCATTCCTCATAATGCAGACCATTAGGCAACAAATTCCTAAGGCAGATTCTCAGTCTATGACTCTGGCTGACCTTGAACTCGCAATCTTCCTGCTCCAGCCTCTTGAGTGCTACCATGCTCAACCTCAAAAGTTGTTTTTAACGGAGTTTCTGCCATCTATAAAATTCTTGGTTGATAGTTTTCTGTCAAAATTTCATTCTGTATTTTAAAACTTCCATTGCTTCTGATTAGAAGCTAGCCCTCATTCATGTCATTGTTACTTTGCATGTCTCTTTTTTTTTTTCTCTGTTGGGTGCTAAGATTGCCCCATTAGTCTTGGCTTCTGCAGTTTGATTCTGGTGTGTCTGAGGTTGGTTCTTTGTGTAATTTATCTTGCTTGGAGTTTGCTGAGTTTCTTTCTCTCTTCCTTTTCTTCCTCCCCCCCCCCCCCCGCCCCTCCATTCTTTTGATGGGATCTCTTCAGAGGGGCCTTGGTCTTAGTATCCTCCAGCCTCAACTTCCCGGGTGCTGGGATCTTAGGCAAGGGCTACCCCACCCAACGATAATGGCAGTTTTAAACCAAGGATAATTTTGCTTTCCTAGGGAACATTTGGCTTTGTCTGGAAGTATTCGTGGCTACATATTCTGGGACTTAGGCTTGAGGGTGATGTAATTATGATCTAGTTAGTAGAGGCCAAGAATGCTGCTGAAGATTGCGATGTTCACGACAGTCATCACAACAATGTCATGAACACATGAACACAACTCATGTCAGCAGGACTGAGTTCCAAGGTGGAGGAATTCGGTCTTTTTTGAGACAATGTCTCACCATGTGGCCCAGGCAGGCCTGAAATTTATGATCCTCCTACTTCAGACTCCTAAGTACCTAAATATTGAGATTACAGGTATATGCTACCACTGTTTACTGAGAGACCCTCATTTTAATTAATTTTTTCTTTAACAAATTTTACAAATATTAAAATCCTTTTCCTGCTCAATTTTCTTCCTCCTTTCATTTTTAGCCTTACTTGGTGGCATAACTTGATGCCTTAATGTTTACTAATTTGTTCTTTTGTAGTTTCTAGTCTTTGTTTTTTTGAGACAGGGTCTTGCTATGTAGCCCAGATTGGCCTTGAACCCATGATCCTCCTAGCCTACTAAGTTGGTGGTTCTCAATCGATATTTACATTATAATTCGTAACAATAGAAAAATGATGGTTATGAAGTAGCAATGAAATAATTTTATGGTTGGGGGTCACAGCAACTTGGGGAACTGTATTAAAGGGTTGCAGCATTAGGAAGGTTGAGAACCATGGCTCTAAGGGCTGAGATTACAGGCATGTACCGCCACTACCACTATGACCACCTCCATGACCAGCTTTCTAATCTGCCCCCAAGTTTATTTAACGAAATTTTCATTTCCTATTTTTCTACTTTCAATTCTAGAATCTCCCCTTCTACCTCCCTCTCTTCCTTCCCCCAGTTACTGTTTCAAGGCTACTTTTTTTCCCTCTTAAGCTCTTTGAAGATATTTATGAGGTTTTAAGTATATGTAGCTAATTTCAGCACTAGGAGCATCTTATTTCTTTGAGCTTTTTAAATTGCCTGCTGACTGTGCTCAAACTAACACCACCTGAATATGGTTTTATATGAGACTGTACTGGGTAGAGTTTGGAGTGGCAGGTGTAGCCTGATTTCAAACTTTGGGCTCAATGTGGTTTTCATTTGCACTATATTTCTTGTTCTTCCTACTCTTAACTTTTTAAAAAAATTATTATTTTACTTTTTCCAATATTGTGAATCCTTTGGGGAAAGAACAGCTACTACTAGCTTCTTAATTAGCTTTCCTTACCTATTTCAAGATAAAAATGATTTTCTGGTCCTCTCATCAAACATCAGTGTCCCATTGTGTACTGAGCTCTGACTGTCCTGGGTCCTCTAAGCCCATAGTGAGATATGAGGAAGCGTGAAACTGGCTCTCTGTCACTGAAGGCCTGGAGCCAGTGGCGTTGAATCATTCTGATGCAAGTCAGTGTGCTCCGAGTCCTGAGCTGGAGCTGCAAAGTAATGTGGGGAAATGGCACATGGGGCAGGAGAGACAAAGACCCTCTCAACAGAGGGCAGGATGCGAAGGTGGATAATAACTGAAGTTTTAGATTCTGCCAACCCTCGGTTCAATTTTGTTTTGTCATCATTTCTTTTTCTTTTTATTTATTCTTTGTGTCTTTCACACCACACATCTTGGTCCCATTCAATTCCCTGTCCTTTTGTATCCACTCCCTGCCCTTTGCAAACCCCCTCCAAATAAAATAAAATTTAAGAGAAAAAAGAAAACAAAAAGGAAAGGAAAAAAAATCTCATCATGGAAGCTGTAGTGTGACACAGTGAATCACACAGTAAACCCTTTTATTCATATATTTTTACCTGCAAGTATTCCTTGCAAAGAGTCATTGGTCTGATTCGAGGCCTCTGCTTTCTGCTACACTATCAACTCGGGGCTCTCACTGGGACTCCTCTTGATATCCTGTTGTTGCCCCGTGTCATGGAGATCCTGCAGCTTTGGGTCTGCAGGTCTAGTCCCTTCATGTGCTCCAGCAGATCATAGATGGGGTGGATGTTGAGTGGGCCAACTCATAACCCTAGTTCTGGGCCTGGGTAGTTGCCGGGTCGGTCAGCCCGCCAGCTCTCCTTCATCCTCACCACCAGGTTGAGCTCTCCAGCACTGGTCTCCAGCATTGCCCTGGCTAGTTCACCCCTTGCCACAATGAGCGAGGGGCGGGGCCGGTTCTCCTGCTTTCATGCCTTCAGGGTTGGCTCTCTCACACTTGGACCATCAGGGTCAGCTCTATTGTGATGCTCAGGTGAGGGGCAGGGGTCACTGTCCTGAGTGCTGCAGCTGGTGAGGGGCAGGGCCAGCTCTCCCACCTGATGGGAATGTCATTCTGTATGCTGTGAATGTGTGTTGCTCTGATTTGGTCGATAAATAAAACGCTGATTGGCCAGTAGCCAGGCAAGAAGTATAGTATAGGCGGGATAAGCAGAGAGGAGAATTCTGGGAAGAGGAAGGCTGAGTCAGAAGTCGCCAGCCAGGCACAGAGGAAGCAAGATGTGAAGGCAGAACTGA
This sequence comes from Peromyscus maniculatus bairdii, assembly GCF_049852395.1. Lineage (NCBI taxonomy): Eukaryota > Metazoa > Chordata > Mammalia > Rodentia > Cricetidae > Peromyscus > Peromyscus maniculatus. Next base: position 122,241,202 of record NC_134853.1, read on the forward strand.
GAAAAGGTACCAAGCCATGTGGGTAAACGTAAATAAGCAATATGGGTTAATTTAAGTATAAGAGCTAGTCAATAGTTAGTCTGAGCTAATGGCCAAGCAGTTTTAATTAATATAAGCCTCTGTGTGTTTACTTGGGTCCAAGCAGCTGCAGGACTGGCAGGTGAGAGAGATTTGTCCTGACCACAGGCCAGGTGGGACACAGGAAAACTTCAGCTACACCCACCTGCCTCAGGTGTATAGGTGGGGGGAGGGCATCTCTCCCTTGCCCATGCTGCCATAAATAGGGTCAGCCCCACCATGCTGCCCAGTCAAGGCATCAGGCCCTTGTCATCATTTCTAAACTTAACCAAAGCCCAACTTTTCCTAGTAGGGTGCTATTTTTTGTTCCTCTTGCTGCAGTACACCCAAAGTAATGTGGGGAAGAAAGGGTTTATTTCAGCTTTCAAGTTACAACCCATCACTGTGGGAAGCCAAAGCTCAAGGAAGGAACCTAGAGGTAGGAACTGAAGCAGAGTCCATGGAAGAGGCTGCTTACTGGCTTGTTCCAGGTTCACATTCAGTGGCCCAGGCCCACATCGCTAGCAATACTCCCATGCACAGTGGACTCAGTCCTCCTATAGCAATTAGCAGTTAGGACCATGCCACAGAAGTGCCCCACAGGCTACTCCAGTGGAGGTCATTCCTCAGCTGAGGTCACCTCTTCCTAGGTGTGTCAAGTGACAACTGAAGCTGACTATGACAGAGGCTCACCTGCCCCCTGTGCAGCATGATGATTTAATCTTGTAGTTTATGGAAACTATATAATAGAGTGCCTAGGTTAGAATATTTGCTTAGTAGGAAGTCTTTCTGTTATAATAATAATGCCATCAAAGGGTTTCAGAACTGGAGGGAACTTTGGGAATCCTGTAATTCATTCCCGTATGTTTATAGTCTTTGAGACCTTGAGTTTATAATCTTCCCATGGCCTTGTAGATTGGAGAAAGAAAGAGCCAGCCAGGAACAAAGACCTGAGCGGCTTTCATCCAGCAACCTGACCAACAAGAGCAGAAATAGTGTATTTGTGGATATTATGGTCTGTAGAGATATAAATATTTAATAGTTGATACAACATATACATTATAAAGTATAGCCCCCTTTTAGTCTATAAAAAAACAAAAAGTAAACACATACACATTATAACTACTTGACAGGTAATGTAACATGAATTATTTATCACTAACTTCCAATATTTTCCTGTTGAATTTTGGAAATTTTTAAGACTGATCTGACTGTGGGCTAAATTATCTCTCTATTTTGAGGCTGTGGTTGGAGAAAGGGAACAGAAGCAGACCCTTGTAGCAACAACTTCTCATCAAATTAATTTCTACCTACTTCCAGCTGGCCTAGGCTGACTTCCAAGAGCCATCATACACTTGTGTACCCACGCTTTCTGCACAGCCTGAACCCACAAAACCTGCATCAGCGCTGGTGCTCTGGGCCCTTGCTGGCTGGGGCTCAATGTCCCACAAGTCTGCTTCTGTACTCTGGGTCTGTTGAGCAGTCATTAGACCTGTCAGGGCTGCTGTGTGACAGCAGTGTGACATAATAGCTCACACTACGGGCCAAATAGCCCAGAAATCACATAGTATTTAAAAATAGTGACATCAAATCCCTGTGCGCCTTAATAATAGTTCTGCCAATAGCTTTTCATAGTTTCCCACACCAGAGCTGTACGAGATGGAAAGTAGAGGCTCTGAGATATAGAGAGTTCTGCTTCCGTTAAGCCATTTTGATTCTGAATCCCCACAGCGAAAACTTCACATGCACGAAGTCTAGAAGCTCTGGAAAGAGATCCCTCCCTTGCTGTATCCCTCTCCAGTCTGGCTGGGCTGATTATGAATCAGAACAATGTGGTCCTTTGTGATTGCAGGCTGCACTGGTCACGGTTTTCTCCACAGCCCCTGCTAACTGTCACTTACTAAGTGTTCACAATATGCTGGGCGTATGCTAAGAGCATTGCAGACCTTTAGTTCTCTCGGTCCTCCCACAGCTGCCTGTATTCTGTGGGTGCTTCTCTCCTGCGGGTCAGGAGTCTTGTGTGGCAGCTGTAGGCTGCATGCCCTTCTAGTAGCAGAAGCAGGGTCCAAACCTGTTCTGACTAATAAGCAGCCTGCCTTTTAATACTGCCAGCTTTGTTTAGTCCCTGCCTCCTTGTTTGGCATAGGGTTTTGAATACTTTTTGCTTAATTTCATTTATTTTTGCATGTGTTAAACTTTTATTTTGTGCAATCCAATACCTGTGCTCTCTGGCATGCTGTTGTGGGCAATCCCTGGAATCATTTACTATGAGAGCTGAATTTCTAAGGATGCAAATTAAAAAAACTCCTGCTCATTAAAAAAAAAGGTCTTATTACTTTAAAAAACATCATCATCATCATCATACATGGTCTCCTTTGATGCTGTTGATACCATGAGGCATGCAGGAAAGCTTTTGTTCCTAATTGGTTCCATTTTAAGGGGAGAAGGAATCACGGAGGAATATAATGATATGCTCAAGCTTACCTAGGTTTTCAGTAGGAAAACCAGCCCTCGGGTCTAAGACATCTTTCCCCAGAGTCCATCTTCTCTCTCCTTGAAGGTTCCCTGGAGTAGGCTGAATGGGGCAAGAGGATTCTGGATGCCAAGGCAGCGGGTTCTTTTAATCAGGAAGCTAGTTATTATGCCTATGTGGTCTATTTGTTTAACTGACGGGAAATCAAGAGCTGAAAAATCTGTTACCTTAGGATAGGGAAGCCTTTCGTGGCAATGACACCGCTTTCTTTGCCCTTGGCCAAGCTTTGGGCAAAGGCATGTCTTGTTCTTGGGGCGGGAGCTGGCAGTGCATGCCAAGGCCTTTTGAGGCCTAGGATTTCACTCTTATACCCGTCAACTTTGTAGATGCCAGGCAACAGGTATAGCGTAGTGACATTTAACAAACAAACACACACAGAGGAAAATGCCCTTTGGCGAAGAAGAACATGAACATGACCAGAACCTATTAGCAAAGTTGGTTTTATCCATCTTTTATCAGCTGGCTGGCCCTGAATTGTAAGAGTTATGGGAACCAGGGATGGAGGCTTTCTGGAAAGGAGACAGGTGGAAGACTGTGGAGGTGACTTTGTGTAGGCGTAGAGGACCCGCCGAGGACGGCTGATGGCCTGTGATTGTTGCCCAGTGTCCCCTGCCATCACGTCTCTATCCTTAAGGCCCTGGACCCAGGCCTTAGATGGAATCTCAGGCAGAAGGATGCCCAGTTTGCCTGTGGTGAGAGAGCCATCGGGGTCACTAGAATGCTGAGGTAAGCATGGCTGCTTTTCAAAGGCCATCGAAGACGCTTTCGTGTTGGAACGAACGGACATGCGCAGAAGAGGGAGGACCCCACAGCCATTCTGCAAGCGTGTACTGAACTGGAATAGTGCAGCACTTGGCTAATTGTACTGACTTTGTATGTGTTTTTAACTGTGAAGCGGTGAGATGTAAAAATCTAGAAAATGCAGTCATAAAAAGAAATGACTTACCATTTCATAATTCGATGTAATTGCTCTAACTAATTTGAAAATGTAATAGATAAAAGCCTGGGCTCTGGAACCATTTGACTGGTTACACACCCGAGCACATCTATTATGGGAGCTTGAGTGAGTTCCTGGTGGGCCTGTGAATCTTCATCTTCCGGTGTGAATGGGAAGAGCAGTGGAACTGCCTTTGGAGTGGTGTGAAGCTTGAACATCGCCATGAACTAGGCATTTAGATCAGTGTCTGGTACATAAGAGGTATCCCATAAGTTTGGGCTAGTCTAGTTATTCTTTTATATTAATTATAATTTCTGAGCTAATTCTGGTTGTGCATGCCTATAATCTCAGCACTGGGGAGGTAGATCTTTCAGAAAGGAGTTTGAGGTCATCTTCAGCTATACACAGAGTCCAAGGATGGCCTGGGTTACATGACAACCTGTCTCAAATACACCAAAATATACACTTTTGAATTCTTTCACTACTTGCCAATATTTTTCTCTTACAAGGATGTGCATACAATGTTTATATTTTAATTTTCATTTTGTCCTTAGTCATAAGTATCTCTATTCTTCTACAAGGCAATTTAATAGTTAATTATATATATGTAAAATGAGCTAATTATAGTCACTACACAGCATTATTAGGAATATTCAACCAATTCCTTTACCAAAAAATATATCATTTGGGGCTGGACAAATAAATCAGCAATTAAGATCATTGGCTGTCCTTCCAGAAGACTTGGGTTTGAGTCGCAGCACCCACACGATGGCTCACAACCATCTGTAACTACAGTTTCAGGGGGTCTAATGTCCTCTGCTGGTCTCCATGGCATTGGGTAGGCACATGGCACCCTGTGGCGGATTGAATGAGAATGGCCCCTATAGGTTCATATATTTGAATGCTTTGGTCTGTAGTTGGTGGAACTGTTTGGGAAAGATTAGGAGGTGTGGCTTTGTTGGAGGAGTTGTGTCATGGGGGTGGGACTTTGAGGTTTCAAAAGCCCACACCATTCCCAGTTAGCTCTCTCTCTCTCTCTGCGCTTCTTGGCTGTTGTCTCAACATGTGAGCTCTCAGCTGCTGTACCAGGGCCATGCTGCCTGCCTGTCCACTGCCATGCTTCTCTGCTGTGAAGATCAGAGACTCTACTACCCTCTGGACCTGTGAGCCCCAAACTAAGTGCTTTCTTTTGTATGTTGCCTTGGCTATGGTGTCTCTTCACAGCAATAGAAAAGTAAATAAAACACACCCATGTACATACAATTTAAAATAAGTTAAAATACATCATCTGTATTTTCTTGTCATTCAAAACAATACCATGGTATATATATATATATATATATATATATATATATATATATATATATATATATATATATATATATATATATATATATATTTCACCGAGTCTTTGCAAGATACAGTACTATACTACATGGGAGAGTATGCCCTCTTAGAGTCTCCAAGTGCTACTGCACGCAGTCCAGGGTGCCCTTGACAGGGGCACTGTGCGAGCCGTGGGAGCATGTGTGGGATGACAGTGCTCACCATGGGCTGTGATTCCCTTGTCAATAGTTTCCATCTGTTTCCTCTGCACTTCTCAGTGTCTTGACTTGGGTACCACAGGTGGATAAGAAGCCGATTAAGAGCAGCCCCTGCCCTTTCTACCTTCCTCACACAGTGAGGCAGTTAGGCCCACCTGAACATTTTCCAAATGACTTTTGATTTGCCTCCGATACTCCTTGAAAAGAAGTGGATGCCGACAGGTGAACAGACAGTGAGCGGTTCAGTGGGGAGACAGATGCTCTCCCAGGAGTCAACAGTGTTGTAAGAACTAGTCAGGCAGTCTGTGTGCTGGTCTCATAACGGGAGGGATATCATGCTCTTCTGAGTGCTAATAATCCCCAAGAAAACTCATTTCTGACATTTTGGGAATGACATGGGGTTAGTGAGTGAGGAGGCAGGGTATGGTTCTGACATTTGCCTTCTGTGGGCTTAGGTTTTAAAATGACACAATGATATTCATTATAGACAAGAGTCTCCTGGGGGCCTGAAGCAAAGACCCAGCCTTTTCTCCTTCTATGATACTCTCAGACATACACTGTCACTTCTGACCCTGACACCCTCTTAGATCCTCAGATCCCCCAAGGGCCCTGGCCAGCACTGTTCCCACAGGTAGTGTTTAAGGTGGACAGTCTAGAGCAGAGGTTGGGAAACCTCCCTTACAGGGCCGGCTCATACACTCTTAGGCTCCAACGGGTGTCTCAGAGCTGTTCAGCTTTGCTGTTGCAGCCCAGAAGCAGCCACAGACCAGACACGAACACAGAAGTCTCAGTCTGCTCTTGCTTTCTATGTGCTCCAGGCAAGTGATATACCACTGAGCTACACCTCCTGCCCTGTGTTCCAGTAACATTTTATTTCTAGACATTGAAAGTCGGCCGTGATGTAATTGTCGTGGAGAATGAACTCAAGTGTCTTTTGATATTTTTCCCCCCAACAGTTAAAACATAGGAAAGTCATCGAGCTCTCATAGACTATATAGAGACAAACAAGTGACTGGATTTGGCCCACAGGCTAGAGCTTAGTCCTGCCATACTATGGCCACTGCTCTGTTGGGTTTTGAAACCTCTCACCCTCTCTTTCCACTGGCTGAGGCCAGAATACCCTTTACAGAATCTGTACTCTCGACACCGAGAGTAGCTCCCCGAGAAAAGCTGGCTCACCCACCCAAGTGAGCCGTTAGGGTGAAATCACACAGTGCCCCCCTTCTCTTTCTGTGTCGTGGCTTTTGTGACATAGTTTGGATGTATGGGTGTTATAAATGGCTCAGGAAAGTCATTCCCGGCTTCAGCAGCATTTTTAATGAGCAGAGAGAGACTTGAGTGATGCTGAGAGTGAGTTTTAGATGATCAAAGACAGTCGCATCTTTTAATAGGCCTGTGCCTCACTGTTCTGCTCCAGCATGAAACTGAGAGTCAGCGAGATGTCTAGATAATCAACACGATGTCCCCTCTGAGAAGCGGTATCTCAGGAGGGTGCTCAGACAGAGCACTTCGGAGTGCAAATGGGGTGAGCAGTTTTTGCTTCCCTGTCCTCAGTATATTCAAAATGAAAACAGGATACCACGTTTTATACATGCATGTCCTTAAAGGGGGGGGGGGTGATCTGACCTCTTTCGTAGGTGTAGTGGTTTGCGTGAGATGTTCCCCATAAGTCTCAGACATCTGAATACTTGATCTCCAGTTGTTGGCTGTTTGCAGAAGATTAGGAGGTGTGGCCTTGCTGTATGCTGAAGGAGGTATGTCACTGTGGGCAGGCTTCGAGGTTTCCAAAAATTCATGCCATTTTGAGTTAGCTCTCTTTATTTCCCATTTTCAGTTTGAGGTGTAAACTCGCAGCTGCTGTGGCAGCCAACATACCTACTTCTTGATTCCCTGTTATGATGGACTCTAACCCTCTGGAGCCATAAGCCCAGATGAACCCTTCCTTCTATAAGTTGCCTTGGTCATAGTTGTTTTTTTTTTTTTGTTTGTTTGTTTTTGAGACAGGGTTTCTCTGTGTAGCTTTAGTGCCTGTCCTGGATCTCACTCTGTAGACCAGGCTGGCCTCAAACTCACAGAGATCTGCCTGGCTCTGCCTCCTGTGCTGAGATTAAAGGGGTGCGCCACCACCGCCCGGCTATGGTGGTGTTTTTAATCACAACAATGAAAAACTAACTAACACAAGGAACCAGAACACAAGAGAGCTTTCTTATGCTTGTAGCACTAGTCTTCCCTGCTGCTGGACCCAGCTCCAGCATGTCACTCAACCTGTGGAGCAGAGGGGTCACCAGAGCTCAGGCTGCCTACATAATTTAGTTTGTCTGGTGTCTTAGTTTGGGTTTTTATTGCTGTGAAGAGACACCATGACCACGGCAACTCTTTTTTTTTTTTTTTTTTTTTTTTTCCGAGACAGGGTTTCTCTGTAGCTTTGCACCTTTCCTGGAACTCACTTGTAGCCCAGGCTGGCTCTGCCTCCCAAATGCTGGGATTAAAGGCGTGCGCCACCACCGCCCGGCCACGGCAACTCTTATAAATGAAAATATTTATTTGACGGGGCTTGTTACAGTTTTAGAGGTTCAGTCCATTATCATCATGGTGGGGAGCATGGTGGCATGCAGGCAGATGTGGTGCTGGAGCTGAGAGTCCTACATCTTGACTCAGAGGTAACAGGAAATCGGCTGACTGACACACTGAGGGAAGCTTAAACAAAAGAGATCTTAAAGCCCGTCCCCATAGTGACACACTTCCTCCAACAAAGCCACACCTCCTAATAGTGCCACTCTCTTTGGGGGCCATTTTCTTTCAAACTCCCATAGTTGGTTTGACAGATGCAGAGATTTGGGGGGTGCTGGTCGTGGGAACATCAGCACTGAGGGGCGGGTTAAAATGCACACCGTAGGAGGATGAGAAGATCAAGGGACAGTTACGGGGGGCGGGGGGGCTGGATATGAGGCAGAGTTGGTAAAATTCCTTCTCAGGGGACATAAACAATACCCATCCTCCCTCCTAAGGCCCCAGGAACTAACCAAAGCATGATTCCTCCAAAGTTCACTCTAGGGAACCAATGTGTTTATTGAGCTTCCTTACAGTGTGTAGGTGAGGGGTCACCTGCAGGGGTGTGAGTGATGGGTCACCTGCAGGGGTGTGAGTGTTATTTCCCCAGCAGGCCACACCTGGAAAGCGTTTACTCAGCAGGGACGAGGACTGCCCTCTAGTTGTATAGATGGAGCCCCCTCCTAGTCTTCCCTGCCTCTATTCTCTATCCCCTACCCAAGGTAGAGGCGCTGTAACAGGTAGGAGGGACTGGGGACTTAGGTGATGGTCTCTTCCCGGACTCTCTGAGAGAAAATCTAAACAGTCCACGAACTCAGTGGGCTGATCTTTTGGACCCAAGAGCAGCTGAACTCCCCAGGATGGCTATTTCTTAGCTCGGAAGAGAGAGAGTCTCTCTCTCTCTCTCTCTCTCTCTCTCTCTCTCTCTCTCTCTCTCTCTATCTATCTATCTATCTATCTATCTATCTCTATCTCTATCTCTATCTCTATCTCTCACTCATTCACACACACACACACACACACACACACACACACACACACACACACACGCACACACACACACACACTAGTAAAGAAGGACCATCTTAACCACAGCTGGTAGAATCATGGACTGGTATCGGCCAGGGGCATAGTGGGATGTGGCTGGTTCTCATTTAGACTTTAGATCTGCACACATGGGTGTGAATGGCTGGTTCTTCTGGTTAACTGAGGCTGTGGATGAGCAGCCTTCTTTGAGACTCCAGTTCTACTACTGTAAAATCGGAGTAATAGGCCTGGCATGGGGTTAAACCTATACTCCTATCATGTGGGAAGCTGAGGCAGGAAAATCACTGTGAATTCCGGGTCAGCCTTGGTATTGGAATGAGACCCTGCCTCACTGCCTCTCAGGAGGAATAATAAACAATTTTCAACTGTGAGAACTGTACTCCAGTGAAAGGTCGGAACAGAGCTCCTGTCCTCTAGGAAGTGAGGGCTCTGTTGCTGTTTGCTCACGCATCTGTTTCTTTATTCACCAGCATTCACTGTTCTTTGCGATTTCCGATAGGGCTCCACCTTGAAATAGATGCTTAGTCATGCCTAAGGCATCCATGAGTTTTGTGATCGGGACAGAAGAATGACAGGAAACACGTGTTTATAGACACATGCTAATAGCATGTAGGGGTATAGTAGGTACTTGAATTTAAAAAAAAAAAAAACAAAAAACCTTTCTGGCTAGTAAACACAAAGAAAAATTACCTCATTTTATCAGAGTTCAGGAAAAATGGCAAAATAGAATCCTCTTCCTTGCATTTGCAGAGGTTAAGTTCCAAGTCCCCAGAGGATGCCTGGATCTCTAGATAGCACCAGACTCTATGATGGCTAGGGCATCTACCCAAAATGCAGAGGTACCTTAAAAAAAGAGGTACTGGACCCAAATATCAGTAGTGCTGACAAGAGCTAGCCACAGAGAGTGCAATTTTATGTAGCCACAGGGGAAGAGACACTGAAGTGTCTTATAAGTCACAGCAGTGGCCACTCTGCAGTTCTCAGCCATGATGGAAGGGATCTGTTGCTGAGGGATGGGATAGAATGAACCTCTATTCGTCAGGTCCACTGGAGGCCAGAGCAGGCCCCGGATGAACAAACTTAAGTGGTATGCTTTTTTTCTCCTGGGGCCTCTCTGTGTCAATAGACTATAATACAGGCTATGTAGGTGATTTAAGCTTTTTAGCTATTCCAAACCAAGTGTGATGGTGCACACCTGTAATCCCAGCTTCAAAAGGCTGAGGAGGGGAGGTAGTAAGCTTGAGGCTAGCTAGTCTACTCTATAGAGCAGCACTTTGTTTCCAAAATGAAATGAAATGCAATAAATAAAATAATTTTAGTATTCACATTAAAAAGAGACAGGTGAAATTATATATTTAGTTAAATATTTCTAAAATGTAATTATTTCAAAATGTAATCAGTATAAAAATATGGAGGTTTTGTGTGTGTGTGTGCATCAAGTTTTTAGAATTTTCTGTGTATTTTACAGGACAGCTCAGTGTGACCAGTTATTTGTATTTCAAGTGCTCAATGGCTGCCTATGGATGTTGGCTGTGGTATTGGGCAGTGTGACTCTGGAGGTCCCTGTTCCCTACGACTCCGTGTGCAACAACTTACCTTGTACTCGCTGGGGCCCAGCAGCATTGCTAAAGCTCATAAATTCCGAGAACAGTACATAATTGCTGGGATATTCCCAGCCTCTTAGAGACGAAGAGAAGCTGGCATTCCGTGTTGTCTGTATGCTAACCTTCTTCTTTTTCTTCTCAGGTGCCTCATCTCCAGACATGGAGCCCAGCTATGGGGGAGGCCTTTTTGACATGGTAAAAGGTGGTGCAGGGAGGCTATTCAGTAATCTGAAGGACAACCTGAAGGACACCCTCAAAGACACATCCTCTCGAGTCATCCAGTCTGTTAGCAGGTGTGTACATTCTTCCGGGTGAGACTGGCGGAACCCAGGCTTCCAGGGGAACTGGCTTCTTGCCAACTGCTTATTAAACTCATATAGTGTCAGATTGGTGACATGATTGCATTCTCTGATTGAAACTGAATGTTAAGTCCTTTTAAAGCTATAAGCACAGTCTATGGGGGGACTGAGTTCATTAGTATGTTGGTGTGGGATGGTCACCATCTTTGGCTTTACAAACATCGTGGGTTCTGATGTAATATCTGTGCTTATAAGCTATGTGGTGTAAGGCAAGGTAATGTATTCTCTGATAGGATTTGTGTCTGAGTAGCTTGGGGATGAGATCAGATCATGCACAGGCAGTCTGTGGATTGCAAATGAAACTGAACTTTCGTATCCTGCCAGTCCTTCAACATTTATTTAGTGGGGGAAGTTGATTGCTCTTCCCCTATATGAAAATTCTTACATAAATAATGTAATTTTTATATTCTTAAGAATTAGAAAATTATTTGTTTATTTTGGGTTACAATATGAAGTTTTGAATCAGAAATCAAATGTCAAATCTAATATATTTATTGGCATTTTACTCTTGTTTCAAAGGCAAAATTTCCTGTCTCTTCTGTTGTTCAACATAGACCTTGGTAGGAGGAGAAAAGGGACCTTTGCTTTTTCTCAGCCTCTTCCCGCTCTCCCCTTAGCAGTTCACAATTAGGAAAGAGCGTTCAGTGGGTCAGACACTCGGAAACCGTCGGCGTTAGGAAAGACACAGCAGTTCTATTCTGAGATGGACACTGCTCATCAAGGGGTGTGTGTGTAGGGTGGCAGCATGCACATCTGGGTGGTGTAGCCAGAGGCTATGGGCTGCCTTCTCTCAACGAGGCCTCCTTGTTAGAGGAAAGAGAACGAGGAGAGTTCAGATATGCCCGCTGGACACAAGCGCTCCAGTTCATGATGTTTCAATGGAAACAGAAATCTTCACCTGTTCTGATTGCTCTAATCCCCTCTCCTGTCTTGATTTCAGCTACACAAAGGGAGACCTAGACTTCACTTACGTCACCTCCAGAATTATCGGTGAGTGTCTCATGTTCTTTAGCTGCTCTCCAGTGCCGTTCATCCTGACAGCAGATGGGTTTAACCGCGTTCTCTTTGGTTGTGACCTCTCCTAGTGATGTCCTTTCCTCTGGACAACGTTGACATAGGATTCAGGAATCAGGTTGATGACATCCGTAGCTTTTTGGATTCCAGACATCTCGACCACTACACAGTATACAACCTGTCACCCAAGTCTTACCGAACTGCCAAGTTTCACAGCCGGGTAAGGAATTTTCAGCCCGGGAAAGGATTCTTGAGGACACTGTAGCGTCACTATTTGCATGGTTGAGGGTATATTTTCTCTTGGGAGATGTCCTTGGGTCCCTTGCCATAGACGTATGAGCCAAGAACTATGATATCTGGCCCCTTCCAGCCACAAACTCTTGCTATGAGATATTCTGAATGCTTTGCTTAAGTGAAAATACTTACAAGAACATGTGCCTACCAGTGAGATGCCATTGGAGCCGGGGGCTCAAAGTATTTGGTGGTTGCTTATAAGGCTCAACTTAAAAACTGAACTAACTGCACAGGGTAATTAACTACTGTTTTGCTGTAACACTAATGATGCCTTTGATCTTCTTCTATAGGTCTACATGAGTATCAGTATGAGGCAGTTAGACTGGTACAGACAGACTGTTTTTTAAGAATAATGTATTTTTGGAGGCTGGCAAGATGGCTCAGAGGTTAAGACCATTGTCTGCTCTTCCAAAGGACCCAGGTTCAATTTCCATCACCCACATAGTGGCTTACAGCAGCTATAATTCCAGGTCCTAGGGATCCAATACCCTCTCTGGCCTTAGAGGGCACTTCACTCATATAGTATACAGATATACATGCAGACAAAATGCTCAAACAATTAAATTAAAATAGTAATATACTTGTGACATCCTACAAATGAAGTATAGCATGAACACATCTTTACTGTAGGATCGGTGATACCATCTATTGTATTTTGTAAATTAATTTTTCTATGAGACAAAGCCTTGCTACATATCCCTGGCTGGCTTGGAATTATCAATCTAGACCATCCTGGTCTTGAACTTGCTGTGAGACTGTTGTTTCTGTCTCTCAAGTTCCGGTATTATACACTTGCCCTTCCACACCTCACCTCAGTAATACAATTTCAAATATTGATAATGGAAAGGGCAGCAGCCAACATTTATAAAGTTGGTTTTACAGGGCATGGAGAAGTCTGCATGCAGCACCACACATCACAGAACAGAAAAGGCCAGAGAGAGGAGGAAACTTGCCCCAAACCGTACAGCTAGCAAGTGGTTTTCTGCTTCTGTTTTTGACCATCAGCCTGGGCTGACATTGGAAAAGCTGGATTATCCTTTTTTATCTTAATTAGCCTTTTAAAGAAGTTTTTTGAACAAGGTAGAGGACTATTCTTAGTTTCAGTCTGGGCAGGGAAGCTGTGGGAGCTGGCTTAGGTTCGAGTCTGACATCATGCCTGATACTTTTTGCTTCTGAGTTCTTGATTGACTCACTAAAATAAAGCTTTGCTGCTCTCAGTCTGTCTGTCTGTCTGCTTGCCAATCTGCCTGCCTGCCTCTTTCTTATCTTAAAATGTTTGTGGCTTATCCTTTAGCTGTGATTGGCTCTATAACTGCATCTGGATCTATTAGTAAATAGGAATGACTTTTTTGCATGGACATTAAGGAAGTGGAAGTTTGGGGCTGGTGAGATGGCTCAGTGGTAAAGGTACTTATTGCCAAACTTGACCTAAGTTCAATACCTGGAACCCACAGAAGGGAACTTTCACAAATTGTCCTCTGACTTCTACACATGTGCCGTGGCATAGATGTGAGCACACACATACACAAAATAAATAAAAAAATGTTAAAAAAGTGAAGTTTGACTTTGGATATGCAAAGCAATGGACCCTCACTTTTATGCTAGAACGTATTTTTGCTTAAGGTTCTGGTTGCTCTTGAAAATTTCTGGGTTTAGTCTCCGTCTGTCCAACACACAAAAGCATTGTTCCATGAACTCTCCCAAATCTCTTTCTGTCCTAACAGTCAACAAGATATAAAAGTTTTATTAAGGATCTTTTCAACATGATCTTAGAACATTCTTGAACTTGAGTGTACATCAGAACCATCTGGAAGGTTTGTTAGGCACCAACTTCTGCTTTAGTCAGATGGGAGTCCGGCAAGAAATCTGCATTTTTAACAACTTCCTGGGCACTTCTCCTGTCCTGGCTGTGGGGGATTCCTCGTTGAGAAGCACTCACAAGACCATTTGGAAGCTGGTATGTCCTGTCGTCTCAGCACTTTGGAGGCAGAGGCAGGAGGTTAACAAATTCATGGCTAGCCTGAGCTACACATCAAGTTCAAGAACAGCCTGGGCTAAATAGCAAGACCCTATCTCAGACAGACAGATAGGCATGCAGGCAGGCAGACACCAACAGATAAACAAATGAAAACCATTTCAAAGTGGTTGGGTTGAAATTGTCATTCTGTTGATAAGAGTTTTACATGTCATTCTTTAAAATCTATCACAATAAACTAACCTTCCAACTGTTATTTCCTCTATCATATAATTCCAAGCAAGTGACCCTAAGACATTAATGGAGCCTGGTGTTCTTTTTCTTTCTTTCTTTTTTTTTTTTTTTTTTTTTTGGTTTTTCGAGACAGAGTTTCTCTGTGTAGCTTTGCGCCTATCCTGGAACTCACTTGGTAGCCCAGGCTGGCCTGGAACTCACAAAGATCCTCCTGAGTGCTGGGATTAAAGGCGTGTGCCACCATCGCCTGGCTGTAGCCTGGTGTTCTAATGGAATACAACTGTCTTTTTGCTTATTGAGGAAGGGTCTTGCTGCATAGCCCAGGCTGGTCTTAAATTTTCATTCTTTCTGCTTTAGCTCCCAGGGAATTGCAGGCATGCAGCACTACCCTGAAAATATTTGGGGCTGAGTTTTCTCATTTGGAGACTAAGTGGATGCTATTGTTTTCACACCTGAAGGACAATGGAATACCCCAAAGAGTATTTCATAGAAATTTCATTTGCTTTTGGTATATCTGTGAGAGCCTCAGTTTCCTACTGAAAGTAAGTAAATTTGTAAGATTGACAATAGAAGCATTTATACATATGAAGATAGGCTTGAATAGCTTATTTTTCAATAGCCCCCTCCCCATGTTGTGTGTGTGTGTGTGTGTGTGTGTGTGTGTGTGTGTGTGTGTGTGTGTGCAGGAACATGTGGAAACCAGAGGCTGACATCAGAGCATCTTCTCCAATTGCTTCTCCACCTTAGTTCTTGAGCTATGGTCTTTCACTGAACCCAGAGCTTGAGGTCTCGGCTAGACCGGCTGGCCAGTGAGCTCCTGAGACCTGCCATCCCTTCTCCTTAGTGCTGGGGTGATAGATGCATGCCACTGTGTTGAGCTTTTATATGGATCCAAACTCAAGTTCCCATTCTCGCAAGACAAAGACTTTACCCCCTGAGCCCTATACAGGTATTTATAAAGAAAGGCACCTAATAGTGTAACTAAAGCTCTTGCTACTGGTCTTAACTGGCAAAAGAGAAGCAGGGATTACATACTGAACATCCACCCTGGCCTGCTTTCACTTGCCCTAAGAGGAGGAGGGACCTTGTTTATTTTATTTGATATACAGGACAGTACCCAGCATGGCTAATAAATGTTTCCTAAAATAACAGATGTGCCAAGGAGTCTTAAACATTGTAGCTATAATGGAAATATTTGGTTCTTGCTGTCAAAGCACTTAAGCCTAGTTGGAGAGAGAATGCAGGGCGTTTTAAAGGTGAACGTAAGTAATAACTATGGAGCCTGTGGAGGTGCTCAGTGCTGGGAGACAGGCATGTGGCTGGTCCTGACAGTGGGACACAGTGTAAGTGGAAGACATGGTGTCATTTCCCTTCTAGGCAGAGGCAGAATGTGTCTTAGAAGGCTCATCAGGAGGGCTCTGCTTCTCCAGCTTC
The DNA here is from genome assembly GCF_049852395.1 of Peromyscus maniculatus bairdii. Lineage (NCBI taxonomy): Eukaryota > Metazoa > Chordata > Mammalia > Rodentia > Cricetidae > Peromyscus > Peromyscus maniculatus. Next base: position 122,256,784 of record NC_134853.1, read on the forward strand.
ATCATTCACTGTCCATCACTAGAATCTGTGTACCCGTCAGGGATGCACAAATTTTATATATATATATATATATATATATATATATATATATATATATATATATATATATATATATACATACTCACACACACTCACTCACACATAGTACTTTCACATGAACTGTACATTCTCTCTAAAAAGTCATCTGAACTACAGGCCCTCCACCTTTTCCTCTGCTGGTCTTTTTTTTTCCACACCCCAGGCTTTTACAATTCTTTCCCATACTGTGGATGACATGGCATCCATAACTCTTCCCCGAGAGTCCCAGCAGAGTTGGTTAAAATGGAACCAGACCTGCTGCTGACCTGCATCTCTCAACCTTTAGTTACAGGATTTGGTCCCCAAATTTGGTTCATCTCTTTCCAAGGTCATTGCCCATCCCTCCCAGCACTGGCTCTGTGAACTGAGTGGCATCTCACTGTCACATACTTAGACAATCTGTCTGCTTAGTTCTCATTCTCCAGGCAATGAGGACTAGAACCATGCCTTCCTGCTTCAAGTTTAGTGAAGGGCTAGGTCTGCACCTAAACCTAAACATTAAGGCACTAGAATATCCATTCAGGATTGCAAAGGAGGTAAAATTTTTTGATTATTATTTATAGAAAATATCTACCCTTGGGGATTAAAAGTATCAATTAAAAGCTGTTAATGACATTTAAGAGAGCATAAGATGAATTGGCTAAGCCAAATATTATTCTTGAAAATTATTTATTTTGTTATGCTTATTTATATACCTTTGTGGATTTTTATATACCATGTGCATAGGTGCCTCTGTAAGCCAAAAGATGGCACTGGATCCCCTGGAACAGTAGTTATATATGGTTGTGAGCTGCCCAATGTATGTGTTGGGAACTGAACCTGGATTACCTGCAAGAGTAGCACATGCTCTTATGTTGAACCAACTCTAGCCCTAAGACAAATATTCTTAATCTGAATGACAAACACTAATAGATACACTCTATATTTAGATTAATTGGTGGGATGCAGAGAACTTAAACCAGGTGCTTGCACCTTTAAAAACATTATGGGAAAATGTATATAGCAATGATTCCATTTTAACCACACAAGTATGTAATCCAGTTTATCTAATTGCACTCAGCAATGTTGTATGACCATCACCACTATCTAGATCCAAACCTTTTCTTATCATCTCAAGTGTTAACATTGCAAACCCCCCTTGCGTGCGTGCGTGTGTGTGTGTGTGCGCGTGCGTGCGTGTGTTTGGGTTTCTGCACAGGTTTGTAGCTATGCCCTTTAATATCAAGAATCTTTGTATCACTCATTTCTTTGAAATACTGTAGGAAAAAACAAAACTCTGGATGACTAGAGATCAGGTCTAACCTTGCCCAGTGTTCTGAAGTTCTGAGAATGCCATTCAGTGCTGCCCAGGCTCACCCTTCTCTGTCCACCTGTGAAGGATGTTACTGGGAACGTCTTGTTAGCAGTGTAGAAACCAGTCATCCAGTTGTTGTTGTTGTTGTTGTTGTTTTTTTAAACTCTTCCTTCATGTGGATTATTTCCAAATCTTGTAGGACTTAGTTTTTACCTTTGGAAACAGTTTTTGGAAGGTGCGTTAATGACTTGGATTCTTACAGGACTCCTGACTGCCAGCCAGGGTGTTCCCTCCTTTCTTCCAGAGCTCACTGAAGAAGTCCTTGTAGCTCCTGGTTATTTCTGCTTTGCTTTGAGGTTGCTGAGGAGGTGGCTGCAGAGGAAGAACTTCCCACTTTCTCTCTTTGGCTCCATCTATGAGGGTCTGGACAGGAAATAGGAAGGTGGAAACAGCCTGGACTGGGAGCCAGAGGTTCACATAGTGCAGTTACACAGCCTTTCATGATCTGAATGTCTCCACCTGGGTAAAGTACAGCTGCCACCTGACAAACGCGTTATGGAGCTATTGTTAATAACCATAGCAGGGCATCACAGTAGAATTTGTTATTTTTATTGGGATGAGATCCTATAATATATGCAGATTATAAGCTTTAAAATTACCTTAGGCTCACATCTCAGTTGTACCTTTTACTGAATAAGACATTCCACTGCTACTTGGACTCAGTTCTTTTTTGTATAAGATAAACATGGCAGCCAAGTGTTGTAGTGTTTGTCTTTAATCCCAGCACTTGGGAGGCAGAGGCAGGCAGATCTCTGTGAGTTCAAGGCCAGCCTGGTCTACAGAACTGTTCCAGGACAGCCAGGGATCTTACACAGAGAAACCCTGTCTTGAAACTTTCCCCTGTAAAAAAGATAATTATGACAATAACAGAACCTGTCTCACAAGTTCCCTCCTCCTTCCCTCTCTCCCCTCTCTTCCTCCTCCTTCTCTTTTTCCTCCTTCCTCTTCCTCTCTTTATATCAAACCAAGGGCCTAATGTACGGGAGGTAAACATTCTACCAACTGAACACCATCCCTAACCTATACAAGCAGTCTCTTACCATGTGCTTATTATAAGAAAGAAATTTGGTTAGTAGTGCCTGGCTTGGAGTAAGCACCCGGTAAGTGGTGACCAAGATTGACACTGGTAATAATAGAATATCACAATTGGTGACTGAGATACTCCTGTCTTCCATAAATGATGAACTGATCAGGAAACACCAGATAGGGTGTGCCAGTCTGATGCTCCACTTCACTGTTGGCTCTTGTGCTTAGCACACTGTGGTGATATTTGTTTGTGCTGTAACAAATAAAGCTTGCCTGGAGATCACAATGTGGAGCTAGCCACTAGTTAACCATAGAGGCCAGGCAGTGGTGCACACACCTTTAATCCCAGGACTTGAGATCTCATGCCTTTGATCCCAGTACTTGGGAGGCACACACCTTTAATCCCAGCACTAAGGAGGTGGAGACAGGAAGTGATATGGCTGGGCAGAGAAAGGAATATAAGGCAGGAGGAGACAGGAGCTCACCCCTTTCAGGCTGAGGAGTCGTAGAGGTAAGAGGTGACTGTGGGTGCTTTACTTCTCTTATCTTTCAGCATTTACGCTGATATCTGACTCTGGGTTTTTATTGTTAAAATCAATTATAATTCATGCTACAGCATACCACTGAGGAGATGAAGATGCATGGCATTCAGCTTCAGCCCTGCAGTTGTCTTGATCATGTACCATGGTCTAGTACCATGGTGGGCCTGGAGCTGACATGGTATCTTCTGATGCTCAGTGACTCCAGGACTGTTCAGGGAGGTTGAAGATGCTGCAATGAAGTGCCGCACAGTCTAGGATCATACTTACTGTACTGAGTGTGACCTGGAGCATCACAGAAAGCCTGGCATTGATCAAATCCCTAATTTGGTGGGGAGGTGTTTATGTCCTAATGTTTTTCCTCTTTTAGACAGAACATGTTTTTTTAAAAAATTCTAATTATGTGTTTGCCTAGTGCTATGTAATTATATATCAAGTAAAGATATAATTACAGAGCACTTTAAATTAATATTATTTGCTTGATTGATTTAATGATTCTAGGGCTGCTAGCCTATTGTGCTAAGAACAATTTAGCCAGCTTTTAGCTGAGATGCAGTTCAGATATTGACATGTGATGTGTGGGTGGTTAGCATACAGTTTTTAAAAGCTTTAAAAATATTGCCTCAGGAAAAAAATCTTGTATTTTCACTCTGTTGTAATCTAAAAAATAATTTCCAACAAATTCAATCTGCCTGTTCATTTTTAAGCTATACATGTAGAGGCTGGATAGATGGCTCAGATTTAAGAATTCAGTGCTGAAGAGCACTTGCTGTTTTGGTGGAGGGTCAGAGTTCATCGTCTAGCACCCATGTGGTACAGCTCACAACCTCTCGGCAACCCCAGCTCCAGGGGATTGTATGCCCTCTTCTGGCCTCTGTGTGTACCCACACACATGTACACACAGCATAAATAAAAAAGGAGTAAGTCCTTTAAAAAGATATTGGACAAATCCTATTACAAAAAAAGTGATTGCCAAGTAGGATTTATTCCTTTTGTTTTTATTTGTTCATTCCCTCAGCGGCAGCCCACCGAAGACAGACTCCCAAGAGTGAGGTTTACAGAAAGGGGAAGCCATGTTTGCTTTTTCCATGGAACTCAGTAGCTAGGGCGGGAGACAGAAGAGTCAGTCCGACACAGCTGACAAACAGTGTGTCCTAATCCTCACAACAATCCTCGAATACTCCCTTGCTCTCAACCCCCAAGAGAATGGAAGCTCGGGACAGTTAGTGCCGTGGTCCGTGGTGACCCTGAATCCATCACTGTGCTGTCTTACTAATAAAAACGGGGATAGGTAAAAACAGGCCAGGACATGGATACAACCGTGATTGGCTCTGTCGGTGAGGGTCAGCGATAAGAGAACATTGAACTTGGGCTTTGAAGGGGTAATGACGTTTTCCAAGGGAGAGAAACACCACAGACAGAAAACAGCATCGACAGATATGTATTTTATAATCCCCCAACGGCCAAATTCATTCTCCTAAATTTTCAACAATTTTATTCGGTAAGTCGTTTCCATTCCTTGAGAAACATCGGTGGAGAGTGCAGTTGGGAAGTGAACAGGGGACTGGATAGCTCTGTTGATAGTTGTGTTGGTTAGAAGGTGTTAGTCACTGTGGAGTTTAAACTGGCAGGCCTGAGCTGGCACCTCCTGGACCCTTGGGTAGTGATGTGAAGTGTTTCACACACTTTGTTTAACATGCCACATCTGTTGTTCCCAAAGGGTATAGAAAATTGGGTAACCTGGAAGTTCTTCTTCACCCACAGTCATTGTATAGAAAAAGGGGCTACAGATTAACAAAAAAAAAAAAAAAAAAAGAACAGGCAGCCTTGGCAGACCAGAAAGGGAATTCCCACCTTTGCTTTTTGAGGTGAGCACACACAGAATTTCTTGTTTATGTTTTTATTAGTATTGTCTGGTGACCAGGAAAGGGCCAATCAATGACGGTCCTTTCACTGCCCTTCCCAGTGTCCAGCACAGGAAGCTGGAGGTGTTTGAGATTTCTTAGGCCAGGTCTTTTTATACCACGTAGCACACCTTGTTGACATCATTCCTTTGAATCCATCCCTCCCTCTGGTCACTCAAGCCACAAACATGGGTGTCACCCTTAACACCTCTCTTAAGTACTCTCCTCTGCACAGCCACTGCAGCCATATGAGCACTTACTAAGACTTCCCTTTTGTCTCCTGGGTGGCTGAGGTGGCTTTGTACCCATTGCCATTGAGCTAAGGGGCCACCATCCCTTCCTCCAGCTCCCCACCAGCTTACCGGCCCCCCAACTGATTCCTTTGCCTCCTTCTGTTGGAAAATGCAGATCCCAGAGTGAGTCTTTTCAAATAACCTCCTCTTCTTCCTCCTCCTGGTGTGAATGTGTGTGTGTGTGTGTGTGTGTGTGTGCGTGTGTGTGTGTGTGTGTGTGTGTGTGTGTGTGTGTGTGTGTTTGGGGGGTGGGGGCTGAGGCTGACATTGAGTGTCTGTTGGCAAAGGGTCTCTTGATAGACCTGAAGCTCATTAGCTAGCTGGTCCAGGGGATCCTCTATCCTCTGGCTTTGCTTTTTGGCTGAGTTGGGCAATGGCTGATCAGTAGTTTTGTGGGTTCTAGGGACCAGATCCAGTTTTGGTCTCCATTCTTGTCCACAAACACTTGATCTGTTGGGACATCTCCTCCATCCTCTTCTTTAGGCCGCCTGTGGTCTGCCCTGCACCCAGGCTCTTACCACACAGGCTCAGTGTTTTCAGTCTGACCTCAGAGCTTCACATCGGCAGTGGCTTGATAAAATAATGATGACTGCTAGAATTGATTGATCAACTTGTGTGTGTCAGATACAAACTAAGCTCTGACAGTTGATTCTCCTGTAATACTGACAGCCGTGGGAATAGGTTCCCCATCCACCATATTCTATGAAGAAAGAAAGGGTTAAAGGTGTAAAGTTTACCCAAGTCTAAACTTCTTAGTATTAGATAGACTAGTAAATATGTAGTCAGTCAGGGGCACGTGCCCTGCACAGTGAGGTCATCCAGCCGGTGCTGCCAAAGCTGATGGGTAATGCTCAAAAGACCTGGACTTAACTGTGTGACTGTAGACAGCTCACCTTTGAGAGTCAATTTTCTCATCAACAAAAATGTCATCTAATCAATATTTGTCTTCTTTGATTGCCATATAGATCAGGCTAAGCAGTGTCATGGTGGGTCTCTAACACATCCAATATATATGTTAAATGAAGATGGGGAATAGTTCCCCTGTGGAAAAAAACTGAGACACTTAAGTCACCCTGGCTCACTCTGCAGGACTTTTCATGTTAAGGAGAGCTTAGATGAACACAGAGACCACAGGATCTAAGAGAAACATCTAGAAGAAGGATAATAGAAACTGAATTTTATGCTACCTAAGGCAATAAAAAATTGTCTAGTTAACTTAAAATGTGTTTCTAAATGTGTTTTAATAACTTCAGTGATACAGAGTTATTTAATTAGAAACAAAAACAAAAAACTGTTGTATTAAGTCAGGTTATCCCACCTGTAATTCTGTTACTCAGGAGGCTGAGGCAGGAGGATAGTGGATTTGAGGCCAGGTGGGCTATGTACTGAGACCATGCATTACCAAAATGACTGTGTGAAGCTTCTCTTTCTGCATTTAGATCCTTTTTCCAACTCTGCCTGTCTGCAATGAAAGATCACAATGCTACCTCCATGAGTGGTGTAACTCATGATTTTGGAGATCTTAACAAATTATTACATTCAATGTGTCTTTCTGCATTTAGATACTGTTCCATACACGGAGAGAGGATAGGATGCCACTTCCGGAAGTTCTGTGAAATGCATACTTATGGAGATGAATTGATGGGAAAATCCACTTCCTCTCTCTGTTTCTTTAGGTCTCGGAATGCAGCTGGCCCATCAGGCAGGCCCCGAGTCTACACAACCTGTTTGCTGTGTGTCGGAATATGTATAACTGGCTGCTACAGAATCCCAAAAATGTCTGCGTTGTCCACTGCTTGGTGAGTGTTCTTTGGTCCTTCCGAGGGGGGGCTTTGGAGAAGTATGGACGGCTGGATCCAGAAGTGTGATGACATCCGAGCTCAATAGCACTTACTGAGCCTCGACTTAGAGGTAGAGCAATGCCAGGCAGGTAAAAATGAAGGAAGAGAAGAAATGATTTATTGCTGTGAAAACCTGTTTTATCCCCCCCCCCAACCCCCCAGAGGAAAAGCAATTGAGGGAAGAATCTGTTATTCTTGGTGGTGGTGTTTTATTTTGTTTTGAGATGAATTCCTACTATGTAGTCCAGGCAGGTCCTGAATTCATGGCAATCCTCCTGCCTCAGTTTCCTAAGTGATGGGATTACAGGTGTTTGTCACAGAACCTGGCTTTATTCTTGGCTTGGTGTTTGAGTGAGAGTAGGAGAGGTCTGTGTTCACAGTCTACATAATACAGGGGTTCTAAAATGTGCCGAGTATCTTAAAAGAGGTAGGAAGAGAGTTGTGGATCCACCGGTAAAAAATGCACTGAGCTTTGTATGGATAAAATGGATAGAAACATGTTTAATTTCTCAGCTAGTTATATTAAAATAAAACTAAGAGAAAGTGACATTTACGCCCTTGTGAGTAGTTTTATGGCCCAGCTCTATTTCCAAATAATTCCCAAAGGATTTGTTGGCTTGGGTTCCCTACAGCTCCTTTCTCCAGCTCTTCTTCTCAGGCTTCTTAACTGTTTCTTAAAACCCAACTTCCAGCAAAATCTTTCTAAACCTTGGGTGTTTTCCACAGCGCAGACATCCTCACTGTGCATCTAAACATGACCTGTGGCATTTAACACATAGTGTCACCCCAGGCCGTTCCCTACTCCTTCCCCACTGGACTGTCCTCTTTCAGGAAGAAACTTTCTTTGAACTTGGACACAAAAGATCTGAGCAAGCGGCTGTGGATATGAACACATCGAGCCCCAGCATAAGTGCTGGAAATAGTCCACTCCGTCTACAAACATCAGTCGGTCTGTGTTGCTTGCTGTTTGTTGTTTTGTTTTGCTGAGGCACTGGATGACTTTCCCGTCCTTAAGAGCCAGCTGGCTGAAACAGAGAAGACTGTTGAAGAACCTTTTTATATTTCTGTTTCAACTCCCAGATACTTGGCAAGCCATACAGAACACTCGGAGTCTGTAAGCATTTAGCGTCAGAGGGTGCAGGGCTTGCCTTTTAGAGGCACAATGGTCACTCAAAGAACAGATTGCTTTTAGGGCCTAGGCAGCCTTAAGTGCATTGGGGATTTTCACTTCAATTTTTTTTTTCCTAAAAGTTTAGAGAGGCTAGAGGCTTCCCAGCTCTCATAATCACAGTGAATTAAAAATTCAAGGCTTTGTGGATTCATCTGGGTACTTAATTGCTATGGTCAGTATAGTGACCAAAATCAGGGGACCTGACATGCAGGTGGAGATGTTTCAATGGTGAACATACTTACCGTGAACTGTTGGTCACTCTAAACCACCCTTGTGGATCCCTGGCTTCTTGTTATCATGTACAAGTTCAAGAAAGCCATGAAAGAGGGCTGGAGAGGTGTCTCAATGGTTAAGAGTACTTGCTCTTCTTACAGAGGACCCAAGTTCAGTTCCCAGAACCCATGTCTGGTGGCTCACAACTGCCTGTAACTATAGCTCCTGTGATCCAATGCCTTCTCCTGACCTTAGGTACCAGGCATGCATGTGGTACACGAACATATATTCAGGCAAAACACCCATGCACATAAAAAAATAAATGAAAACAAGAAAGCTGATGTGAAATGGGGCTGGAGAGATGGCTCAGTGGATATCCTCTCTAAAGTGGCCTTGGGTACAGCTGCAGGCTCCAAGCATCCTCCTACCTGTGCGATCACAGTGAAGCCCATGAAGAATCTCAGAGGCCCACGATCAGTGCCTGGAGGAGGTGCAGGCCAGCTGCCACCTCTGTGAAAGGCTTGGGCAGTGGTCTGGCACCTGTTACAGACTGCTGGCCAGTTACGGGTAGCTACAATGTTCAGAACTTCTCCCTGACTCCCCGAGGTGTGGATTCTTCCCTAGGCAGCATCAGCAGCTGTGCTTGGAGGCAGATCCATCATCTTTTTCTTCAATGCCATTTCTTATGGAGCTTAAATTAAGACAGTTCCAGGGATGTGAGGTATAAGTAAATCCTAAGTGTCGGGGGCAGGGGTTAAAGAATGAAAACTCTACGAAGAGGAAGAAAAAGAGGTTGACAAAGGACGGTTGTCTGACAGGATGTTCTTAGCATCAGTTATAAAGGATGTGCATAAATGAGTCAGGAGGACTTGACTAGGCTGGGGAAAGGAATGGAAGCTATGCATTAGCCCTTCAGTGCCCTCCTGTGCATATCATGGATTTATTTAAAATAATAAGCCTACACTAGTCCTTTAATAAAAAGTAAAACTTTAAAAAAAAAGACCTGTGTGATAGATAAAATGAGTAGACATACAGCTAAGAGCTATGATCCATTAAGAGTGTCAGGGAGGCTACGTTCTGGAAAGAGTGATGAGTAAGAAAAGTGTTTCTCACCCCCCACCCCCTTTCTATGTTCAGAACAGGGACAACAGATTATGGAAGCATGTAGTAGAGTTCTAACTCCTTGACTCCGTCTTCTCTGCAGGGGGACAAATGTCAGGCTAGCAGGGACAGCCGATGAGATAAAGTATTGAGGAAGTAGGACAGATAGAGCCTTGCACTGCCCCAAACTGGCCCGTTTTCAGGACTTCAGTCCTGTGACAAATCCTGACAGCACGTGGAGAAACAGCTGGGGAACACAGAACATGTTCCCCATGTTCTGTGAGAAAACAGGAAGAAGAGGTGCTGGGGGAATAAAGAGAATGCCCCACCCAAAAGATGGAGGGGGTCGATCCCGCAGGACTATGGGTCCCCGGGAATTAGTCAGATGAATCCGCACGTATAACTTAAAACTCTTAGAAAGAAGGAAGCCCATGGGCCCAGCTGAGTGCAAGGATCAAACCAACTAAACATTTTGCAGTCAGGCAAGTCGACTACTTGGGAAAGTTTATGGAGTTCCAGCTTCAGAGTTCCAAATTTCTTTGGGTTAAAAGGAAGTAACTTGGGATGAGTTATTTGATTTTCAGCTGGGTGATGACTGAATATCTGCTTGGAGCAGTGGATGATTAATAGACCAACATCCTCATGGGTGAAAGCTTTCTTTGGTTGTACTTAGAAAGTCAACAGCTTTGATGAAGATATGGAAAGCAAGCTTTATCAGTTTTCTTAGAGTTGGGATGGTCCCAGAATGAACTTGGATTTGAAATGGTCTTGTGGGCTGGAGACATGGCTCAGTACTTAAAAAGATGCGTTCTTACAGAGTGCTGGAGTTCAGTTCTCAGCACCCACGTCAGGCAGCTCACGACTTCTATAACTAACTCTGGGCACGTGGACCAAAAAGAAAAAAGAATATAAAATTAAAAAAAAAAATCAACTTGGAGGAAAGTGTTTATTTCAGATTACAGTTAGTTCCATATCACAGTCTGTCACTGCGGAAAGTCAGGACAAGAACTCAAACGGGGCAGGAACCTGGAGGCAGGAGGGATTCAGAGGCCATGAAGGAGGCTCTTTAGTGGCTTGCTCCATGGCTTGCTCAGCCTGCTCGCTCGCTTGCTTTCTTTCTTTCTTTCTTTCTTTCTTTCTTTCTTTCTTTCTTTCTTTCTTTCTTTCTTTCTTTCTTTCTTTCTTCCTTCCTTCCTTCCTTCCTTCCTTCCTTCCTTCCTCCTTCCTTCCTTCCTTCCTTCCTTCCTTCCTTCCTTCCTTCCTTCCTTCCTTTCTTTTTTTAGATTTTTGAGACAGGGTTTCTCTGTGTAGCTTTGCGCCTTTCTTGGAGCTCACTTGGTAGCCCAGGCTGGCCTCGAACTCACAGAGATCCTCCTGGCTCTGCCTCCTGAGTGCTGGGATTAAAGGCATGCGCCACCACCTCCCTGCCTACTTTCTTATGGCACCCAGGACCACCAGCCCACAGGTGGCATCACTCAAAGTGTGCTGGGTCCTCCCATATCAACCATTAATCAAGAAAATTGCTCCACAGGCTTGTCCACGGGCCAGTCTGGTGGGGGACATTTTCTCAGTTGAGGTTTCTGCTTCCCAAATGACTAACTTCTGTAAACTGACATAAAACTAACCAGCCCATATGAGTTTAGCAGATCATTTGAGAAAGTACTAGGTGTTGGGGGACTACAAAGGTCAATGCGATCACGTACTGTGACATGAGACATTTGTGCTAGTGTGGCCTGGATTTGGGTTAATCAAAGTAGAGTGTCCACACTGAGGCAAGTCGTGTTTCTTCTCCAGTTTGACCAGAACTCATTCTATGTCTTGCTTTTGTGTGGGCAGTACACTGAAGACTGATATGTTGGGTATGTTCAGAGATGTGCATTCCAAATGATAACGTCTTTTAGAATGGAATTCCAACGCAGGAAGAATTGCAGGGATTGAGCTGGCTCTAATCTGAAATCAGAAGTGCTGATGGAATGGGAAGGCATTTCAAATAGGTGAAGGGCTGCCTGAGGAAAAGGAGTGGGTTTCTTCCTTCCTGGAAGGAGGAATAAGGATAGGTTGACAAGAAGCAGTAGAAGAAAAGTTGAGTGTGGTGGCCCACACCTTTAATTCCTAGCACTTGGTGGACAGAGGTGCGTGGGTCTTTGAGTTGAGGCTAATGGGTTCTGTTTACACAGTAAGTTCCAACCAGGGCTACATAGTGAGACTGTCTGAAAAAAAAAAAAAAAAAAAACAAAGAGATCGTGGCGGAGCAGACTTTAACGCAAAACACATAATAGGAAACAGTTTGTAAACCGGTGTGAGCCACTTGAAGTTGAAGTGGCTTTTACTTATTCTAGGAGAGGCTTAGTTACCATCCATCAGCTGGGTTTCTGGATGTTGTAACAAGGGAAATCATAGACTGAGTGACTTAAATGGTAGAAAGTTTGTTTCTCATGGAGAATGTCGTAAGCCCAGCTCAGACTGTTTGCAGATCTAGTAGATCTGCCTCCTTCCCAGGTGGCACATACCTGTCCTCTCCCAGAAAGGGAGAGGACAGAGAAAGAATTCATAAGGGCCTGTCCCTCAAGACCTAATTATATAGAACCCCAATCTCCATTCCCAATGCCCTTACATTATGAATTAGTACTTCAATACATGAATTTCAGGAGGAGACAATCAGTTCATAATACATTGATTTGTACAATGAATGAAGTTTTTTGTATTAATGAATGTACAGTTTGGGTGGAACACATATACAGCATGTTCCACAGGTAGCATCTAACCCTGGGCTCTTCATTCCCACTATTCATTACACTACCTCGAGTCCAGCATTGTCTTAGTTCTCAGAAATCATATGAAAGTGGAATTTCTTTTGCTGAGCCTCTTGGGTGAACACAGGGTCAGTTTTATCCTAAGAAAAGTCGTTCCTTGCTGCTTTCTGATTTCACGTCTGGGACAGATTTTTGGTCTTGAACAATTCCGAAGTGAAAGGCATCCATAATTAGGGGGTGCCGCAGCTTTCTCTCTTCTCTGCAAGAGGCTTTCCCCAGATGTGATGCTTCTGACGAGTCTGTGGGTCTTCTTTGACAGGATGGACGGGCTGCGTCTTCAATTCTGGTTGGTGCTATGTTCATTTTCTGTAATCTCTACTCCACTCCTGGCCCTGCTGTTCGATTGCTCTACGCAAAGCGACCGGGAATTGGACTGTCCCCGTCCCACAGGAGGTACAGTGATGGAGGTGCAGGGCGTGGTTTAAGTGGTGCCCGGTACTGTGGAAGGTTGGCCTCATGGGAGCTCTCTTCTAATTTTTTTTTAATTGATCTGGTGTTATCCTGAACCTTGATGACAATTAAAATGGATGAGAATATTGAATTTCATGCAGGTTCATGAACCCTCACTTGAAAGTCTGTGATTTTAAAACTGAAAGAAAATTAAAAAAAAAAATGCTGTTTACTTAATGGAAAAAAAATAAAAAGGAAAGGTCATGACTGTTCCTAGGTATGGTGGAGGAGAAAGTTTATTGTAGATAAAAGGGAGAGGCAGAGACTTCTGGGAGAGCCCAGAGAGGCATGACCAGATTGAGGGGAGCCACGTGGGGAGAAGGGGAGGGAAATGAAGAAGAGAGAGGAGAACCAGGTGCAGCAGCCCAGAGGGCAAAGGTACTAAAGGGGCGGGTAACCCAAGTGGCTGTATTACATAGGGAAGAGCCTTTGGGGGAAGGACAGCTGAGCCCCTGGACTGGAGGATTCAAGGGGTAGCGGGTGGGGTATGCTGGCTATATCCTGTAACAGGTAAAGACTGAGGGATCCTGGGAGAACCTGGTGGCCTGGTCCTCTTTATATGTTACACAGGCACCTCAGCCATTTGTCCTGGGGTTGGGGACTTAACATTTACTCTCCTCCTTTAAGAGGAGAGGGAACATGAGTGAGAACCGGACCGAGAAAGCTACGCTAACTCCAGTCTAAAAATACCCACTGAATGTAGCCGCCTGACCATTCTCTCCAGTCTGAGCTTTATTAAGATGCAATGGTGATCATTGCATGAAAATGCAAAAATGTAGAGACAATATGTGTTTTAAAGCTGAGTTTTTCTCATGGCTGAGACATGGAGGTGTAATAGATAGGTATAGGTTATAATAATGTGAAGGTGGCTTTTAAAATGAAGCCCATTTTTAGGTAACTGGTTTATTTTCTTCCCTAGAGTTAGAATTAGTTTCTCTGTTCTTACTTAAATTTCATCTCCTCACTTCTTTGGATAAAATTCCCGATAATACATTCTAACGTTTACCCAAATGTTCCCTTTTGCTGCCATGCTTACTCTGCTAGATATACTAGGAATAGATGTCCACATATCGGGCTAGCGTTAACGCTTCTGACTAACACTCTGCTATCGGTCTGGCATGGCAATGGAAACAAGCTCTCTCATTTACAAAAAGATTTATTATTTTTATGTCATGTATATGGGTGTTTTGCCTACATGTATATATGTACTACACATACATGCCCCGGTGCCTGTGAGGCCAGAAGAGGGTGGCAGATCCTCTTGGACCTGAAGTTACAGAGTGGGTGAGCAGCCATACGGATGCTGGGAACCAAACCTGGGTCCTCTGCAAGAGCAGCAAGTGCTCTCAACCCCGGAGCCACGGCTCCAGCTCTGATGCACAAGCTTTCTTTATTGTCTGCATTCCCCTTTGGTGGTTAATGTTAGGGAATGTGCAGAATGCAGTTTTACTGTAATTTGATTTACAAAGACAAACTTCCCAGCAGAAATGGTTCAATCCTCCTGCTACAATGGGCCCACAGAATGGCGGTCTTCTGTTTCAGGTACTTGGGCTACATGTGCGACCTACTTGCAGACAAACCCTACCGCCCTCACTTCAAGCCACTGACGATCAAGGCAATCACTGTCAGCCCAATTCCCTTCTTCAATAAGCAGAGAAATGGGTGTCGCCCATACTGTGACGTACTGATCGGAGAAACTAAAATATATTCAACATGCACAGATTTTGAACGAATGAAGTAAGTCCCAATGTTTTCTCTCCTTGCATGCTTAATTCCTGTGTAAGTTGGATTCTTCCTGCTTATTACTGTGTGAATGTTTTTTTAAAGCCCAACATCAAAGATAAACACAGCTGAATCAAAGGGCTTTTCTCCTTTATATACAGTGGTACTGTGTTCTGAAGGATAGTGCTTGGGTGTCCAGATGATAGGGGTGGATGGTCACAGAGGACCTGGACATTTAAAAAGGAGACTCAGTGATTTGGATAGATGACTGTCCTAGTTACTTTTAAATTGATGTGACAAGACACCATGACCAAGGCAACTTAGAGAAAAAAGAGTTTACACGGGATTATGGTTTCAGATGGTGGAGTTCATGACCATCATGTGGGGAGGATGGGAACAGGCAGGCAGGCAGTGTGCTGGTATAGTAGCTGAGCGCTCACATCTTGACACTACAATCAGGAGGCAGACAGAGCCAACTGGAAATAGGGTGGGTTTTTGAATCCTCAAGCCTGATCCCAGTGATGCACCTCCTCCAATAAGGCCACACCTCCTCTAATAAGACCACACCTCCTAATCCTTCCCAAACAGTCCCACCCACGGGGAATCAACTACAATATATGAGCCAGTTGGGCCAAGTCTTGTTCAAACCACCACAATGATGATGTACTTAAAGTACTTATATGATCTGTAAAAAAGAGCATGTACCAATCGGAAGTCCTTGGGATTTAGGAGATAAGGGAGTGGCTGGTAACACAACCTAGACTTAGTTGGCAATAGATTAATCTAAGAGTCAGAATTCTAGACCCTGGGAGAGCATGATATGTCTCTTTCTATTCTGACCTTGGTTGAATTTTACTGAATAAGGCATGGTGATTTGAGGAAGACAAGATCTGTCTAGAAGTCCAGATGAGATGGAGAGAGAGGGCCTACATATGGTCAGTGCTCTACCAGCTCAGAAACACTCTGCATCCGGTCCACACTGGCTGCATTCCTACCTTTGCACAAGACAGGAAGCAGTTTCTTGGTCCAAGTCTGGGCAAACAGGTCCCTTAGAACCATAAAGGTGCATTCCTGTCTGTGATGGTACCAGACTGTGGACACTTTCATGGTCTATTCTGATCTCCATTTAAAGAGAGTACCGTGTCCAAGATGGGAAAATCTTCATCCCCCTGAACATCACAGCCCAAGGCGATGTCATTGTGTCCATGTACCACCTGCGGTCAACCATTGGGAGCCGGCTGCAGGCTAAGGTAAGCTTCAGGAGGATTCAGACTGTGAACCCACTGGAATTTGTAGTATGAGTATTGCTGGGTCTTTTCTCTATATCATTTTGGGCTTGATTGACTTGTGAGTGCTTTTAGTGCTGTGTTGAGGGGATCACTATAAAGTGAGGGATTTCAACTAAACGTGTATAGTTAAGAATTTTTCCCACCCGAGAGATGGCTCAGCAGGTCTTGCCACCAAGACTGATGACCTGAGTTTGATTCCCAGGATGCCTCCCCCAAATGCAGTGATTTTTAGTGTATCCAAAAGGTGTTGCTCCTGTTAGAATTCTCTTACTTAAGATTTTTTTTTTCATTAAAAGAAACCTTGACCCATTAGCAGTCACTAACCATCCCTCCTTTCCTACTTACCTTCTGACCACTATGGATCTTTTTTCCTACTTCTTCAGACTTTCTTATTTGGGAACATTTCATATAAATGGAGTCATACACTATGTGGCCTATTGTGGCTAGCTTTTTTCACTCAGTGTAATATCTTGGAGGTTTATTTGTGTTTTAGCATGTATCAGTATTTCATTCTTTTATATAGTTAGGTAGTGTTCCATTGAATGGATATACCCCATTTACTGATTCTCCATGTTTAGATTATTTCTACTCTTTGGTTGGTAGGAAAGATGTTGCAAGTAGTTATATCTTAATTAATCAAATATTTGCTAAGATCACATATTCCATCCATTGCCTAGGTGTTTTGGATTAGCAAAAGTAATATTGTATTCTTAGCTTTACAAAACTGACCTGAGGAGGGGCCGAGTCAAATATATATGAATATCCACTGCTGTATCAGAGGACAGAGGGGGTGCTGTCATTGGAACAGTTGTTTTTAGGTAGTGGTGGCCAGGCAGACTATGGAGGTGGGCCTTGAAGGATGAGTTTGTCGGGTTGGAGAAGGACACCCTGAGATGAAAGAATATATAAGGACATGGGACATCAGTGGGTTAGGAATTGACTTGCTCTTCTGGAGCAGAGAAACTAGAAATGAAGCTGGGAGTTCATTTAATATTCATATTCCACAAAGGATTGGATAAAGAAGCAATGGAAGGTACTGGCTCCCCAAACCCAATTTTTTGGTGCGGACTTCCTTTTTCTCCTACTTATCATGCTTCTTGCACATATTTTTAGGTGACCAACACACAGATATTCCAGCTCCAGTTTCATTCTGGATTTATACCACTGGACACAACGGTTTTAAAGTTCACTAAGTAAGTGCTGCATGGCCCGAGGTTGTTACCAGCATAGCCAGGAATCCCTGATTGTCTGTAGCAGCATGTTGCCACCTCCAAAGTCCCACACTTCGGACTGCTGAGCATGGCTTCACTGCACGGGGAAGCTGTGTGCATTTGAAATCCTTCAGTTGAGTATGGTTGGTCTTAAGAAGTGGATATGGATCACAGTGTTAACTAGAATGGCCTAAAGTTCCATGTTAGGGAACAAAGGATTATGACCTCGATCCCCTGTGTTCGTGGATGCTTACGCCCAACAGAAATGACAGTTTAATTCCTGGGATGGCATAAACAGTGGCCTCTCTTAAGGGGTGTCTGGCTATAGCACTGTGAAAGAGGTTCTGGGGAAACCAGCTGCACCAAATATTGACCTGAGGTTGCTATAACATACTGTGGCTGCAGATCTCAGGGTGTGACTGAATCTGGAGTGGTGGGTGGTTGCTGGATCCAGAGACAGGGAGCTATGAAGGATTCAGGGGTTCCGGCTGAGAAAGTAGCTTTGGGTCTGTCTCATTATTTTGATGACCCATTTAGCCATGCCAGTATATACTGGCCAGATTTATCAACCCTGCTTCTCACAGTGCTTTTATCAGTGTGTTTGGTAGCAGTCAAACGATTTGAGCAGGTACTGTTCCGTTTTCTCTAGATGAGGCAAGTAAAGCAAAGTAACACCTGGCTAGTGACTGAGTCTACCCAGAAGGGAGTTTCAAGCTGGACTCTTCAGCTTGAGCTGAGTCTCGTGCTGAGCATCCTGCTGACTGCTCTGCTTGTGCTGTTGTTTTTCTTTCCATCAGGCCTGAGTTGGATGCATGTGATGTACCAGAAAAATATCCTCAGCTGTTCCAAGTGACACTGGATATAGAAGTACAGCCCCAAGACAAAGTGATCGACTTAACTCCACCATGGGAGCACTATTGCACAAAGGATGTGAACCCCAGCATCCTCTTCTCCTCTCAGCAGGAACATCAGGATACTCTGGCCTTAGGAGGTATGAGTCATGGGCTGCTTTGGGTTTTCAGGGGGAGGCCTCTGCATTACTTACCGCATTGCTTTGTTTCCTGTGGTCGGCTGACGCTGGGTGGCTTTTGCCTTGCAGGTCAGGCTCCAGCAGATCTCCCTCCAGACCATCCCAGGAATCTTGGGCAAGGTGGCTTCTTTGCCTCCCTCTGTTGGCAAGGTATGGCAGAGCCTCTAAGTTAGGATGATTAGGTGATTGAGTGACTAAGTTGTTTAGTGGTTTTATTAAGACACTTCCTGAAGCAATCTCAATTCAAGTTTCCTTCCTCCCTTATTTCAGACCCTTCCCTTCATTTGTTTTTCAAATCAGGCAATTTGCCTGCTTTCAAGTCCACAAGTGCACAGAATGACCAGAAGGCCAATGGAGGCTAAATTCTCCTTTCTTTGTTTGCGCGATGTTTCCAAACCATATCTTCCAAAATTGATGAACTGCGATGTATGCTAAGATCTCTCTTTAGGCTGCTGACAACTGACAAAGACTAACAAAGAGTTCAGTTTCCTGCCTTCAGGCAGATATTCTCAAGACACAAAATTGAGTATTGTCTTAGCACTGCACCTCTAGCAAGGCAGGATGGGTCTTGCCCTGGCATGGTGAAGGAAGTCACCTGGCCTGTATCTCTGCTGGTTGCTTTAGCAATCATTAACCCAGACAGGGCTCTACCACTGTGCTGTTTTCTCCCACACCTGGTGGCATTTCCAGACCCCTTCTCCAGCTAGCACTTTACATTACTAGCACTTTATATTACTAGTACTTTACATTACTAGCACTTTATATTACTAGCACATTACATTACTAGCACTTTACATTACTAGCACTTTTTACATTACTAGCACTTTACATTACTAGTACTTTACATTACTAGCACTTTACATTACTAGCACTTTACATTACTAGCACTTTTTACATTACTAGCACTTTACATTACTAGTACTTTACATTACTAGTACTTTACATTACTAGCACATTATATTACTACATTACTTAAGGAGACAGCCATGGGCATTCTAGTTAGGTATGCTGGCCATTCTTACTTTGCAGAGGTTAGCTACAAAGTGTGCTACAGAATCGAATAGTCAAGACTTTAGATGTGAAGGGGGTGAGAATTCAGCTTCAGAGATGGCCTAGGCAACATTTTCTTGATTGACCTTCCTTGGATGTGTGAATGTAACACAGTATTCCTCCAGCCTGTAGATGTTTTCAGTGTTAGGCTATAAAATATTCGTCTGATTCCTTTGGGTGAAAAGGTTTGCTTACAGAATTTTCTTTTGAAAAATGCAATGGAAACTTCTCAGACTCGGAAGGCCAGCCAGAGGTAGCCTGCAGATGGATCATCAGCCTCTTCTTGGTCCTTACCTTGTGTCTTCTCACAGTAATGGCTCCTAATAAAACATTACTCTCACTTTCCCATTGTCATGTTAATATGCAGAAATAATTCCTGTACGGGGCTGTAGAGATAACTTAGTGGTTAAGAACACTTGAGGCTCTTACAGAAGACCATCTATAACTCCAATCGCAGGGGATCTGATGTCCTCTTCTGGCCTCCAGAGGCGCACACATGGTACACAGACATTTGTACAGTCACTCACATGTAAAATCTTTTTTTTTTTTTTTTTTTTTTCGAGACAGGGTTTCTCTGTGAAGCTTTGCACCTTTTCTGGGACTCACTTGGTAGCCCAGGCTGGCCTTGAACTCACAGAGATCCGCCTGCCTCTGCCTCACGGGTGCTGGGATTAAAGGCGTGTGCCACCACCGCCCTGCCTACTGTCCTTTTCTGTGGCACCCCACATAGTGTCTGGAAATCAGCATTGAGGTGCTACTTGCTATTGATTTGAGTTCTTTTTATTACCATCTCATGTCATTATTACAGCAGCCTGAGCACTGTGTAGTATTTATTACCCCTGTTTTGCTGAAGAAGAAACCAAGACACCAAGAAGAAAAGTTACTTGCTCAGGGTTGCGCCACCAGTGAGGGGTGGGCTGCGTTCCATCCTTAGGCTGCCGGGACCCAGAGTTTTTCCTCTTCGTGTTTATGTTATATTGCCTTGCAGATGTTGAACAAATAGCTGAGAATGATCTGAAATCAAACAGTTATTGCATTGGCAGGGTTCTGAAAGCACTGTTTGCTCGGGGCTGGTAGATCTTCTCTTTCTGGAACAATGTACTCGTAGCAAACCTCGCTTGTCCCAGCCGTCCGTCCTCCAATCATTTATTTGCACATTGGCCTTTCTTAGATCAGAAATCAGAGAAGTCGTTCTGTGAGGAGGACCACGCTGCCCTGGTGAATCAGGAAAGTGAGCAGTCGGACGATGAACTACTGACCCTCTCAAGCCCACACGGAAATGCCAACGGGGACAGGCCTCACGGAGCCAAGAAGCCCAGCAAGGAGCAGGAGCCAGCGGCCCCTCCTCCTCCGGAAGAAGTGGACCTTCTGGGCCTGGAAGGGTCTGATGTGAGCACGAACTTCTCTCCGCTGGCAGCTCCTCCCAGCAATTCTGAACTGCTGAGTGACCTGTTTGGGGGTGGAGGTGCCACAGGTCCTGCCCAGGCGGGGCAGGCTGGGGTAGAAGACGTGTTTCATCCCAGTGGACCTGCGTCTGCGCAGTCCACACCACGCCGCGCTGCCGCCTCCGCCTCTGCTTCGCCAACCCTAAGAGTGGGAGAAGGTAATCTTCCCATATTTCTGTTATCTCAGATTTCAGGAATAACTTGGGCCAAGCACGTAGAGCTCAAATGTTTTCGTAAGCAGAACTTTCCTGATTTCTTGGAAAGTTCCTTGGGAGGTCATAAGGAAGTTCCTTGGGAGATCAGAAGGAAAATACAAACATTGTCCTTTTTTGATATATTTGAACTCCATAGTTTTTTTTAATCTAAATTTTTTATTTTTTGAGGATTTCATCCGTGAGTACTGTATTTGCATCATTTCACCATCCCCCCAACTCCTCCCCTACCCCCTCATTCTCCTTTCAAAGTCATAATCTCTCATTTCTTAATTATTATTGCTACATCTATATCAACCTACTGAGTCCCTTTACTGTTGCTCATATGTGTTTAGGACTGACTGCTTGGTATTGGGTAACCTATCAGGGAGCTCATCCCTGGGGAAAAAAATAGAGTCTCCCTTGCTCCAACAGCCATTGGTTTTCTGTAGCTCTTCGTCAAGGGTTGGAGCCTTGTAAAATTCCCTCTGTCTGTGTTGGCATGTCCACTGATGTGGTCACTGTGAAGGTCTTGTTTAGCCAGCCATATTGTTGAGATGTCATGGGTGCAGCTTTCCTGTGACATCTAGAAGACACTATCTCGAAGCAGGCATTCGGATCCTCTGGCTTACCTCCATGCCCTTATTTCCTTTTCTTGGAGCTTAAGCCTTGAATCTGCTTTGGTTACTTCTGCTTGGAGATGGAGATGGATGAGCTGTTATTTACTACAGCAGCTGATGTTGGTGTGATACTCTTGCCACTTACCAGATATAGAATATATGATTAAACATGACTCAGTTCTTATAAAGATCAGTGCACAGATGCTATCGTTATCTCCACTTCATAGCTGAGGAAATAGAAGCTTCCAGTTTAATTAGCAGCATTTGTTCAAACAGCTGGGCATGGATGGAGCCAGGGTCCCAACTTGACCTGTGGACTCGGAGCTTTCCCTTAGACCTCCTGTAATACTTTCTTTGAATTATAGTTTTCTGGATATCCCTTTGCTGTATAGAGAAGTGTTTGGGTACATCAGAGTCTGCTTGAGGGGCCCAGGCCAGCAGCATGGTTGGTGAGAGGAGTGTGGCCGGTCTTTGTAAGGAGTCTGAGCCATACATACTTAGCTAGTTTCATTTAGCTAGTTTCACATGACACACCACCACAGACTTCCTCTTCCGGGTCAACCTTCCCTTTTCCCGGTCAGCCACAGCATTAACATTTGCAAGATGATGTAGCTGGGTCCCAGAGATTCATTACAGCTTCAAAATAACCAGCACAAACCAGCTACCGCTGTGACTGTCACCCTTAAGATGATGCTGCATCAGAAAGGGTAAAGAGATGAGTCTCAACCATCTAGGCTTGGGGGATGCTTTGGGAACCTTCCCGCATGCTAAGCCTTCACCTTCTCTGGAGGCTCTGGGCTGGTCTTGGCTTGTGAAGTTCTGCTGGATGCCTCTTTTGTGAGAAAGGGAATTAGAACCACAGAGTTCAGGTGCAGAGTTTCAGTTGGTGGTGGCTGGATGTGAACCCGGGAGCTTTGCATCCTACATCGTGGCTTTTCTGTGCTTTGCTTTCTTCCATCTGGTTCCTGTTTGTCAGGATGAATGAAAGGCCCGTCAGGGAAACAAGATCCCAAGATAGAAATCAGCAGTGTTCCATGGCTGAGTTTTAAGACAAGCTATCCTAAGGGTGTTTGATAATTTAACTCTTCATAGTCCCATACTGCTAGGTGTATTCATGCCAGAGCTGGAAGGCACTGTTGACATTAGTTAATTCTGCCTGTGAAATCATAGGTATGCTGTCTGAGTATACCCAGCTATTAATGGCAGACCTAGATGTAAGGCTTAAGTATTCTGTCCCTCCAAAAAGAAAGAGAACACCAATCCTAGAATTAATGGCTGCATTTGAATCACAGGACTAACACTTAACTATCTGGAGAGTCTGGTTAAAAATTTAATTTGGCTGGGTGTGGTGGTGCACACTTTTACCACAGCACTTGGGAGGCAGAGGCAGGTGGATCTCTGTGAGTTTGAGGCCAGCCTGGTCTACAGAGCAAGTTCTAGGACAGCCAGGTCTACCTAGTAAGTCCTTGTCTCAAAAACAAAACAAAACAATGAAAACCTTCTTAATTTGCTTAGTTGAGGATAATACCTGTGGGCATAATGGTAAAGACTAACTCTTGAGTTTTCAACTGTAGTATGCATGTTTCATCTTTGGTTATTAGAGAATTTCTACAACAAGGTGATATTAAAAGTGCTCCAGTCATCTAAGAAGTCTTTAGTGTCTTCTCCACTGGTTGGCTTCAACTAGAAACGGGTGGGCTTACCCCTTGTCTTCTTATAGTCATTCTGCAATCCCCAGAGTCCTTGTGTCGGAGAGGATGAGGTCTCCTGAATACTAAGTAGGGCAAGGGATGTGCATCCTGGACTACATTGTGGGTACTGCCACAACAGGCTGATCTGCTGCCCCTACCCCACAGGGGTTGAGAGAGCCTTGTGCCAGTGACGTCATAGCTGTAGACGTGTGAGCCCCACGCCCCACTGCCTCGTGACAGTGGGAAGTGTTTGTTCGCTGGTGTGGTTCTCGGGCTCTATTTCTAGAATGGGTCAGCCTCACTCCAGGAAGCAGGCTGTCGTCGGCTGGGTGCCTACAGATTTGGAAGTGACATCTCACTTTAGGTAGCTCAAGGAGGTTTTGTTCCTTGCTCTTGACAGTGAGAAATCCAAGGGCAGTTGTCTCCATGCAGCTCGGTGATGGGCAGGCATCTTGTTCATTTCATGACTGATGCTTGTGGGGATAATCTGGAGCCGGGAGCTGGAAGATTTGAACGTGAGTCTAGCGTAGTGTTTCCTGGACTTGAACAAGAGCAAGTTTCTGAACCTCAGTTTCCCCAGGGCCAAGTGAAGGTGACAGCACTTCTGTTTGCCAGGGAGAAACTGAGGACCACCCGAGGTCTTCTCCATAACACAGGAAGCTTCACTGTTACCGACAAGCAGGGCCTCTCATATTCCTAGCTTCCTCACAGCTTTCTCTAGCTCCCAGCAGGCTGTGGAGTCAGTGTTTTAGAAATGCTTGTGTCCCGTGGACTCGAGATTACAGCTTCGCTCACTGCTCTCATTTTATTCTGTTTTTAGCTTTCAAGTGAGCTGAAGGTCCCTTAAAAACAAAGTTAAAGAAAGACCTACTTAGTGGGATTGTCCTTTTCTTTTGAGATGGGTCTTACATAACTCAGGCTGAGCTTGAACTTCTGATCCTCCCATTTCCACCCTCTAAAAGCTAGAATTACAGGGATGTACCACTATGCCTAGTCTTCTGTGGTGCTGGGCGTTGACCCAGGCTTCATGTATGGTAGGTGAGTACTCTACAGATTGAGCTACATTCCTGGTCCTGTCGGTGGGGTTTTCCACTATTTGTCTTTATAGCAGCTCCCCCTGCCTGTTTTTCTCCCATTAATTCCTTTTACATGAGCACTCATTAGTCCCTGGACCCCTGTAGTCTATACCTGGTTTAGGCAGCCCACCGATTCATCTGTGTTGATCTTGTGTTCTCAGCTAGTCTGTAACTCGGATTTGCTGGTTCTATGTTAAGATTTTCAGAAGCTGGCTTGAGTAAAACAGCTTGCCACACAAGTGTCAGAACCTGAGTCCGAACTCCCAGAACCACATAAAAGCTGGACATGTAGTGTGAACATCTGTAATCCCAGCACTTCTATAGGAGATGGGAAGTAAAGGAAGACAACCGCAGAAGCTCCAGGCCAGCTAGCCTGATGGACGCAGCAGAAAAACAAGATGAGGACAGATACCTGCACTCTGTGGTGTGCTGCACACACACGCACGCACGCACGCACGCACGCACGCACGCACGCGCCCATACACATGCAGGATTTATTAAAGGTGCTTTAACTCTCATTTAGAATTAATGGCTTTCGAGTAAATAAATCCAGAGTCTTTCATCTACATGGGGGGGGGGGATAATTCCTGTCGTGTTGGGACTCACTGTTAGTTCTGGAGGAAGTTCTAAGTCTAGGAGGGGGTGAGGAAGGTCAAGAAGAGGCAAGCTTCAGCCTGGTCTTTCAAGTGCTTGGCAAGTTAATAGCCTTCAATCTCCATACAGCAATCACCTGGCAGGATCGAGAAATAAATGCATCCTTCCTTTGTTTTCTAGGTACCACCTTTGACCCTTTTGGAGCCCCTGCTAAGCCAGCGGGTCAGGATTTGCTGGGCTCCTTTCTGAACACGTCCAGTGCTTCTAGCGACCCCTTTCTGCAGCCCACGAGAAGTCCTTCCCCTACAGTGCATGGTAAGAAAGTGTTTTCTATGATGCTTAGTGGAGTAATGGAATGGTTTTCCACAAGACAATGCTAAGTACTGAGATGTGAATATAAAAAAAAAGTGTGTGTGTGTGTGTGTGTGTGTGTGTGTGTGTGTGTGTGTTTGCAAAAATTTTGGAAATTAATAATTTGTTAACATGCTAAAAACTCTTCAATTTCTTACCAGAAAGAGACTCATTTAACATTTAACTTGGTTTCACGATGGTCCTGAAACCAGTAGGCTGTGGATTTCTGCTTGTTTTTACACTAGAGCTGCATACCCAGAAGCAGAGGGTGTCATTAATTATAACCATTACTACTTTGTTTATCAGTGAAAAAGAGAAATGCTCCCACTTTTAATTAATTGGAAGTTATGTCCTAGTTGCAGAAATCTTTGAAATGTAAAAGAAAAAATGGGGCTATTACATTAGTAAAATATTATGTTAGCATTCCATGAAATTATCAATTGTCAGAGCAGAGTTTGGGACATGGTACATGGATGTGTGGGAGCACCTCTGTCTGATATGACAGCCACCAGATGTGCGTGGCTACAGAGCACTCGAAATGAGCACTCGAGATGTGGTTAGTCTGAATTGAAATGTGCTCCACATGTAAGGCAAACACCAGATTCCAACGTTTACTGCACATAAAAGAATGCAAGGTATCTTCACATTTTTATAACAGTCCCTCATTAGAATAAGATTTGGGTTATCTGCTCAATAAATTAACATCATATTTTACTGATTTAAGAATTCTGTTTTCCCACATTTCAAATGCAGGGGTGATGATTAATGTTACCATTATTTTCTCTTTTACATATAATTCAGGTAATCTATGAGCTCATAGTAGTTCCTTATTTCACCCCCAACATTAGAGCCAACATTGCGTACCCTGGTCATAGCCTGTGTAGACTCATTTACTCTACCCTGGTCATAGCCTGTGTAGACTCATTTACTCTACCCTGGTCATAGCCTGTGCAGACCCCATTAACTCTACCCTGGTCATAGCCTGTGTAGACCCCATTTACTCTACCCTGGTCATAACCTGGGACCTCGTTTCCCAGTTTTTCTCCTTTCTGTCTTCATTCCAGCCCTTTGGGTCTCTTCCTCCCACCCACCTCATTTTCATCCTGATAGATGTAAGACAAACATCAGAATGTAGAGGAAGCCAGATGGCAGATGTTGACAGAGCTCTCTACTTTTGGCCTTTTGTTCATGGGTTACTGTGGAGCCAGAGCAGAAAGGCAAGAGCCATCGTCCCTGATAATGGTGTGTGCTTTTTAATTAATTATCTGATAGGAAGGTACAGGATATGTTGACAGTAGGTAAATAAAACAGGTAACTAGGAAGCCCAGAGTGCTGATCCTGGTGCCTTGGGTCCTTTGTGTGGTTGTGTGTGTGTGTGTGTGTGTGTGTGTGTGTGTGTGTGTGTGTGTAGTGTGGTGTGTGTGTTTTCAATCCCACTTGTAACGCTAGTAGACTGAATTCTACTTGCTGATTTTTATGGTCAAAGTCTTAGGGAGATTCTTCCTTCAGTAGCACATTTCACTTCAGTCCCGCTTACAACTTCTTGAGAGGTCAGAATGATCTCTCTTGAAGCTCTAATGGGTTTCTTTTTGAGTGACAGTAGACACCTAACTGCCACCAGTATAGTGGGAGATAGTTTTTGCCCAATTAGTGTTCTGAACGGCTCATTCTTCTCAATCCATGCCACGGTTGAGGAGGAAACGAGATCCCAGTTCTGGGTGGTTCATGCGTTGAGGCCCTTGTCAGCACTAAGCTGGGTTGAGTTTAAGGATATCTTCCCTCTTTTTGCATAGCCTGGAATGTTAAGTACATTAGTGGGGTGCACGAAGATGAGTAAGACAATTCCCACATTCAAGGAACTCAGCATTAAATGAGGACAGACGTGCACAATGGTAATTCCAAGTGGGTGGTCATGGAGGTACCACAAAGGTGAGCCAGAGAATGAACAGAGAAAGCCTATGGTTTCTACCAAGCTCTCATGAGCATGCGCAGATGAAAGCAGAAACTATCCCTGTTGCAGAGTAGGGTAAAAGCCCAGGAGGAGGAATGGATCCATTAGATAGTGAGAAGCCATGCGAAGCCGTGCAGGCTAGAGAAGACAGCTTTGTCCTGCGCAAACTCAGGGAAGTGGGCTCTGAGCTGTCTTGTTCTCATTCATCTTCTCTCCGTTTGCAGCTTCCAGCACACCTGCTGTGAACATCCAGCCAGATGTTGCTGGAGGTTGGGACTGGCATGCCAAACCAGGTAAAGACTAGCAGGTTATTTTTTGTACACCAGTGACCAGTGGCAAATGCATGGTCCTTCATCCAAGATAAGGTGGATTCTTGGAATATTACAGTCCAATGTGTAGCTTGATTATTCCTAATGATCTGCATTGTAGCAGCACTTTTCCCAATGCACTTGATGACATGATATATATATATAATGTCATATTTTTATAAATATATAATATATACTACATATAGTTATATATATATATATATTTGTCTTATAAAGTTAAACTGCAAGTGTATTCGTATATATATTGTTTAACTTTACAAGACTCATCTGCAATATATATGTATCCACAGTAGAATTAGATGGGTCTGAATTGGTTCTACCACTTAGAATCTCCTGGATTCTTTCTTTTAGATAAGTCTCAGCTTCTGTTCTCTTATCTGAGAAATGGGGCTAACCATGCTTAGCCCACACAGCAGAGTAAGTATAAGTAAAGCAGTGTAGATGTATCCTCCCTCATTGTTCATGACTGAAACTTGACACCCACCAAGTGGTAGCTACCATGGCTTCCTTTCCCCAGCCCCATTTCCAATGAGTGTGACTGAATAGGTCCTCTACTAAGTGGAATGTCACAGCATCTGTGATTTTGTGAGTGGCTTATGTCATTTTAAAAAAAATGTCCCAAGGTGTATCCACATTGTAGTCCATAAGAACATTTCTTTCTTTTTAAGCCTAGCTCATATTTTGCTGTCCACATACACCACATTTTTTTTTCTGCCTTCCATTTTCAGTGGACGGGGATGATGTGCAATGACCATGGTCGTGTAATGTCTCCTTAAGGTCCTTATTTTAATTAATACCTTGGATATGTTCTCAGGAACGTGGTTGCTGAGACATGGTAGTTCTGCTTTTAGTTTGTGAAGAGCCTGCATGCTGTTGCCCACAGTAACTGTACCATTCTGCATCCCTGCCAGCAGTGTGCAAGGATCCCATTTCCTTCTCATTCTTACACTTTTTTGGGGGGACAGATCCTGACAGGTGTAAGATAATACCTCGTTTACTTGATTTGCATCTCCCCTAATAATTACTGACTGCAGTGATTTGAATAAGAATGACCTCTGCAGGCTTATATATTTGAATAGTTGGTCCCAGTTGATGGGACTGTTTGAGAAGGGGGTGGTGTGTCACTGGGAGTGGACATGTAGTTTCAGAACCCCACCCCATTCCCAGTTAGCTCTGTGCCCCATGGATAATATGTAAGCTCTGGTTTCTGCTTCAGCACTGTGCCTGTTCCTGTGCTCCCCACCATGGGACTGTGAGCCCCAATCAACGTTTTCTTCTGTGAGTTGCTGTGCCCCATCACAGCAGTAGAAAAGTCACTAAGACAGTGATGTGGAGGATCTTCGTATGTGTTGTGATCATTTGTAAATCTTCCTTGCAGAAATGTCCTTGGCCTATTTTTAAATCAAGTCATTTGTCAATTTATCATTAAGTTGTAGTCGCTTTATATATATTCTGGCTCAAACTCCCTATCAGAATAATGGTTGGCAATATTGTCCCCCATTGTATACTTCACTTTTTCCCCTCTGTGGACTATTTCCCTTGTCATACAGGCTTTTCTAGTTCAATTTGTCTACTTTTTGCTTTTATTACCTGCGACTTTGAATTTTTTTTTTCTTTAAGTTAAGGGGCTGGAGAGGTGGTTCAATGGTTAAGAACACTGTCTGCTCTTACAGTGGACTCAGGTTAGATTCCGGGCACCCACGTGGTGGCTCACAATGGTCTATAATTCTAGTTCCAGGGGATCTGACGCCCTCTGCTGGTCACTGTGGGTATTGCAGACACTTGGTGCACAGACGTACGTGCAGGCAAAACATCCATGCACATAAAATAAGATACTCATAAAAAAAATTTTAAGTCAAAAATGTTACAGTTGAAAGATGATAAGCAAGATCCCCAGGGTGGTGGGGAGAGTTCAGATCCAGCCTAACTTCAGATCTATGAAGAAAGAGAAAGCTGGGATGGGAGTGGTAAACATGGAAAATAACATGCATGGCCAGGGAAGAGCAGATGCCTGACCTTACTTCGGGTCACCACTCACCTAAATCAGAGTAATAGTATCTAGGGACTTCTCACATATTTCCAAACCCCATTCTAATTTGCCTTTAGGGGCAGCTGAGCAGGGGCTCTGAAACCCCGACTCTCAGCATCCTGCTTCAGGGAACTAGCTCATTTTCAATGGTCTCCATTCCTTTCCAGGGGGTTTTGGAATGGGAAGCAAGTCAGCTGCCAGCAGCCCGACAGGCTCATCACATGGCACCCCTACCCATCAGAGCAAGCCCCAGACTCTGGATCCCTTCGCCGACCTCGGCACACTGGGTATGAATTTACCGGATTAAGATCTGAATAGTACTTCATGCTAATGTCAGCTGAGGCGGGACAGAGGCCCAGCTCCACACTGATCCTATAGCAGCGCCAGACTTCTCTTAATCTTTCTGAGACCTCGACTCGGGTAAAACTGGATCCTTGGCCTCAATGCACAGTGGAATTGGAGTTTAAGCACCAGTGTTAAGGGAAAGGGAGGCACCGGGGAAGAAATTAAAACGTGCTAGAGAACGTGGGTGTGGGCATCTCAAAGTAGAGCCCCATGTGGTGTCTTAGCATTAGCGGGGTAGACTGTTTGGCTTTCTTTCAAGTTATATCTCGGAGGGTTGCTAGCAGCTTTTTTGTGTGTCCATTTCAACTAATGAGGTTATAGCTCCAGAGGTGCCCTGGATGGGATTATAATTTGATAAAAACAACACAACAACAACAACAAAAGCAGGAGCCACTAGGGTCACACACGGGGTTTAGAGCATGCACTTTTACCTACCGTAAAGGAGAATTTCTGGTGAGATTCATAGAAAAGTGAAGGTTTACCCCTGGGAAGAGAGAAAGGCTGTGGATAAATATTGTGTTAGAATTCTTCATTCTCAGCCCCAAACAAGCCAAATACAAAAGCAGTGGAGGGAAATAAGGGATTAAGATTGGGGCTTGCGGGGCGGTGGTGGCGCACACCTTTAATCCCAGCACTCGGGAGGCAGAGGCAGGCAGATCTCTGTGAGTTCGAGGCCAGCCTGGGCTACCAAGTGAGTTCCAGGAAAGGCGCAAAGCTACACAAGAGAAACCCTGTCTCAAAAAAACCATTAAAAAAAAAAAAAAGATTGGGGCATAAATTCATGAAAATAGAAATGAACAAATTAACAAATTAATACAAGAAATAAAGCAATGAAGAGAAGAATTGATAAATAAGATGGGCAGACGTTCACCGAGCTAAAGAGAAGACCCACATGGGTAAAATTAGAGATGAAAAAGGTAAATTACACTGGGTGGTGGTGGCACACGCCTTTAATCCCAGCACTCAGGAGGCAGAGGCAGGTGGTTCTCTGTGAGTTTGAGGCCAGCCTGGGCTACAGAGTGAGTTCCAGGAAAAGTGCAAAGCTACACAGAGAAACCCTGTCTCGAAAAACCAAAAAGAAAAGAAAAGATAAAGGGTAAATTACAATGGATATCAGTGAAGCTCATAAATTCATGAGGACATACTTTAAAAATGAGTATTCCATTAAATTGGAAACCCTAGAAGAAATGGTTGCACTTCTAGATCATTTGACCTAACAAAGTTAAATAAAGATGAAAAGCAGTTCAAGCAGCCCTGTAACAAACAAGAGAACTGAAGCAGCGATTAAATAAAAAAAAAAAAAAAAAAAAAAAAAAAGAATCTGCAACCGAGAAACTCCAGGCCCCAATGTATTCCTGGCTGAATGATACCAGAGCACTGCAGAGGAAAGAGTACCAACCCTGCTCAAAGCATCTGTAAAATTAAAAGAAAGGCCAGGTGGTGGTGGTGCACGTCTTTAATCCTAGCACTTGGGATGTGGGCAGGCAGATCTCTGTGAGTTCAAGGCCAGCCTGGTTTACAGAATGAGTTCGAAGACAGCCAGGGCTATAAGAGAAACAGTGTCTTGAAACGCCTCCCCCCCCCCCCCCCCCAAAAAAAAGGTACACATCCAGGAGTCAGTTTTATCCTGATACCTAAACCAGATGAAGTTACAACAACAACAACAGGAAATTACGGGCCAATCTCCCTGATGAAAATACTTGGAAACTGAATTCACACAAAAAACGATCATTTACCAATGATCAATTTAACTTCATTCCAGAAATGCTAGGACGGCTCAACATATGCAAATCAATAAATGTAATGCATCACATACATGGACCCAAGGACAGAATTCTTGACAAAACCTTTGATGATAGCTTTTGAAGAGCTAAGAATGAAGGGATCGAATCTTAACATAAAGTCTATAAAAGACAGACCTCTAGCCAGTGCTGAACGGAGGGGAAACTTCACAACCCTCTTCTCACACCCTGGCTTCTTAAATGTCTCTACTTTCTGTGGTATACAGCTTAGAAGTTTTAAGTGATTTTTTTCCCTACTAAAGTCACACAATGAACAGACACCAGTGAGAGCTATAAGCTAAAAGTTTGAATGAATCTTCTGAGAATAAGAAATCAGCATCCAAAAAATACAGCACTAACTCAGAAAAAAACAAAAGACAGAGGCCTCGAATGAACCAGTTCTAATACAAACACCAATGCCTAATTCCTCACTATGTATTCTGATGGAACTGGCCTACATGTGGCTTTGGTCGGGGAGGAAACCTTCTGAGTCCCAGGTGATCTCTTCTGGGATACACAGCGGCTAATGACCGAAGACGTTCACCTTTGATCTGAGATCACTTAAGCCGGAATCCAGGGACAGGAGAGGGCAGCAAACCTGTGGTATGGTTAGGTGTGGGTAGAGAAGGAGTCCAGTCAGAGGGGAGGGCTAAAATGACTGTTAGTGAGAAGACCTGGGATCTCTGGAGATGGGGAGAGGCGAGAAGTGGGGCTGAGAAGGTAAAGCCGACTCAAGAAAGACTTCCCAGTTGCTTTACTCTGACTTGTGTGCAGATTTGGGAAGCAGTTAGTTTTGTCTTTTAGGAAGATTGTCTGAATTCAGGAATGGCGGAAACCACTTGCTCTTTAATAGAGGAAACGAGTAGAAGTTGTTGGAAGGTCGAAAGGGAAGCTGAAGGACAGGGCAATTTTAATCCCTCTCAGACTTGCTAGGAGGGCTTGGAGAAAGATCACCTTCATTGTGAACCAATAAGCTTCAGTTTCCTCATTTGGTAGGTATTTGTGACCATGTACCCTCTGCTAAGCATTCTGGATGCAATAAGGAATGAAGGCAGATAGCATTCTTGCCCAGAGGACCTCACAGTATGGTAGGAGAGAGAAACGTTAATCGAATATAAAATACCCACCACGTATGTGCCGTGCTAGGTGAGACGTTGGATGAGAAGTTCCCTGGATAATCCCGCTGCACAGTCAAGGTTGAAAACCGGGGCTTCTTCCGCTTTTGTGGGGATGGCCATGACCTGGGCTTAGCAGCTCGGCTGTCTTTCGGCCAGTTCACGGCTTCGATAACATCAGCATGTGGTATCGTTGCATTTGAGTATACCATATTCTGGAAAGGTAGATGTGACAAAGCCGTACATCGTTGGCAGGCAGGCCCTGGAGAGCGATGTCAGCACCCACCGTTTCATTGCTGGGTCCGCAGCCTGGTGTGTAGAAGGTGCTCAAAGTGGTTCCTAAATAAACGAACAAGTGATGGGTTTGGTGGGCATCTGGGAGATGCGTTTGGTTCGTGAGGTTTTCTCCTATGAGTAGGAGATAAATCAAATGTTACAGCGATGAACAGATGTATTTAGAACAAAGTAGGTATCCTTGAAAGAAAATGAATTTTTATTTTTCATACAAAATACCCAGCCTTATGTGTGTGTTGATGTGCTAGGGATAGGAGGGGCCGGGGGCCTAGCAGAGGGCTCCTTGCTGTATGTTTCAAATGACAGCAACAAGCAGAACATGCTGGTATTGCCTGTATTCCCAAGCACTTCAGGTGAGGCAGGAGGATCACCAGTTTGAGGCCAGCCTGGCATACCTAGAGAGAGCTTTAGACTATGTGGGTTATATAGTAAGACCTTGCCTCAAAAAAGAGGGTGGTGATAGGAAATGACAGGGGCAGTGATAGACTTGTGTGACAGCCTGTGAATATTGTTTTCTATGACCAGATGCTGATTGAGTCCCTTACAGCGTGTCAGACTTGTGGTTGGTATTGTTTTGTGATGTGTAATGTACCTGAGTTCACTTAATGCAGGGACTGTGAAGCACTTCTTTTATAAACTGTGTGTTTATACTATACATCTGATAAAGACATAGTCATTTCATAGATGAGAAAATTGAAGCTCACGGAAATGAACATTTCATCTAGTTTTAGAAAAGCCAGAAGCCTTGTTTGTGCATAATCCTAGTGCCTGACATTGTGCCTGCCTGGCACATGGCAGTCATCCAACAACTGCTGGTGGATGACTTAGAACCCGTGCATAAAAGAGAATGAACGGGCTCTCTCGGCGCTGCCTGCGAGGTGGCTGCCATCTGTGGAGTGGCATCATGGCTGCCCTCCGGCCTCTGGTGAAGCCCAAGATCGTCAAAAAGAGGACCAAGAAGTTCATCCGGCACCAGTCAGACCGATATGTCAAAATTAAGCGAAACTGGCGGAAACCCAGAGGTATCGACAACAGGGTGCGGAGAAGATTCAAGGGCCAGATCCTCATGCCTAACATTGGTTACGGGAGCAACAAGAAAACCAAGCACATGCTCCCTAGTGGCTTCCGGAAGTTTCTGGTCCACAATGTCAAGGAGCTGGAAGTGCTGCTGATGTGCAACAAATCTTACTGTGCTGAGATTGCTCACAACGTTTCCTCCAAGAACCGAAAAGCCATCGTGGAAAGAGCAGCACAGCTGGCCATCAGAGTCACCAATCCCAACGCCAGGCTATGCAGCGAAGAAAACGAGTAGATGGCTTGCCTCTGTGTTTCATTTGTGTTTAAATAAAACCACAAAAACTGCAAAAAAAAAAAAAAAAAAAAGAATGAACGGTACATAGGTGCCACCGCTGAACTCCAGCAGGTTGACTTGAAATCCAGTAGCTGTAATGCAGCCTCCTAGTGTGAAAGGGAAGCGGAGTCTCAGGGTCCAAATGAAAGGGCACAGCTGTAGCAGAAAGACACAGTAAGGGGTGGGTTTTAGTAACAGCTCAGAGCTTTGGGAAGAGCTTGAGACTGGGTGCAGGAGTGCAGAGGTAAGATTCCCATGGTCAGGGCATTGCATTAACCAGCTGTGTGATCATGAGCTTGTCAATGAACCTTAGCTTTGAGTCCCTTTGTCTCTTCTTCTTCTTCTTCTTCTTCTTCTTCTTCTTCTTCTTCTTCTTCTTCTTCTTCTTCTTCTTCTTCTTCTTCTTCTTCTTCTTCTTCTCCTTCTTCTCCTCCTCCTCCTCCTCCTCCTCCTCCTCCTCCTCCTCCTCTCCCTCCTCCTCCTCTCCCTCTTCCTCCTCCTCTCCCTCCTCCTCCTCCTCTTCCTCCTCCTCCCCCCCCCACCCCGAGACAGGGTTTCTCTGTGTAGCTTTGCGCCTTTTCCTGGAACTCACTCTGTAGCCCAGACTGGCCTCGAACTCACAGAGAACCACCTGCCTCTGCCTCCCGAGTGCTGGGATTAAAGGCGTGCTATTTACCCACACTTGACAGTTAGTTGTTTTATTCTTGTCGTTATTTTGACTCTTTGAAGGATCAGTGGAGATCAGGATATTTCAGCTTCTCATTTACTTCCACACATACTGGCCCTCCTGCAAAGGAATGCAAGCAGTGTAAAACTGGAACCTGTTTGTGAAATTCAAAAACATCTATAGCTGCTCTTGTGCCCTAACCAGGCTTTTCCTTATAGCAAATGATAATTAATCCTAATAATTGCCATTTAAGCAGAACCTTAAAGAGGCCATTTGTCTTATTGCCTGCTTTTGTCACTGGTTTTTTTTTTTTTTTTTTTTTTGGTTTTTCGAGACAGGGTTTCTCTGTGTAGCTTTGCACCTTTCCTGGAACTCACTCTGTAGACCAGGCTGGCCTCAAACTCACAGAGATCCGCCTGCCTCTGCCTCCTAAGTGCTGGGATTAAAGGCGTGCACCACCACCGCCTGGCAATCACTGGGTGGTTTTGACTCTAAATAAAACTTGCTTAGAATGGAGCAGGCTGGGCAGGGTGACACAGTCTGGCTCTTCTGGCTTGGACTCAGTGGTCTAGTTCAAGTGTTCTGCCTTTTGCTGGCTGAGTGCCATAGAGACAAACCACTGAAGTATCCTGAGTTACTCTCTGTTCATCTGAAGAAATGAATGAGGTAAGGGGTACTCCCTAAAAGTAGCACTGGGCTGATTAAGGAGATAACAGATATGCAGACATGTCTTTTGCTACCTTTTAGGGAGGTTAGTTCTGTTACCATCCAAAGCAGTTTCCAGTAAAATCATTGCAAGCAATGCCTTGCGACGTGAGTTCGGAGCCACTCCAAATCGCCTTACCTCCTCTCTCTCTCTCTTTTCCTCCATAGGTAGCTCTTCATTTGCCAGCAAACCCACCACACCAACGGGATTAGGTGGAGGATTTCCACCCCTCAGCTCACCACAGAAAGCATCCCCCCAGCCAATGGGTGGAGGGTGGCAGCAGCCGGCCGGCTACAACTGGCAGCAGGCGCAGCCTAAGCCACCGTCCAGTATGCCTCACTCCTCCCCCCAGAACCGACCCAATTACAACGTGAGCTTCTCAGCTATGCCTGCTGGACAGAGTGAACGTGGCAAAGGATCTACCAACTTGGGTGAGGATGGCGAGATGGGCCTGGTGTAGATGACCGGCCTGTGTGGTTACATTGCTGGGGCTGTTATGTCTGAAGGAGACAAAATCCAGTCACAGAGTTTATGAGACCGTCTTAGAGCTGAAGAGACGTCAGGTGATCCGCACCCCCAGGACTGTGTGTGGAGGAATACCTGGGTCTACCATAACCCCACACAGGTGCCACATGACTGTGGCTCTCTCCGTCTTTCCCTGTCCATGCTGGAGTATGAAGGAAGGCTTTTGTCAAAGGTTTTCAAACCTCGCATGGCACTTGCTGTATTCTAAGTCTTAGTACATGTTGATTGGAGGGGTAGATGGGACAGAAAACTATTGCCTTTGGAATAAGGAAGGTATTCTTAGGAGAAAAGGGCAGAACCTGTCAAAATGGCTTCTTAAGGACAGAGATGGCAAAAGATTCCCAACCAGGAAAAAAAAAAATACTGCAGGTTGATTACTACCGACTACATGGGCTGTTGTGGTTTTGTTCAGTTTTGCTTTCCAATGAACGCTGAGATAACCAGGCATGCTTTTAGCTCATTCTCATGACAACACTATATTGTTAACGTCATCCTCATTTCTCTAGATTAAGAAACTGAAGGTTAGACACCTGCGATCATAGCTGGATTTCAGACACATAACATTTGTTTCCAGGATCTGTCTCTTCAAAAAGACCGAGGGAGGTTTAGTTCCCAACCAGACTTGCAGGGGAAGGGCACTCTGATCCATTGAACCCATCAGCTGGGTATAAACAGGGAAGTTGTTGCTGGAGGGTTTCTCTCTAGGTTCCACCAAGCCCCGCAGTCCCACAATCCACGTATAAAATAATCACTCAGACGCTTATATTACTTATAAACTGGATGGCCATGGCAGGCTTCTTGCTAACTGTTCTTATATCTTAAATTAACCCATTTCTATAAATTTATACCTTGCCACATGGCTCATGGCTTACCGGTGTCTTTACATGCTGCTTGTCCTGGCGGTGGCTGGCCGTGACTCCCCTCCTTCTTCCTGTTTCCCCAATTCTCCTCTCTCCTTGTCCCG
This sequence comes from Peromyscus maniculatus bairdii, assembly GCF_049852395.1. NCBI lineage: Eukaryota > Metazoa > Chordata > Mammalia > Rodentia > Cricetidae > Peromyscus > Peromyscus maniculatus. Next base: position 122,293,894 of record NC_134853.1, read on the forward strand.
CCTATACTTCCTGCCTGGTCACTGGCCATCAGTGTTTTATTTGTATAGAGCGATATCCACAGCAGAAGTGATAGCAGGGAGGATTTCACGGATTTGAATCTAGGCTCTTGTCTAATCTCTGACACTAGTTCATTGTAATTGTGGTAGAATTGTGAGTATCTTTGTCTGCAAAGTTACACTGGAGATGAAATAGGTGTTAGTTAGTGATCCAGACTCCAGTCCTGCTCTTGCCATAGATGCATTGTATGATTCTGGACAGGCCCCTTAGGCTCTCCAGCCTTCCATTTTCCTCATTTGTTACACAGAGCTGTTACTGTTTTGCATGGTGTGAAGAGGGTGGAGTATGGAAAGCCTACTTGGAAACCCCGTACTCCCGGGAAACGAGGGTTTGCCATTCTGTTTAGGAACGAACGTTGTGATGGTTTCCAAATATCATGTTACAGAAGGGAAGCAAAAGGCTGCTGACTTTGAAGACCTGCTTTCTAGTCAAGGTTTCAACGCCCACAAAGACAAGAAGGGGCCTCGAACAATAGCTGAGATGAGAAAGGAGGAAATGGCTAAGGAAATGGACCCCGAGAAATTAAAGGTGAGTGAGCCCCTTGATTATCCTATAGGACAAAAATGTGTGACCAAGTTATGTATGTCCAATCACCCCTGTATTGGTTGCCTTTATGTGGGTCACTAGGGACTAAATACTTGATAGATACAACTTGAGGAAGAAAAGATTTGCTTTGGCTCATGGTCTCGGGAGATTTCAGTTTACTGTGACAGGAAAGGCATGGCAATGGGCGTGTGCCGGGTGGCTGTTCACGTGGAAGCAGACAGGAAGCAGAGAGAAGGGTACTGCAGCAAGAGGTGGCTAGGGAGAACCTTCGAAGGCCCACTCCTAGGGAGCTACTTCTACTAGCTTCCACAGTCTCCCAAAAGACCATCCATTGGTGAAGAGATGCTGAGCTTGTGGAGAAGAGTTTGAATCTCAACACCCCCCAAGGGCCCTACCTCCTAATGCCATGCACCACCTTGGGTGTTACAACTCAACATTGACTCTAGGGTAGGACACAGACCGTATCAACTATGGAAGGCATTCATTCTGGCAGTCACTCTATTCCGGTGGGTCTCTGAAGCTGTGGTTTGACGACAATCATGCTCTTCCATAGCAAAGTGGCTTTAGAAAGGTCTGTGCTTGGTGCTTAATTTTAGCCTGTGGTTTGGTAATACAGACTCCTTACATTTGCCCACCCGATGAACAATGACATTCGACTTTAAAGTTCAGAAGCCTTTAGATTACAAATATCGGTCATTACAGTTTGGTGAGAACAATTAACTATTGGTATTTTCTGTCCACCTTGAGAACTTTCTGCTGCTCTTGGTTGATTCAAACAACATTTCAGTTCTCTGTTGATTAAGAGAGATTAGGCTTGAGATTTGTATAGATTGAGGAAAGGGGAGCTAATAATGGTGAGGACCTTGGCCTCTTCTACACACTCCTTCCACTTTTAAGCTAAAGAAGTTCTACTTTTTCTTAAAGCAAAAAACAAAACATCTGTTTTTTATTCTAAAGTTCTAAAGAATCAGTTTGGGGGAAAGGAATTTTTTTTTTTTTTTAAAGAAAAAAGACGTTTGTCACTCAGTGAATTTAAGTTCCTTAACTCTAGATAAGGAAGTGAGTTTTTCACAGGTGAGGCTGTAGTGTGGATAGCCAGACACAAAAAAAGAAGTGAGTTCTTCACAGGTGAGGCTGTAGTGTGGACAGCCGGATGCAGATAAGAAAGTAAGTTCTTCACAGGTGAGGCTGTCGTGTGGACAGCCAGATGCAGCTAAGGAAGTGGGTTCTTCATAGGTGAGGCTGTAGTGTGGACAGCCAGATGCAGCTAAGGAAGTGAGTTCTTCATAGGCGAGGCTGTAGTGTGGACAGCCAGATGCAGAGCAGCCTGGAGGCAGAAGGTGGTTCTGAAGATGAGTGGTGTGAGGTTGTTGATGAGGACATAAAGATCAGAGAGTTATGTTGCAGGATATTTGATCACACTGTGAAGCCTGAGATTGTGTTATTTCCTGGAAAAACCTGTTTCTAGTTGTGGTGTGGCTCAGCCCTTAATCCAAGAGGTTTCTGCTTGAATATTGTAAACAGGATTAAATAAAGTCAACCACAGGTCAAGAGGTGGAGCAAGCAACCAGCTGACAGGAAGTGAGCATAGGATTATTAAGAAAACAAACAAACCAGAGAGTAAGGTAGAGTCAGGAGGACAGATAGAGAGATGCACAGGAAGTAGAAGGGAGGGACATTCAGTTTGAAGAGTCTTGTTTGAGATGATGTGGAGAAGGTGGGAGGCTTCTGGGATGTCAACTGAGGAGGAAGGTCAGCTGGTTGCTTTCTCTGACTCTGAGATAGCAGGCTTTCACCCCAGCATCTGCTCCCAAGTCTTTATTGATAAAATCGAATGATTGAGATTTTGTTAAAAACTATGGAGTTATAAGGCTTATCCCAGTTGGAGAGGTTGAATTGTTCCTGCAGTAGGTTAGGGGGCATTTTTTCCCCTTGTGGCGGGAGTCAAACCCAGGGCAGGTATTCTACCTCTGAGCTACATCCTCTCACAACTTTGGCCTACATGAAAGGAATATTTATTTAGTTAAGGGAACAAAGTAGATCCAGGTGTGACCTCATGAAGTTCATATGTTAGGAGTATGTAATTAGCTGTAGGAAGACAGGAGTTCCTACTGCAGAGGTGTAGTCTGAAGTTCAAGAACAGCTTTTGAACAATCATGTAGACTGGAAGGATGAGGAGGGAGATGGGGGAGTATTTTGGCTAGTGTGTGTGGGGGCGGGCTGCGTGCTCAGATTCACTGAAACAGGATAGACCTCCAGAGTTCTGATAGATAGAAAGTATTTGACTGTCTTTACCCCTTTTGTATTTCCTGTTTGCAGATCCTGGAATGGATAGAAGGCAAAGAGAGAAACATCAGAGCCCTGCTGTCCACGATGCACACTGTGCTGTGGGCCGGGGAGACCAAGTGGAAGCCCGTGGGCATGGCAGACCTGGTGACGCCAGAGCAAGTGAAGAAAGTGTACAGGAGGGCTGTGTTGGTGGTGCACCCGGACAAGGTGGGTAGGACCTGCCCTGTCAGAGACTGGCCTGGTTGGTCCTTGTTTCAGACTTGAGAAGCATAGGATAAAACAGCATCCTTTCGGTTTGCTGATTGATGAAGGTAGCTAGTCAACAAAACTTACCCTGTGGGTCATTTAAACCAGGTATCTAAACAAATAGTCATACTTCATGAGGCTGGCAGAAAGCAATCCAAGCATCCTTTACAAACGTGGAGCAAGCATTTTATTGACAGTGAAGTGCAACGCTCTTCAGTGACTTAGTTTTAGGGCTTACAGGTGATCTTGAACTACAATAATAAAACAAAGCTGAGTACTTCAAAGGAAAATTCAGTTCCTGTGGAGGGCAGGATAATGTCTAGCCAGAATTCCAGGAGACACTCTAGGGTGCATTTGGAACACAAAATATTGGTAAGGATCAACAAGATTTTTAAAATGTCAGTGTGTGTTGCAATTGATGCTCATGGTGTGAATAATTTACGAGAGATATAAGGGCTCCACAGGATCAGAACTTGTGGGGTGTTTACCCACCACCCCCACAGTTCCCCAGAGTTTTCTTGAGTGCGATCAGCAGGAAATATTAGATAGAAGGATTTATTGTGGAGAATATCGCGAAGATAAACAGATAGAAAATAAAGGATAGCCTCGAGAGGGCCTGGAACCTATTCCAACGGGCCCCGACTCTTTCTGCCCCAGGGTTTTTATAGAGACGCCAAGGGGTGGAGCAAAAGACCTTCTCCCCCAGCACAGCCAAGTGCAGACCATCTCAGACACCTGCACTCAGGCCCGTGGTCCTGATCATCCTCTATGCGGACCTGCTGTGTAAAGCCACGAGGAACCCGAGAATGGGCTCCCACAAGAACTTCAGGTCTTTCCTGGCTAAGTTCATTGTAATCTGCAACAGTACCTCAGACTGAAGCATGCCATCCTTGCTGTCATGTGACCTGTAAGAGACATGTGACATGAAGTCGTGATTGCAGTGCCTCTGGGATACATGTTTGAAGTCATGTTTGATTTCAATCTCTCGGCACTCCTTATAACTAAATAGAATAATTAATGAGAAATAATATTAATGCTTGGACTTTGATCAGTCAAAAGAGAAATCGGAGCCCAGAGAAGCTGACAAAGTGCCCTCTTATGAGTCTTAACTTTATAGAAATTGGAAAAGGGGAATTTGGAAATACAGTCAGCTGGAGATAGGGCTTTCATTAACAAAGAGATGCGTCTTTTATTGTCCAGCAAGCTCCCAATTTTCTCCTTATTGATAGCTTTCTGTTATTCTCTGTGAGTTTCCAAGGCAGTGCTCAGTAATTTATTTCATATAGGTAGGCTGTAAAAAGAAATGTCTTAATGGAAGTGCATTTTAATCACCCACAGTCTCAGTGAATTTAATATGTTTAATTTTAAACATCTAATTGTATTTTGTGTTTTCTTTAGGCTACTGGGCAACCCTATGAACAATATGCAAAGATGATTTTCATGGAGCTAAATGATGCCTGGTCTGAATTTGAAAACCAAGGCCAGAAGCCCTTGTATTAATTTGTGAGCTTTTCTATGCTGGCTGCAGCCCTGTGTTAATGCTTAGTGTGTATTACAGTTCTGAGATTTTCACAGATGAACCAAAAATTCCAGTAATGTATTTCTAGTACTAAACTGTTAAGTTCCTCATGAATTCATTTCTCATGATAAAGAATGTGAATGTTTGGTTTCTTGAAGTCTATAGCACCAAGTAGAACTCTAGCAAGCTGACCTTGCAGAGTTATACATTCCAGCCTGCCCTCTGGGAAGCCTCCTCAGCATTTTGCCTGGGGAAATGGGACCAAGGCCACCCAAGGCGAAGGCATGACATCCATCTCATTGTCTGAGATTAAGATTTATGAGTGGACGTTATGTTAATTGGATTACATAATGGTTTTAAGGAATTGATTTAGGGATATTTTTTGTTCGTGTTTTGTTTTTAAAAGATGTAATTTGAGCAATGCCTTTACACAAACTCCAATAATATCACCAACCAAGTGTGTTTTTTAATGGAAATTTACTGGGGCCTTTCGGTCCCGTAGTGCGTTTTTTGATCAAGAGCGGTAACCGTTATAGAAGTGGCTAGGTGGTGGGCTAAGATTATGCAGAAATCTAGGCACTACCCCTAACTTTTCCTGGATGAACTGCAAGCCCAAACACATGATAGCTGAAGAGACCAGGAGGCTTGAGATGTCGAATCTCAACTTCCGTTCAGGACATTGGGCTACTGGCTCCCTTTCCCTTAAAAAAAAAAAAAAAAATCTGTGGTTGATTAAAGAGAAACTTTGGAACACTACCACCACCACAACTCCAAACCTACTTAAAAGCGCCTTCTAATTGCTGCCACGAGGCTTAGTGCGCTTTCTTTTGCTTAGTTAAGAAACCATTCTTCATGGGCGACAGTTTGTAAAGCAGTTTGGCCCATTCACAATTGGTATGGACCTAGTGTTCTGGTGGTCTGTATCGAGCTATGGGGAAAACGGAGAAGACGTCACTGAGTGACGAGAAGGGTTCAGTTGGGGAGAGAGCTGTGTGTATCTTTGGATGGCTTTGTCAGTTTGAGGAACCAGAGTCCCACCCACCCAGTGCATCTGGAACCCCCTTGGATTATTTCCGCTGGGTTTGCTGTTGGATGCCTGTGAAAAATAGGCAAGAATGAAACTTTCCCAGCCCTCCAGCTGTTGGATGTTAGCCCATTGTTCAGTGCTTCCCACTCTGTAGGGAAAGCAGCTTGTATTGTCGGGACTTCACGAGGTCTCCTGGTGAGCACAGGTGCAGCCTCTCTCTACGCAGGTATGCAGATGGACATGTCGGATGTGCACATCCATAGTCACAAAGCAGGCGGTCAAGAAGATTTTCATTCTAATCTTAAAAGGTTCACACTCACTGTTGTGAAAGGCTTTCAGAAATTGTTTTCAAAGACAATCATTTTGTTTGTTTCTGTTTTAATATTCTTGTGACAAACTGAACGGGAAAAGCAGCATGTCAGAAATACTTTTGTTCTATATAGATCTCTCTTTTCTCTCTCTCTCTTTTTTTAATTATAAAAGTTCTTTTTTTATTTTACCTTTTATGGATAATGTGAAATTCTCAAAAAACAATTGCTCTCTCTTAAATATACAGCTATAAACTGTTCAAAGTAACCATAAGAACCTAGGTGTTATTTATTAACGTATTATACGATGATGTCTTACCCAGTATGTGCTTGTCCTATTTAAGATTGGGATGTAAGACATGTTGCTGTGACCTGTTTTGTTTTTTGGGTTTTTTGTTGTTTTTTTTTTTGTTTTATTCCTCATTCACATTTGTAGATATTGTGTGAACTACAGTATATAATGACAATAATTAAGAGGATATTATGTGGCTGTTACGTACATTTTGAAATGATAGGACTATATTAGCTTTGTACCATGTTTGCATAGCTCATTAATGTTCATGGTTTAAATACCACTAAATGTTATGCGACTAGCAATGAAAAAGAACCCCTCCTTAAATCTGGGGGTTTCCCACCTCTTTCCCAGATGCATTATGATTCTGGATGCCTGTCTATCTTAAAACTTGTAACACATGCGGACCAATAGGTTCCGCGTTCCTCTTAAATACCTGGTTGTGACAGCTTGTGTTCGGTCAGATCCACTGTCCCATTCATATTTATTGTAATATATTTTTGTTTTGTAAATACGTTAAACACAACAAAATGTCATTGTTCTAAAATATTTGTAATGTATATTAAAAAGGATAAAAATACTTGTAGAAATAGTCGTTATTTTTGTGCTTGTGGGGATGTAAGGGGCTAGGGCAGTGGTTCTCAACCTTCCGAATGCACTTCCTCAGGTTGTGGTGACCCCAACCATAAAATAATTTCTGTTGCTACTTCATATCTGTAATTTTGCTACAGTTAGGAATTACAGTGTACCTATTTTTGGAGATAGAGATTTGCCAAAGGGGCTGTGACCCCCTAGGTTGAGAACCGCTGGGCTAGAGAGATGACTCAGTGGTTAAAAGTGCGTATTACTCTTGCAGAGGACCTGGTTTTGGGCTTCTGCACCCACACTGGGGGCCTCACTGCCTGTAACCTCAGCTGTAGAGCGATCTGACGCCCTCTTTTGATCTCCACAGGCACTTGCACTGATGTACACATGCCGCCTCCCCCATATACATGATTAAAAATAAACTAAATCATAAAAAAACAAAAGAAAACAAATGAGATAAGGCATACAATGACAAAGTTGAAAGATACCTTCTGACCTGATTTGCTTTTAAGGCACAGTAAGGGGAAAGAATGTGAAAAGTACAGAATACATTTGCATCGAAATGTGACCCGACAAGATTCTACAGTGATACTTTTGTCTCCCAGTATCATTCATGCCCTGAGACAAAATGACAGACAGACATTCAGACAGATGAACATTCAGACAGATGGATAAACAGACAGATGAATAGACAGACAGACAGACAGATGCAATACTGTGGTTGCAAAAGGAAATCCTATTCTCCTCACCAGAATATTAATGCATTTTCGTGTGTGTGTGTGTGTGTGTGTGTGTGTGTGTGTGTGTGTGTGTGTGTTTGTGCTCAGTCAGGGAGGTTGATCTGTAATTTGGGACTTTACCACAGGGCAGGGACATCTGTAGACACACTGTACCAGAACATTTGAGCCACTGCTGTGCTGGTGCGTTTAGACTCAGAGGCTCAAGTCAGTACCAGTGCCATGGTGAGACCCCACCTAGTAGGAGTCAGCATGAAAGTGTAATTTCAGAGGAAGTTAGCACAGCACTGGTCGGTTCCCATGCTGGAAACAGCACACCAGAAAATGTAGGTCAAATCAAGAGGTTTTCATTATCCTAAAAATACGCCATGCAGTTTGCAGCATGGTGCTATGTGTTGGTCTGAAACTAAAAAAGTAGCTTTGAATCTTGATTTTTTTTCCTACTTAATATCTGTTATATTGACAAATACCTTAAATTCTCTGAGTCCTGATTTTATCATTTGTAGAATAGATTCCTCACGACTGTGTGTAAACTGTTATCACAAGGATACTAACCAATAAACTATTCTACTGTTGACGATGATAAATGAGACACAGGGTAGCACTGATGGTATTGGCAGCTACATTGGAGCCTTAGGTTTGAGAAATGGGGACAGGAGAGGGAAAGTCTGCTGGAAACACCTGCTCTCTGGCACTTCTTCCTGTCTCCATGGGGTGGGGATGGGGTGAGATCTGGGTGTGGAAAATGGAAGCTGTTGGTAGCTTCTGTAGATGGGATAACTGTGGGCAAAGATTTCTGTTAGTGTCCTAGCATGCTTCTGTTTAACTGATGTGCTGACCTTAGAGCCTGCCTGAGGCTCAGAGGATACCTTGTGCTGATCTTACATGTATGGTCATGTAAGAGCTGGGGTTTGAGAAGGGTGTTTTCTATGGGACAGGGAGAGGCAATACTGTTTATAGTAAACTTACTAGTATTTGCTACGTCAGGGCTCAGAAAAAAATGACCACAAACTGAAGACCTCAGAAGCCAAATTTCTCCGCTCTCCCATCTTCCTTCCCTAGGCAGATCATAGAGATTAGCATTCATTTTTGCCTTGGCAGGTCATAGAACCCACGCCCTTTGCTTAAAGCCAGACATAAAACCTAAAGTCACCTTCATTTTCCTCCCTTTCTGCTGTGAGCACTGACCTTGGTAAGCTCGTTCACTTTCTTTGATTAGACCATAAGCTTACTAGTCCAGGGAGGGTCCTGGGCCGCATCTGGAAGGAAGAATGCTGCACAGAGCAGAGTGTGACTAGCCAGACCTTTCAGGTTTCCATCTGAGTCCATCCCTGTTAGAGCAGACTCCTTTTGACCCATCATTTTTCTAGGTGACTCTGGGTGCTTCATCAGACCCTAAACACAAGAAGGCATAGCACACACACTCCTTGAGTCCTCAACCTGCAGGCTCCTGTGTCATTTAAAACTAAGGTCAGATAAATTGGTTGTGATTTTTCTCTTGTAACCTGTCTTTTGGTATAGTGGCATGGGCCGTGAAACTTTATGAATGGGAAAGGGATCACACTTTTTTTTTTTTGCTGCCACGGTTAATAGAGACAACTTTGGTATATACCATAGGCAAGACATTAGTAAATATGTAGATTGATATGAAATCAATGACTTGCTTTGAACACCCTCCTACACATATGGTATTCCTGATATTTCTCAACACCATCAACCCCTGCCTCCTCTCTGATCCACCGTGAGAAGAGAGCAGTTGTGAGTGGCTAAATTGAGTGTTCCAGGGCTTGATCTCAGCTTTCCTGTTCCCTGGTCACTATTTGAACCTTGCTTTTACCGGCTATAATAAAGTGGAGATAATAAAATCTAGTTTATAGCGTTTGAAACTTGAACTCAAGGAGGAAACATTAAGATTCATCCTAAGTACTCTATTCTAGTGGTAGGCAGTAAGACGGAGGCCCGGGTCATGTACAGCCGAATAGAATAGGAGTGGCTGGTTGGGCTGAGATGCAGGTCTTAGAGGCTCTTCTTGTGGAAATGTGGAATGGGTGAGTACAGTGGTTATTCAGTGTAATATCTGGCAAAAGAATAGCCTGATTTCTCAGGTGATGGTCAAACCCTCTGGCAAGGTGACCTTTTTAATGTACTCAGTGAACTGAAAGGGCAGTGGTGTGACAGAAAGCAGCTGGAGATGCACTCACTGTCTCAGAATTGTCCTGGTCCCAAACATGACCCTGGGGCCAACAACTAACTTTCTCTTTTTCTTTCTTTCTTTCTTTCTTTCTTTCTTTCTTTCTTTCTTTCTTTCTTTCTTTCTTTCTTTCTTTCTTTCTTTCTTTCTTTCTTCCTTCCTTCCTTCCTTCCTTCCTTCCTTTCTTTCTTTCCCTCTCTCTTTCTTTTTCTTTCTCTCTCTCTTTCTCTCTCTTCCTCCCTCCCTCCCTCCCTCCTTCCCTGCTCATCCTCTTCTTTCTCCTTCTTCTTACCATTTTTCAGTATTTTTTTGCCAAGCCTTGGGCATACACACTACACTGCCTCTGATATCAGTTTCTCTCAAATCATGGGATTAGATGAAGGCTGACATGGAAGACTTTGGCAAACGCCCTCTGCATGGCCTTTCAGGGACAAACTGAATGGTTGAGAATGTAAGGAGAATGTATCCTAATCATTTAAAGTGGGAAAATATCCTGGCTCCTCACTAAAGTAGCTCAGTGGTTAGTTATAATGGAGGAATTAAAAATAGGCTCCATGGAGCAATTTCCTGAGTGCTTTTACAGGTACTACAATGCCCTCTTTTCATCAGGTGTATCGTCCACGATGCTGGCAGACGCCTGACACTGCAGACAGTACCAGACCCTCTGTACACTGTTTATCCTACACACACTTACGATGAATGGCTTACCTTGTAATGGTTACAACATGATTAACAGTATAAATGTTTAAAAAAAATCGTTATATTGTAATCAGTTACGCAAATGTTGTCTTTCCCCAAAATGTGTTTCTTCGAGATTTTTATCTTCTTAACTTTATCTAAGGAACTGTTTGGCACAGTTCCTATCCTTTCTGAATCCCTTTCTGAAGAGGGCTCTGACTGGATGGTTTCTAAGATGAAGATTCAGGATGGAGGTAAAAAAAAAAATGGCTCTGGGGGAGCGAAAATTGGCCTTAGTTACCAGCAGATCCACGTGGCAAAATAAATAAATAAATAAATAAATAAATAAATAAATAAATAAATAAATAAATAAATAAATAAATAAAATAGCTCTTTATTTAAGGACTCAGCAGAACTTCGGACCCAAAGAGTCTGTATAGTACTTATCGCTACGAATAAACAAGAATGAAGGAGACAGACTAGTTGACACAAAATGTTAATGTAGCTAGCTACAAAGCATCTAGAATATCCTGAGGCAGCATCTGAGACCGAAGCCACGACCGTGAGGGAGGTTTGGTCCCCAGACTGAGGGGCGTGGCTGGGACGTCTCAGGATTTCTAGGATCCCTGAAGTTAAAATTAAGGGGTTATTCTGTACAGGTAGTGAAAGTAGGGGGGGCGCCGAGACTAGGAGCAGAGTTCCGTGCTAGGGGCTTGGAGACTTCGTGAACGAAGTTTGAGTGGCAGTAATTAGGACCAGTAGAGTCCGGGCGGAGTCTGAGTGGCGGAGGCGCGAACAACCCAGCGGAGGCGGGGTTCTGCCAGACGGAGCAGGATCGGCGCAGTAGGGGCGGGGCTCTGAGAGCTGGGGGCGGAGTTATAAGTCCGCCAAGTGTGGAGAGACGCCTGGGGCGGGTCTCCATGGGCGGGATCAGCACAGGAAGTGTGTGCCTGTAGGCAAGGATCCGGCCGAATTGGGCGTGAGGTTATGAGTGGCAGAAGCCAAAACCAGTAGGAATCGAGTTTTGCATCGTGGGGCGGGCTCTGTCCTCTGGGGGCGGGGCTCCGCGAGCCGAGGGTGGAGCCCCAGGGTTCAGGGGCGGGACCTATTTGGAGAGGTGGGCTCAGGCCTCGAGGGCGGGGCTCCGCGAACGGGATGGGAGGGGGACGGAGGTGGAGCCTAAACCAACAGGAGGCGGGTCCTGTACAAGGGGGCGGGGTCACGTTGGCTGAGGGCGGGGATAATGCCATCAAGGGCGGACCCTGCGAGTCGGGGCGGGTCCCGGATTCGCACGCCAGCCCTTTGCTAGTCTGGGTGGGGGCGGCTTTTGGAGGAAGCCGGAAGCAGCGACGGCCTCAGCTCCAGAGACATGGCGGGCGTTAAAGGTATACCGCGACCCCCGCCCGCGGCTGGTGGTTGGGGTCGCTCCGGCTCCTAGCTGTGCGGCTCCTAGCTTGCTGAGCGTGCGGGCTCTTGCAGACCCCGGCCTCCCGGGTGCGCTGCAGCGGTGTTTCGCGGACCCTGTAAATGCTCGTGCCCACGCCCGCCAGACCCCTGGCGGAGGCTTCCCCCTGTGGGCTGTGCATTCCCCCTGTCGCCTCCTGGGCGTCTCAGTTCCCCGCGGGTCCCACCAGGGTCCCACATCCTCACCTTCCTGCTCCTCCGCAGTTTCCTGTGGCTTACAGAGGAGCCTTTGTCTCCAGGCTGGGTGTTGGAAACTTGGTTCTGTTGTTCCTTATGATTTTCTAGATGGGCAGAATCAATTCCGGGCGTGTGGCAGTGAAAAGTAACCAGAAACACTCTGTTCGTCGCAGCCTGGGGGCTGTGATTAGGTGGGATTTTAACAAGACTTTGAGTGTTTTCTTTAACTCGACTGTGAACAGACAAAGCAGTGGGTGTGCTGTTTGTGTTTTTGAATGGTGATAAAAGAGGGTACCGAGATGACCACCCTGACCTCTATGAATGAAGAGCAATGGGGGTCTGAGTGGGCACGTAGTTATTGGAAGGCTTCCTGATTGGATTTCTGATCATCTGCACAAAATAGACTAACTTGTCTCTGTTGGACTTCCTTTCCTTAAAAACTGTCCAAGACCTTCCCACTTACCAATGAAAGACCCCCGGCTGAGATCTTTCTCCGGGAGAGACCCCAAACCCAAGGAACACACCGAAACCACAGATCAGATGCAAAAGCAAGAGGGTTTATTTAGACCAGGTACCTGGGGCGAAGTCTCTTGGAGGACTTGCGCGCTTTCCTAGGGCAAGGGGGACTTTTTATGGGATCCCAGGGGCAGAGGCGCGGTTACAGAAGCGAGAAGCATAGTTACAGGGTCCCTATTGGTTGTTTCAAAGAAGGCCAGGGTGAACTTGGGGTCATATGTGTGTGGCTGATTTGGCCTTGTCCAGGCCAGCTGCTTATTCCTCAAGGCCAGGGGCCCGCCATAAAATATCAACTGTCTTACTCCCAAGGCTGCTGACCACAGTTATCTCTCTCAAGGCTGGCCATAGCTATCTCTGTCAAGGCCGGGTAGCTGGCTATGGCTGTGAACTCCTGTTTTTCTGATTCCTGCAGAATGGCGTTTCTAAGGCCAAGTTATTGGGGGGGGCATAACATCGGCCCAACGCCCCATATCCTCATAATGGAGCGGGGGTCTTTCATTCCCCCATTTTCTTTTGTACCAAATGAAATCTTTCATTTTAGGATGGAGAATAAGGGGTTAGCTCTATCTCTGACTGTCTGAGCCTCTGATATTGTTTGGTTAGGATCAAAGCCTGGGCAACAGAAACCTTATCCTTGATGAATTGCACCAATCTGTTGAGGATGTATGACCCAAACAATAAAATGAGCAGGAGGACGATTAGGGGGCCCATAATGGTGGAGACAAGGGTCATAAACCACGGTGACCTTTGGAACTATCTTTTAAATCATTTTTGTTGAGCATGGCTACTTGGAGCTGTCTGAATTGGCCGGTCTCCATAAGGGCTGCAGTCCCTGTATCTACCCCAGCAGCTATTTTGTTTATGGTAATTTTTTTCCAGTAACAGGGCCAGCGTCAGGGAAACAGGCTCTCTGGTGATGTCCCTCCTTATGTCAGGAGGACTATTAGGGGGATCAAGGGGACCCCCGGGTGAGTCTTATCTTTAGTGGGTTTGGAGAGCGTTGAACTAGATGTCTCGGTGCCCTCAGCTTCGTCGGGTTCCTTGGCAGTCTTTACATGTGACGTGTGGACCCAAGCCGCTGTCCCGTCAACCTCGGCTCTAGGTTCCTGGATTGATGGCGTCGGACCTAGACAGAGTCCCCAATCTTGAATGGGTGAGGCATCACCGGGCGGTTCAGTTGCTCCCGGCAGGCAGGGGTTTTTGCACCGTCTTTTGCATCAATTGGAGGGCTAGTGGCAAAAGAGGAGATATCAGAGTAAAGGAAATTTACAATTGGTGGGGGAGCCCCATACATGATCTCGAACGGGGTTAGGCCATGAGGCCCAGGAGTGTTCCGGGCTCGGTAAAGGGCTAGGGGGAGTAGGAGCACCCAATCTCTAGTGCCAGTTGCAAGCGTTAATTTGGTTAAAGTCTCCTTAATGGTTTTATTTGCACGTTCTACCTGTCCTGAGCTCTGGGGGCTGTATGCACAATGAAGTTTCCAATCGATCCCCCGTAGCCTGGCCACCTCCTGACTTACCTGGGAGACGAAGGCGGGCCCATTGTCTGACCCCAATATCTGGGGTATTCCATACCTGGGAAAGATGTCATCTAGGAGTTTTTTGGTTACCACGTTAGTGGTCTTTTTTTCTTGGTAGGCAAGGCCTCTGTCCATCTATGATGTAAGCGTGTCGCTCGGGGCTTTATTTCGCCCCCATTTTCTTTGTTAGTTCCTGGTCCTCCGGGCTTCCGCCATCCGGAGGGCCTGGGTCAGCGCGATCAGCTCTGCCTTTTGGGCCGATGTTCCAGGTGGCAGTGGTGAGGTCCAAACTATCTCCGATTCGGTGGTGACGGCTGCTCCAGTCCTCCGTTCTCTTTCTTGGAGGAAGCTGTTCCCATCCATGAACCAGGCAGCAGGGTTGCGGGGTTGAGGGAGACAACTGGTCTGCACACCATTCGATCTGAGGGCTGCTGGACCAGAGCTTTTACCGCATGGGAGGATAACACAGTTAATGGCTGTCCCAAAGTCAGTTTCCCTGCATCCTTGAGCAAAACAGCAATGGCTACCACATGTAGACAGGGGGGCGGGCCATCCTGCAGCTACCGGGCTTTCATGGCCCCAGTCTCTGTATCAACATTTCTTTTGCAAAGCCTGAGTTCTCGTCCACGAACAGTTTAAAGGGCTAGGACTTGTAGGGGGCTCCCTTTGGGTCCTGTCCAGATGTCAGCTGAACCTTTTTTTTTTTTTTTTTTTTTCCGGTGGTCCTTTGATACCTCCTGTTACCTGTGGCCCCCTGGACCAAAGCTGTGCGGTCATTGAGAGAGCCTCCGGTATGGGTCAGGACTGAATGTTGAGCCCCGGTGTCCACTAGGAAGGTCACTGGCTGCCCCCTAATCTTGAGAGTTATCCTAGGTCGGGGGGAGGGGGTCTCCTGGCCTTGACCTCCCCAATCTTCCAGATTGAGGACCCTTGGCTTAGGTCTCCGAGACCCTTGAGGCTTTTTTTGATCAGTCACGAGCCCAATGTCCTCTCTGTTTACAGTAAGCACTTTGTCTTTGTCAAGCAGTGTTCTTTTTTTTGATCTCCCGTCCTAACTTCCTAACTCCCTCTCTGACCTGTCCCTGAGACATTACAGTGGCCAGGACTTTTTTGTTTGTTTTTCCTCTCCCTCCGTGTCTCTCTAAGTTCTTTTTTTAAAAACGCGCTGCCGGCGTCTCTTTCTGGTAACCTGAGCCCAATCGGTAGGGGGTTAGAGCCCCTGGAGACCCGCTAAGAGCAACTGGCCAGAGATGTAGGTGTTCCCTACCTTCGCTGCTTTGTCCCGCCTTTCTCGTAGGCGACCGGCAATTGGGGAGGAAGCAGGAACTCATCCTCCGCTGTTTGGGGGCCGCTGCAGGAGCCGCCGGTCCCTCCGGCGCTGTCGGGGGGGTTGTAACACTCGGGGCGGGGTGACTCGGCGTCCATGGGTGACGCCGCCCCCTAGTCACCTTTCCCATATTGGGCCGGAGCCGGTCGTGGCACATCGCTGTGGGTCGCCGGCCAGGGGGCGGTCCCTCGCCGACCCCATCCCCGGCCCCGCCTGCGTGTCCCTGCCACATCCCGTGTCCGCCTGCGCCGCCGCTGCCGACTGTGCCGCTCGGCCGCCCATCGCGCTATCCACCGCCCCTCCGAGCGAGCGGCTGTGGGGCGTTGCCGGGACCAAGGCCGCCTGCGCCGCCGCTGGCTCCCCGCCGCCCGGGTCCGGCTGGTCGCCGGCCCCGCCCCTGGCCCCGCCTGTGTCGCCGCGGGCCTCCGCCGCCCGGGTCCCGGCCAGCCGCGCCGGGGGCCGCCGCGCGCGCGCGCGCGCCGCCGGAGGGCAGGTCCGAGCCCGAGTAGGCGCGGGTGCGGCCGTTGGCGGCGGGGCCACTCTGCTTGGTGCCCATGTCCGCGCCGCCCCGGGCCTCCGCGATCAGATTCCCCTGGTCTGCACCAGCTCCAAGTCCGCTGTTAGGCGCCACGCGGAAAACCACGGCCCGGCGGGGCGGACTCCTCCGCCCGCACGGGAGACATGGACAGCCGGGGAGAGCGGGGAGTGAGGGGAGCCCCCCCAGCGCCGTCCCGGACCCCCGCGACCGCGCCGCGGCCGCGCGGACGGGAGGAGGCGCGGGGAGCTCCGGCACCCGCCGCCGCCACCGCCATCACCGCTGACGGCCTGCGGGGACTGGGCAGGGGGCGTCCCGGCGCCCTAGCTTCCCGGCAGCCCTGCCTGCGCGTTTCCTTTTCCCGCACCCGCCTGCAAGCCTGCCCGCGCGCCCGCCTGCGCCGGAGCAGCGGCCCGCGGGGAGAGGAAAAGACTTGCTGGTGTGGGGTTAGGGAGGAACAGGGAGTGGGAGGGATCCGCCGATCTGGCTTCCTCGGCTCCGGGATTCGGCGAGCGCTGCTGCCGCCGGGGGGCTGAGGGGAAGAGAAACGGCTTAACCCATGGGGGAGGTTCTGTTGTCAGGAGTCTCCACATGGCAATGTATGGGACCTGGTCCGGGTGGCCATGGGGACTGGAAGCAAAAACTTTTTTTTTTTCCACCTGTGAAATAAGACTGAGGTTAAAGGTTTCCTGACGAGGCCATCCTACATCCATTTTAACCCAATCGGCCTCGCAAAGAGTGATCTATTTTTTTTTTTTTTTTTTTGATTACGACTCCTTTGTTGTTGGCTCGTGTCTTTCTTTACGTCTGACCAGTGTTTAAGCATGAGGCTCAAGGGGGTGATGACAGTCTGTCCTATGGCTGTTTTTAAGAGGAGAACGGTTAAACAGAAAACAAAAAAAAACGACAGACCAATATAAATAAGACTAAAACTCGCTGCGCGGCTTCGGTTCCAAACCGAAAGCAAAACCAGAAAAACCGTGCCCCCAGAGGGGTCTTCAGACCGTGCCACAGAGGGCACTTCAGATGAACCGTGGAACGTCTTTCAGGTTCCCAGATTCCCCTAGGACGTCTCCCAGGGTTCAGTGGCGAAGTCCAGACCCGTCGGTCCCCCCTTTCAGATCCACTGACACAGACAGATTATCAGACGCAGGCGCGGAGACAAACAAACAACATTTAACACTCAGACAAACAGACAACCCTCAGACTGGACAGGGATGACATAAATCAAGGCCGGCCGGCTTACCTCCTGATGGTGGGTCGGTGGTCCCAGGGAGGGGTCTCAATCCCCGTACGGGCCACCAAATGAAAGACCCCCGGCTGAGATCTTTCTCCGGGAGAGACCCCAAACCCAAGGAACACACCGAAACCACAGATCAGATGCAAAAGCAAGAGGGTTTATTTAGACCAGGTACCTGGGGCGAAGTCTCTTGGAGGACTTGCGCGCTTTCCTAGGGCAAGGGGGACTTTTTATGGGATCCCAGGGGCAGAGGCGCGGTTACAGAAGCGAGAAGCATAGTTACAGGGTCCCTATTGGTTGTTTCAAAGAAGGCCAGGGTGAACTTGGGGTCATATGTGTGTGGCTGATTTGGCCTTGTCCAGGCCAGCTGCTTATTCCTCAAGGCCAGGGGCCCGCCATAAAATATCAACTGTCTTACTCCCAAGGCTGCTGACCACAGTTATCTCTCTCAAGGCTGGCCATAGCTATCTCTGTCAAGGCCGGGTAGCTGGCTATGGCTGTGAACTCCTGTTTTTCTGATTCCTGCAGAATGGCGTTTCTAAGGCCAAGTTATTGGGGGGGGCATAACATCGGCCCAACGCCCCATATCCTCATAATGGAGCGGGGGTCTTTCACCAGCATGTGTACAGATAGGCACAGTGTATATGCATGTGTACTTGTGGGTGCACTATGAATGTGTCTGAGTAGCAGTAACAGAGATACCTTACCATTTCTGGAGGACTTTCCTGTTCCGTATCAGCTGAGTAAACGTGGTTTACTTGGGCAGTGTCCACCGTATAATATATCCATTTGAAAGCCGTGCAGAAAACAGGGGAAATGGTGTCTAACCACTACAGAGTGTTTGGTCATGGCCACAAAGTAACAAAATAGTAACAGTAGTTTATGTGTGAACGTGCTAGAAATCATGTAGTGAAAAGGAACTCAGGCTATGAAGTGGATAAGAACAAAGCAAAGTAAAAAATTTTTCGGGTAATTCAGCTGTTACGGAGAACTATATTGGAGACCGAGGATAAAAGATAAATGAGAAATTTTTACTGACTTGACGGCTGCAGATAATTATATTGCTGTGTAAGTAAATGAGGTGTGCTCAGAGACAGTTGGGAACATAGAGATAATATGTTGGGGTGAATCATGTCCCTCCAAAGATATGTTCAAGTTGTAACTCCCTAGTGGCAAATAAGGGTGTGACCTTATTTGCAAACAGCAGATGTTAATCAGCCGAAGGTAGTACTTACTGCCTTGCACGATGTCCTTCAGATAGCAGAGAAATTTGTGCATGAAGACATACAGGGAAAGCACCACATAAGGACAGAAGTGGCTTAGTACAGTGGTCCTCAACCTGCCTAACGCTGGGAGGACCCTTTAACACAGTTCCTCATGGTGTGGTGACCCTCAACCGGAAGATTATTGTCATTACCACTTCATAACTGTAATGTTGCCATTGTTATGAACTGTAATGTAAATATCTGTGCTTTCTGATGATCTCAGGTGACCCTTGTGAAAAGCGTCCTTTCACCTCCCAAGGGGGTCATGACCCACAGTTTGAGAACCACTGGCTTAATAGGCAAGGCACTTAATACTGCCAAACCTTAAGACCTGAGTTTGATCCCTGGGACCTACATGGGGAAACTGGAGAGAACCAGCTCTTTACATATGTACATGTACTATGGCACACTCCCATATATCGGTAGATAAACCTAAGTAAATAATTTTAAATTGTAATGGTATAGCTGCAAGCCAGAAGTACTGGCACTGGGTGTTAGGCAAGGAAGCTTGCTCCTTATAGACTTCAGAAAGAGGATGGCCCCGCCGACACCTTGATTCCAGAACTAAGAGAATGATTTTCTCTGGTTCTCAGTCACCCAGTTTGTGGCTCTCCGTTGTGAAGCCAGCGTGGATGACCACTCCTCGATGGGGGCAGGTGACAGAAGAGGAAATACTTCAGCTGAATTTATAGGGCCCCGCAAGGGTGGGGTTGAGACCAGAATATATTCCAGCAGGGCAGAACAGCATCCGACTAGGGCAGAGGCCGTGAAAGAACACATCTTCTTTTCTTGTTCTCAGGGACTTGGAGGGGGAGGGGGGAGGGTTGAAGCGGGAGATGTTCAGAGTGAGACTGTTGTGTGCCTCTAGTGATAGAGCAGCTTGTGGGCTGTGACCAGAGATGCAGAGGGCAACACGCAGGCAGCTAATCATCTGTATGGAGGAAGGCTAGGGAGAGGCTCAGTCGGCAGCAGGAGGAGAGCATAAGGGCTGCCCTGAAACAGTAGCAAAGAGTTCAAGAGAAGACGGCCGTTTTGAGTGAGGTCTGGTAAAATGAGTTACTTTGATGAGCTGTAGAGGACAGCTGTGGTTCCAGCCCTCTAAAACGGGTCTTCAGGGTAAGATGAAGCATGCGTTTAAAAGGGTGGGGATGGAGTAGGAATGGAAGGTCATTTTACATGCTGGATTTGAGGTCTTGGCTTTGGCTCTACCGGCACAGTCATCTAGATGAGAAATAGAGTTCTTAGGATCTGCTGTGGGATGGAGCCTTAGATATGGCTGGGCCCTTGTTCTGGGAGCTTGGGGTTGAACTGAGCTTCTCAGCAGTCAAGTGTGAAGTGAAAAGAGACGGACTTGAGTGGTTGGTTAGCTCCTACTGAAATTTAAGAAATGGCAGCAAGCTGGCAAGCTGGCTCAGCAGAGGCTCGCTCTGCAAGCGGAGGGATTTCAGTTCAATCCCCGGGAACCCATGGGACGGTGGGAGGAGAGAACTGACTTCACAAGGTTGTCTTTACATGTGCTGCGGCACGTAGACCTGTCCCCCCCCCCCCCATCATCATTACACACAATTTAAAAAGAGAGGGAGTGGGCAGAGAGTGCAATTCCTGAATACACACACACACACACACACACACACACACACACACACACACACACACACACACACACAGGGTTTAAAGGCACTGAGCAGGAATATGGTTATGAACTTTGAGATGATTTTGGAACAGAAAGAAGAAGTAAGTCTGTGGTTCACATGCTATAAGTTCCTGGAAGAGAGAACTTTGCAGGCAGTCTGTCACAGAGGAACAGGGCAAGGCTATGAGAAAAGGACCAGGCAACTTCTAAACTCACAGACATTTGTCCATTAAAAATATCCTATTAGTAGAAAAAGATAGACACTAAGATAGAAATTCCTTCCTCCTCCCCTGACATCTGTATTCATCCAGGGTTCCTGGAAAGCATAATGGTTTCTTTCTATTGAACACTCTCTCTAAATCTCTTAATAAAAGAAGGCAATAAAAAAAAAAAACTTGATTAGGGGCTGAAGACATGGCTCAGCGGTTAAGAACACGGACTATTCTTCCAGAAGACCCGGGTTCAATTCCCAGCACTCACATGGTGCCTCACAACTGTCTGTAACTCCAGTTCCAAGGGACTGGACCCCCTTACACAGGCAGAACATCAATGCACATAAAAATAAATAAAAATTTAAAAAAAAGTCTTCATTAGTCAGTGACTAATTATATTAGGGATTTTAAGAAGAAAGTCTGGATGATCCGGTATCCTGTGCTTCTGATTTATTAGTTTTTTGAATAGCTGGGTGAGTGGAGAGCTGCCATAGCCAGCAACAGTTGAGTCCCTTTTGTTGAGCACCATGTATAGATGATCCCAAAAGCCCCATGAAATGGGACCATCATTGCCATTTTACAGGTAAGAAACTAGGCTCAGAGAGGTCCAGCTGCCTAAGGTCGTGCAACCAGCTGGTTGCAGAATTGACATCTGAGACCCATTTGGTGACCGAGAGTTAACCTGATGGGCTGTCACAGGGCAAAGTGGAAAGGGCCGACATGTTCTGATGTGAGTATCCAGTGCGTGTGGGGATTTATACGGTGGCCACTTGTTGGGGATCGTTTCCTATGAAGGCATATTGTGAGTTCCCCTCACTGGTGTTGACGATCTTGGCACATGTAGAGAGAACCCATGTGGTAGGCAGGGCCAAGTTGCTGGAGTGGCCAGAGAGCTTTCCACCCTTGGTTTTAAAGTGGTGGACAGAGGCCATTGCCATTCTCACTGTGGGCTGTGGGACCAAATGAACCACAAACTGGGCAGTTTAAATGACTTAATCCTGAGTATTGGAGGCCAGGAAGTCCAGGATCCAGGAGCAGACACAGTGAAAAAGAGAAGTTTCTTTCTCTTGTGATAAGGACACTGGTCCTGTCAAAAGAACTCTACAGTCATGCTCTCGTCTCAGTATATTGACTTCCTAAATGTATGGCTATGTGTGCCTATTATCCCAGCTCTTGAGCTGTGGAGGCAGGAGGATCTCAAGTTGGAAACCAGCTTGGACTACATTGTTTTAAAGAAAACAAACCCAAAGGCCTCACTTTTTTTTTTTTTTTTTTTTTTTTTTTTTTTTTTTTTTTGAGACAGGGTTTCTCTGTGTAGCTTTGTGCCTTTCCTGGGACTCACTTGGTAGCCCAGGCTGGCCTCGAACTCACAGAGATCCGCCTGGCTCTGCCTCCCGAGTGCTGGGATTAAAGGCGTGCGCCACCACCGCCTGGCTTAGGCCTCACTTATTAAGACCATGTTACCAGGAGTTATGATTTCAAATATATGAATTTAAAAGGTACACAGACATTCAGTCACACAGTAGTTCTCAGTGGATGGTCAGATGTAACATCAATTAATGACGTAAGTAAATTGCTACATTTGCTTAAATTTGTGACCTCTTGTAATGAGTATTTTTCTGTCTCACCAGCCAGCTCCTAAATAATGACATGGAGACTTCTTATTAATTACGAAAGCTTGGCCTATAGCTTAGGCTTGTTTCTAACTAGCTCTTATAACCTAAATTAACCCATTTATATATCTATATTCTATCACATGGCATTGCCCCTCTTCCATCTTGCACCTCGTGTTTCCTCTCCATGTCTCCAGGCATCTCCCATGTGCCTGGATTCCTCCTCCTCTTCCTTTCTCCCCAGAAATCCCGCCTGTACCTCTTGTCTAGCTATTGGCCATCCAGCTTTTTATTACCACAATTACAGCAATACTCCTTCACACAGGGTACAAATATCCCATAACAACCTCTCCTTAAATTTCATCTTTAAAAGAATGTATGTGAGTGTGCACATACAACACACCTGTGGAGGTTAGAAGATAGCCTGCAGGAGCTGGCTCTCTCCTTCCACAGTGTGGGTCCTGGAGATTGAACTCAGCTCATCAGGCTGGGCAGCAGGTGCCTTTATCTGCTGAGCCGACCTGCCAGCCATGTGTTACTGAGATATATTCAGATAGCATAAACTCAGCCTTTCTAAATGTAAAATTCTGTTGACTTTATCATATTCACAAGGTCGTGCTGCCTCCACTGCCGTCTGTTCCCAGGACATTTGCCATCCCTTAGACAAAACTCTGCACCTATTATTGTTTGGACCCATCACCCCAAACAACCATCGATTAGAACCTTTAACATTCGCGTGTGTTTTCCACAGCTCTCGTGGCACTATCCTTCAGCGGGGCTATTGGGCTGACTTTTCTCATGCTGGGATGTGCCTTGGAGGACTATGGGTAAGTTGTTTCAAAAAGGAATTAGTGTGTGTGTGTGTGTGTGTGTGTGTGTACACGTACATGCGCGTGTATGCAGGTATTTGTGAAGGTGACGTGTCTTCCAGTCTCTTCTCTACCTTATTTTCTCTTTTCCCACCTTATTTTTTTGAGACAGGATCTCTAAGTGAACCTGGAGCTTGCTCATTTGGTTAGACTGGCCAACAAGCTATGCAGATCCCTCTGTCCTCCCACCCCCACCCCACCCCAAGTGCTGGGATTACAGGTGTACACTACTGTGTCAGGCTTTCTACACGACTGCTAGGGATTGAACTCGGGTCTTTGTGTTTGTACAGCGCACGCTTTACGTACTGAACCATTTCTCCAGCTCTCAAAGTCCCTTCTGTGTTACGGTCACTGTCGGAGTCTGATCAGTGTGGCCCGTGCTGTGATGCAGGAGTTGGTGAGGTCTGCATTAGGAATTCAGCCCCTTCAGGGACCAGTGTATTTATGTAGAGAAAAACTCCTTTAAAAACAAATGGATGTATTAATTTAATAAACAGTTGTTAAGCTCTGAGCCTGAAGCAGCTGGGGTTGTGAGCATGCGTCCTGCCCACAGGAGCTTGCCCTTGAAGTTGGAAGAGAGAGACAATTAATCAAGGAAACAAGAGCGTAGAGACCGTGGGAGCTCAGAGATCGGACCTGCGCATTTCTCCTGAGCCAAGACTTAGTGGATGAGCGAGATGTTCTCTGCATCACAGGCATAGGGAACAGTCAGTAGCCTTTGTGCTGCAACCACTAAAGGAGGATTAACCCAGCAAGTAGAGCCAGTTCTTTGGGGCTTTGTATGCCCTGTGGAGGAGGTTAGATATGTGTCCAGATAACAGGAGCTGGGAAAACATATCATGAGGCTAGGTAGGAATGTGGTGACAGAGACTGTAATCCGGATGGATCCTGAGGGACCACTGTTGGAGATGTAGATGGGGCCTAGAGCCGAGGAAATGGCCTGTGTAGGTGACAGTAGGTTGTATTCACCGATATCAGGGCTCAGGCAAGTTCCTGCCAGCTTGAATGAGTGGTGAGTGGCTTCAATGCCTGACCTAAACGTGTGCGACTGAGACCAGCTGGAACTGGTTTTTGTGACCTCTGTCTTAGGTTTTCTATTGCTGGGATAAAACCCCATGACTAAAAGCAGCCTAGGGAGAAAGGCTTTATTTCAGCTTACAGTTGTAGTCCATCATGAAGGGAAGTCAGGGCAGGAACTCAAGGCAGGAACTGAAGCAGAGGCTGCGAGGAATGCTGTTTCCTGGCTTGCTCCTCATTGCTTACTATTTACACACCTCAGGACCACTTGCTCAAGGTGGCACCCCCCACACACAGTGGGCTGGACCTTCTGCACCAATCATAAATCAAGAAAATGCCCCACAGGCTAGCCTGTAGGCCAGTCTTACGGAGGTATTTTCTCAAGTGAGGTTCCCTCTTCTCAAATGACTCTAGCTTGTGTCAAGTTGGCAAAAAACTAACCAGGGAAACATTGCTGAGTTCAAATGTACCATGGAGTTAGAAGTGATCACACACATTATTTAAACATGATGTAAGCACACACATTTGTTTAGAGTTTTCACAGCTATTACTGTATTCTGGTTTAGGGATATGTTGTTCCCCTTCCTGCCTGGGAAAACAAAGCCTGGGATGGTGAAAACCTGGCTGACTGTACAGTAGGAAATGGCAGACGTGGATGTGGCACTCTGCTCTGACTCTTGGCCAAGGCACTGCCTGTCATTCCATGACTGATGGAATCCAGGTGTTTGAATTCTCTGTAAGGTACCATGTCTCCGTAAGATGGGAACGGCACACATTGCTGCCGCCGCCACACAGAGACGCACTTTATGCCTTTGTGACAGTAACTTGGGACTTTCGTCTGCATCGGAAGTTGGCAAACTGGCCAGTGTAGCTGTTGCCCGCTGCGGTGGGTCAGACTTTGTTGGGACCACCGACACCGCTTCTGCGCCACAGTGGCAGAGTGTAGAGGAGACGGAGACCTGAGGTGGCCTGGCCACTCGTGGTCTGTCTATCATCTTTTACAGAAAAGAGTTGGCCAGTCTTTGGCCTTCCCATTTAGTAAACCACGTGATATTTAAATGTTAAATTTTGTATATGAAAAGATGTCTCTTGCCAGAGGCCTGCTCTGTGTGAGACAGTCTCTTCGAGTATGCCTCAGAAAACTGTCACAGTATTCCAGGGAGAGTGCAGGTGACAGTTAGGCCCCTCCTCTGTAGCTTGCTCCTCACTGTCTCTGTCCTGATATTACCTAGCAGCGCCTTGCAACAGTACTTTCTGGAATATATTCTAATAACCTCTGCAGTTTCAAATGAGGAGCCTGCATCCATTGTTTCCATCCCGAGTCTGCTTGCTGAAGGACACTCCCTTCTTGCTTCCTGGTTATCACCCCGACTTCCTACACCCTTCACCCCCAGGGGTGCTTGCTGTGTGGGTGGATCCGCATGATTACCGTTTGGTGATGGTGTGTGTTATTGTGCCGTGTGTTTATGATGATGACTGGCTGGTGTGTTTTTCTCTAATGGGTGTCTAACCGAAGGCGACCAGGATGGTAGATTATTTTGAAAGTATTTCTAGGGAAAACACAATTGTAAATGCAGTGGCTATTCTTAACCACTGCAAGTGGTTTTGCTCCTTCGTGTGAGATTATACTTGTAATCTACTGTAATAAAAGGTGGTGTTGGGTACATACAGTGAGCAAATGCACATTTTCATTCCTTCATCCCTAAAATCCCGCCCCCACCCCCACTTGACAAGTGTAAGTGGAACGTCCCATTCAGGGCTCTGGAGATAAATGGAGATTGACTAAGACAAATCACATCTTTGTTCTAGTGAGCACAGAGATACCAAATGGTGCTGTGCAGAAAGCTAGAAAGGGGTGTTGTAGTCAAGGGTCACTGGGGTCACCTTCAGGAAGGGGTCTCCAGCCTTGACTGCACTGCAGGTCAGAGCCCAAGGCAAGCTTGAGACCAGAGTGTGCCGGGAGCAGGGAGAAGGCTGCCGTGCCGTGAGGGTGGGGTGGGCCAGAGTGAATTGAAGAAATGGAAAACAGCGGATGTGGAACCTGATTTGTGTTTCATTTTAAATCATTGGAAGCTTTCATGCATGTATGCATGCATGTGAAAGATCTTCATGAAACTAGCATGCATAAGCCACTGTACTGTGTTCTGAAGGGAAAGCAGGTGGTTTTTTAAGACCCTGTCCTTGGAGGTGCTGATCATGGCCAGCTATACAGCTCAGTGGTAGAGTTCTTGCCAGCTTGTACAAAGTCCGGGGTTCAGTACTGCAAAAAAACTGCAGATCTGTAATATAGTACTCTATGGTTGTTTCTTGACATAATATAAACTGCATATGTACTAGAGAATAAGTAATGTTTTCCTAACTATATCTGTGCCTGGTAGAAATATTTTCATGATATAATAGTTATAGTTGATTAATGTTTTTACTTAAACATGTAAACTAATGATAATGAAACAATAATATGCCTTTGAGTTAAGATGTAACATTTCTTTTGGGTTTCATCTTGGTTCCACTGAGGACAGCGTTTACTGGCCCCTGTTCGTCTTGATTTTCTACGTCATCTCCCCCATCCCCTACTTCATTGCCAAAAGGGTCACATATGACTCCGATGCGACCAGCAGTGCCTGTCGGGAGCTGGCATATTTCTTCACTACTGGGATTGTTGTTTCTGCCTTTGGATTTCCTGTTATTCTTGCTCGCGTGGCTGTGGTGAGTTCTGTTTTCTATTGTTTCAGTTGGCCGTCAGGGTTTGTTTCAAAGGCCTGTGTCTGAGACCTCAAGTTCATTTTCATTGCTTCAGCTTCCCGTGAAGCCAGCTGCAGCTTGCGTTTCTCTCTCCTACTTGAGATTCATCAGTATCTTGCTCGTATTTTCAGACTGCTTTCTTTGTTTCTCCTACAACTTTTAGTCAAATCGTATAACTTTTTGCTTTTTCCACATTAAGCCATTCTTTTCAATCAATCTTAGATTCCTGCCTCTTATACGACAGGGCAAACCATAGAGACGATAGAAAAGATGCTTCCCCAGTCAGAAAATGAAGGTCTTATCAAATTGGAACTAGGAACTTACTTCTCAGTACTCTGGTAGATACTGAGCAATATCTAGTGAGTGACATCACCATAGCCATTGTAGGCTTTTTTTTTTTTTTTTTGGCATGTAAACAAACATTGTGGGTATACTTTATTCAGTTTCTTGATGTTCTCTGACTCTCCTACTCTTTGTTTTTATTCTGCCAACCACATTGGCTATCAAACATGTGCAAATATGTACAAATCTCGTTTATTTATTTAGCATTAAATACCATGACTAAAAACCCCATACCGTCAGCACTCGAAGAACACGATGATGCCCCGATGAGGATATATGCTAAGGTGTACAATGTATGAGGAGGGACATTGGTAAGAATACCATAGGCGCACCATGAAGAGAGAAATGCCAGCTGCTGGTTGATGTGAGCCTCTAAAGCCCAATAGGATTCTGATTAAAGTAGAGAAGGCTGTTGGAATGGCACCTAGGTATGAAAATGCACTGTGTGGAGAAAAGAACAGTGCATTATGATGAAGCAAAAAGGAGGCACCGAGAGGAAGGCCACAAATGTCCTTGAGGCCTACTGAGCCAGAGCCCCCCTAAGGCTGCGCCAGCTCCAACTTTCCTAAAGCCATGAGGCTTTCTGAAGCTCTGAACACGAGGTGGCCGTGGCCTCCTTCTTTTGCCTTAAGTGTTGATATTTCTACTTTCTGCACTGTGCTTGTGTTTGGGGGAAGAAACTTTCATTGATATTTCTGTTGGTTCATTTGAAGCCAAAAGAAAAGAAACGCCCACTAGAGGGTACTCTCGTCCCAGCTGTGCCTCCAGGAAACCAGCTGCCCAGCTGGAATGCCCCTTTTGTTTAAGTGCAGATTATTGTTTAAAAGTATGCCTTGCCTAGAAAAGAAGCAAACAGATGCCTAACTTTCCAGTCCCTGTTCTCTGTGAAAGAGGTTGATGCATTGCAGAGCATTTGTACCTAATGTTGACATGGGATCATCAGTAATCTTGCTTACATGTGTTTTGCCTGAGGCAGTCATTGTCAACTAAAACCAGGGACGATGTAAAGGATGACACTAGACTTAATTCACAAGCATCACGGCATCACTTAAACTAATGGCTGAGACGTTCACTGTCCTCCACCCATGACGTGACTCAGCCTTGTGGCAGCCGTGGTCCTGTTTCAGTGGGGGTTTCTGGAGCAGAGAAGAAGAGGTTTACAGAGTACAATCTGAAGGTGACTTACCCCTTCTCTTGTGTTTCAGATCAAGTGGGGAGCCTGCGGCCTCGTGCTGGCTGGGAATGCTGTCATCTTCCTCACAATTCAAGGCTTTTTCCTCGTCTTTGGAAGAGGAGATGATTTCAGTTGGGAACAGTGGTAGCACTTTATCCTGATGGAAAGCAGCGAGTTTCTTAGAATTTGTACTGTACGTATATCTGTGCACATGTGGTGTTTTCTTATGGATTTTAATATGCTGAGTTTTTTTATACCTTTATATCGTAATCATCTTAGGGAAGATGTTGTAAACAAAAGATGAGTTCTATTCCTGGCAGATAGGTCACTCCATCGACTCAGATTCTGCTTGGGATATACTTGGGTAATCAGAGACACTGGGACAGATCTGTGACAGCCCAGACAGAGTTGGCCTTCTCTCTGTACACTGCAGCTCCATCTCAGCGTGAGTGGCATCCACACTCTGCTGGGAGCTCACAGGGGATGTGGGCTCTGAAGCCCCATTAGACCTGGTGCGTCTGGTGACAGTCCACACTTGTCACATGCCTGTTGAAGTCTGAGAAGCTTGGTCGTAGAGGAATCAGCATCGTGCCTAGCTCACTGTCCTCCCCTGGGCACAACACTTAACCTCTCTGGGTGTTGCATGCTCATTACCTGCCCCATGGTAAGAATAAGTTCAGACTCCTGGTGTTTCTAAAATGTTTAAACTTATATTTGGGATGTTCCTCAAATTTGGGGGGAGGACCTGGGTAGGGTGTGGTGGCGCACACCTTTAATCCCAGTACTCAGGAGGCAGAAGCAGGTAGATCTCTGAGTTTGAGGCTAGCCTGGTCTACAAAGTAAGTTCCAGGATAGCCAAGGCTACACAGAGAAACCCTGTCTCGAAAAACCAAACCAAACCAAAAACTAAACAACAACAAATTAGGGGAACCTGTTCTAAGGAGGGAACAAATCAATCCTCACATCATTTAAAGGGCCATGGCTGTTTGCACAGAATAAGTTACAAAATAACCCAAAAGCCCTGCCGCTGCCTCCCCCCCTCCCTGCCCCCCCTCCCGCCTGCCCAGGGTCCCTGCTTTAAGTGAAGGGGAAGACAGACAATTCTTTGAAATTTCCCTTTAAAACTTTGTGCTTCCTGCCCCTTTCCAGTGTCTCCCATCCCCAACTCTCCATCATTCCCCTTTGGCCGGCTGGTTCTGGCCTCCCCTGGAGGCGTATGAGCGTCAAGAGCAAGCAGAGGCCTATGGCTTCTTTGGATTTACATGTCGGTGCATTTTTCCTTCTTTGTGTGGAACTTGATGTCACCTCCACAGGAAACACGGGATCCACGTTGGTTCTTATAAACAGTTTTTCTAGCTCATCCTTTTTATCTGCGACCTGTCAGGAGAAGGAGGTGAAAACAGCCACCTCATCAGGATGCCATCCGCGGTGTTTAAGCATTAATGTTAGTAGCTGATGAGTGTCCAGAGCGCTCGACCCTTGAGGCTTGTGGTCTGAGGAATCAGCACACCCAGCTCAGGCTGGTGTGACGCTGGGACCAGCAGATGGACAGACAGCGGACAGCGTGCAATGTTACTTTTTGGCCTTGTGCATGATATTATGTGTATTTCAATATTTTGTGTACATATAGAATTGTTGTCATTTCTAGTATTTACATTAGAAGAATGATTTAGATACTTGATCATTTTAACCAGCATTTTTAATCATGACTCTTGCTATTGTAATAAATTTGACTTTAAGCACTGAAGGAGAGTTGAATTTCATGTCTTTCGTCTCGTGTTACCTTGCTTAAAGGATGAGTGAGAATTTCTTGACACTGGAATGGGCAGTTTTGAGCAGTAATTTCTGTCTTAGAATGATAGCGGGGACTTCTGTGATACTGTTTCCCGTGTCTAGTGGACTGTAATAACTTTTCTTTCCCTCAGATGGCAATAGCCATCAATTTATCCTATGTTTTTCAGAGGTGTCTTGTAACACATCTCAAGTAACCATGATAACTTTAATATAGAAGATTGAAGTATTACTTTTTCCCCCTCCCCTTTCTCTTTTTAAGATAGGATCTTCCTCAGTAGCCCAGGCTACCCTCAAGCTCTTTTGATACTTCGGCCTCACCCTCCAGGTGAGTATTGTGATTATCAGCACACACACCACACCTGGCTTAAGAATTAGCTCTTGAAAAAAAAAAAAAAAAGAATTAGCTCTTGATTTTATTTCCAGGATGATGAAAGGTACCTGTACTGTAAAGAGTATTTGAGAGGCTAGAGAGATGGCCCAGTGGTTAAGAGCGCTTGCTGCTCCTGCAGAGGACCTGGGTTCAGTTCCCAGCGCCCACATCAGCTGACTCAGAACAGTAATTCCAACAGTAATTCCAGTGCCTATGGCTCTATGGCGCATGCGCGCACACACACACACACACACACACACACACACACACACACGCACGCACGCACGCACGCATGCATACATACATACATACATACATATACATAAAATAAACAAATAAATCTTTAAGAAAGTATTTGATGGGACAGATTATTAAATTTGCTATGTGTCTGAAAGGAGACACATTTATTCCATAGTGACAATTAGCATAAGCAATAACTGTTAGCCATATAGGAATATTTAGTACAGTTTTTTTCTTGGTCACAATGGTGGATTTTTTTTTTTACTTCCAAGGAGTACTCATCCTTTTATTGTAGATATATTTAAAAATCCAGAGTGTGTTGATTACATCCTAAAATTGAGAATACACTTCAAAGACTTGCTTGTAGATGTAACCAACCGTCTTATTAAATAAGAAACACAGAAACAATGTAAAAGAGAAAGCCAAGAGGTCAGAACTCAGAGCTAAAATCCGTTGCTTTTGTCTGGACAGCCTCAGTGTAAACCTGACTGGTTGAGATCTGCTCTTGCTGTAGTTGAAGAGAAGCCGTCCTGGTACTGGAAGCAGTGTCTGCCGGGAAGGAATCCGGGCCCTCGTGACAACTGTCCTGGGGTAGTCTCCCTTGGGAGGCGGCAGACTTGGGTGCAGGTGGAGTGGCAAGATTAACCCAGACTGCTGTATGGAAGGGATGGAGAGATTCGCCAGTGGATAAAGAGCTTGTAACCCAAGTGTGAGGACAGGGTTCAGATCCTTGGCACCCACATTAACAGCTGGGCAGGCATGGTGTCCCACCAGGAATCGCAGCACTTGGAATCTTGGAGGCAAGCTGGCTAGCTAGACTAGCTGAATTGGAAAGTGGAGAGCAGAGGAGGAAATGCATGACATAAATTTTGGCCTCTACATGTACTCCTGCAAATCTGTGTCTGCACTTATGCCTACACACACACACACACACACACACACACACACACACACACACACACACACACACACGAATGTGAAGTGACACAGAAGGAACTGGGGATCCTCGTGTTCTGTGCAGTAGGGAAGATTTGACCTGATGTTTACAAGTGCGTTTAGGAACTAGATCGCAAAGAAGTTATGCTATCTCATCAGTCACATAGTTCAATTCCTAGACCCAAGTTTGGCAGCGCTAATGTGAGTATAAAAGGTCCACAAGAAAACCGTTCTCAAGGAAAACCAATAGGTGGCCATTTTGAAAGAGTTGTCCATCCTTAGTCCTGGGAATACAGGCAGGGTAGAATTCTCAAGACTCCCTCGGAACACAGCACACTTTGGAGACTGCAGTGTGCCCCTTCAGTATTGATTGTCAGAAATGAGTGTTATGACACTTCACACACTTGAAATTAATTTTTTTTTTTTTTTGGTTTTTTGAGACAGGGTTTCTCTGTGTAACTTTGGAGCCTTTCATGGAACTCACTCTGTAGCCTACGCTGGCCTCAAACTCAGAGAGATCTGCCTGCTTCTGCCTCCCGAGTGCTGGGATTAAGGCGTGTGACACCACTGCCCGGCTTTATCAATTAATTTCAAAGCCAGGCAGTGGTGGCACCTGAGGATAGCCTGGTCTACAGAGCAAGATTTAGAACAGGAACCAAAACTACACAGAGAAACTGTGTCTCAGAAAAAAAAAAAAAAGAGAAAGAAATTAATTGATAGTGAACTTATACATTAGTGTTTCTTTCTCAGAATAATTCAGTTATTAATTACCAATGCCTTGGCTAAAATCTGTGTGTCCCTGATGATCATTCACTTTATAAGTTAAAGCATGAATGTACCCGTGCTTCCGTCCCAACACTTTCATTTCCTCTGTATCACCATATTGTGCCAGTTTCACAACTCTTAGAGCTCTCCGTAAACTGCGTGCTTGGTCCCCTGACACAACCATAGTTCACTAGCTCTTTGGTTACAGAACAGCCTGCTCTCCGACCAGCCAGCTTTGGTTATCTACCTTGTTTTTCTCCCTTCCTTGGGTTGCTTTGAGACAGGCTCTCACTATGGAGGTCTGGCTGTCCTGGAATTCACTCTGTAGACCAGGCGGTCTCCTAACTCACAGAGATCCACCTGCCTCTGCCTCTGGAGTGCTGGGATTAAAGGTATGTGCCACCACCATGCTCAGTTTGGTTACCCACCTTTAATAAGCCAATTAAAAGAGCCAAATTAATAGTGAAATGCAAAAAATAAAAAGCAGGAGAGAGAGAGAGAGAGAGAGAGAGAGAGAGAGAGAGAGAGAGAGAGAGCGAGAGAGCGCACAGAGATAGATTTATTCAGGAGGGAAGAGGAACAAAGATCCAGTGATTTCCTTAAGTCCATCTTCTGGGGCCTTACATGAAGTTTAGGTTTAAATTCGTGATTAAGCAGTCTTGTCAAGGTGTGGTCATGCCCATCAGTGTCTGTCCCAGTCTCTCCTCAGGGAAGTCCGACAAGTTACCCGCCCTGTGTGAAGTCTGTTTCAGGAGAGTTTCCTCCTAGGCCGCAACTGTGTAATCCACAAGGAGTGAACTTCGGCAGAACCTTTCCGACTCTGCGCTCACTGACTTGCTGATTTCATGCTGTCCCATTCTATTAGTTACTTTTTTGTTGCTGTGACGGAACACCATGGCCTCGTCAACTCACAGAAGATTTTATTTGGGCTCATAGTCCCTAATGGTGGGGACCATATGGCCACAGGCAGCAGTTACGGTGGCTGGAGCTGGAAGCTGAGAGCCAGCTAGGATCTATCTCAGAGTATAAGCATGAAGCAGAGAGAGTGAACTGGAAACGGCCCATGGCTTTGAAACCTCAGTGACTCACTTCCTCCTGCAAGACTTGCCTGAACACCATTCCCAACTGGGGACCGAGCATTCACACAGCTGAGGCTCTGAGGGACATCCTCATTCAGACCACCACTCTCGTCTCTGCCTTTTGGAGGCAGATGACACACATTTCTACTTCTAGGGCAGACTCCTCTAGGCCCCAGAATTGTATACACAGCTGGCAGTGTATCCTGTCCACTGGAGTCTCCATGTGCAACATGCAAAGTGATTCTCCCTTAGTTTCCAGTTTCTTGGGCCTAAGGACTTGAAATGTTTCAAAGTTTCTTATTTCTTGCCATGCTACCAAATTCACCCTCTAAAAGTATTCAGTCGGTCAGGCTTTATATATTCAAAGAGCTATGCAGCCATCACCTTCAGTTTCAGAGTGTGTTGGTCATCCCACGTGAAACTGCATATGCGTCAGAAGTTACTCATTTTCCCTTCCCCCACCCTAGCAACTCTGGGAAATGCTGTGGCCCTGGAGCCTAGTTCTAGAAGTAACAGGCATACAGCAGACCTGGGAAGGCATCCGTGTGCTGCAGCTCCGTGTTTAGGTGAGGTGGGAGGACTTAGCTCGCTGTTGTCTCTTGTCTCTTACCTCAGCAAAGTAGCTTGCATGTTTAGATAAATGGTTCTCAAAGTGGACACCCTCAGGGCCTTTCTCCATTTATTTACACAGTTCTTTCCAGAGGCTATCTAAAAAGCGCCCTCCAGTGGCTACTAATGGAATGTATGGTAGCATATTCTGGGTTTTAGAAATTTCCAGGATTCATTTGCACATTAAAATGTGCGTTTCCATAAATTGCCTTGTTTTTCACTTAGTTCTCCCTTCCTTGCTTTTTTCCAGTTATACCTGTTATGATATCTGTAAACCCATTATCCTAATAAGTGGTTATTTAAAAATTCTCCAAACAGGTTAAAAAACAAAATAGCCTCTGAGTTGCTGTTATGGTTTGAATATGAAGTGTTCTCCACAGACTTGTACTGCGAACATTTTGTTCCCAGCTATTTGCGAGGTGCTATTTGGGGAGGCTGGGGAACCTTTGGGTGGGGGCGTAGGATCACTGGACATGGGTCCCTGGAGTATTTTATCCCAGGCCTGTTCTCTCTGCTTCCTGTCCATCATGA
The DNA here is from genome assembly GCF_049852395.1 of Peromyscus maniculatus bairdii. NCBI lineage: Eukaryota > Metazoa > Chordata > Mammalia > Rodentia > Cricetidae > Peromyscus > Peromyscus maniculatus. The sequence continues at coordinate 122,328,339 of NC_134853.1, forward strand.
TGTGAACAGCGTCTGCAGCATTCCTGCACCAGCAGGCCCAGAAACCCAGAGCCAAGTCACCAAGGACTGACCCCTGACACTGTGAGCCAAATAACAACACAAGAAGTAATTAATGCAGTTAGGAACTGAAGGTATGTGCAAGTTGGGACACTGGTCAGATTATGGTCACAATGAAAAAGAGAGGTCTGAGAAGCCACCCATGGTGGTACATAACCTGTAATCCCAGCATTTGGGAAGCTGAGTCATGAAAATCATGCCCAGTGTGGACCACATACTATTGTACATGGCAACTTTATACAACTTTTCTGCCAATTAAGAAAATAAAGATGATATGGCCAACACAAAAAGGACTCCTTTTGTTGATGAGTGGGCTTTTTGTTTTTTGTCATACTGGGTTTGTTGTTGTTTTGAGAGGGATAGAACATGAGGTTGGGTGAGTAGGAGGTAGGGAGGATCTGGGAAGTATTGGGGAGGGAAAGGAATATGACCAAAATACATTGTATGAAAAAATTTTAATAAAAAAATGAAATTCTACAATTTTCATTTCTTTTTCTAATCAGATTAGTTGGTGAATCTATCTCCTCCCCCAAATAAAACTCCAAGGAATCAAAATGTGTTTCTAACCTTCCATGTTGTTTGAGATACGGTCTCTGTTGTTTGATAGTGCATGTGTTAGGTCAGTTGGCCCACAGGCTTCCAGAGATGCTCCTTTTTCTGTCTCCCATCTCTCCTTAGGAGCACTAGAATTACCGATGGGTGTTACTGAGCCCATCTGTATGGGGCTTATGAGGATCTGAACCCAAGTTTTCCTGTTTGTATGACAAGTACATCTTTCCAACCCTCATATATTAGTCTTGATTCCTCTTTCTCCACCCTTATTCTCCTAACACACGAGCACCAGTCTTAGTCCAGAAAGTTGGATGTAAAAATGTGATGGCTAATTTTCTACGTCTGCTCGACTGGGTCATGGGTTTCAGAATAATGACTAACTGTTGTTTTGGATGCATCTGTGAAGCATTTCTGGATGATATTATCATTTGATTAATTTGATCCAGGGAAATAGAGTTTCCTCTCCAGAATGTATGGGCCTCATCCAAACATGGGTGATCTGGAAAAACAAAAACAAAAAATGCCAAGTAAATGAGAATTTTCTCCCTCTGCCTGACTCTTTTAAAGCTGGGGCAC